>NC_065452.1:48006772-48375133 GCF_917563875.1 Diabrotica virgifera virgifera
CGGAACGTTTGCGCGGCGCTCTTAAGTTTACAGTTGGCGAAGAGAAGAATAATTCTTTCCCACAAGATTGTTGTTTTACGTAGGCGTGGGCATATTGGCAAAAATCCACCTGGGTATGGATCTATAGTTGTAGTAGAATCACAATAAAGATGCACTAGAAATAAAAAAAAACAAGACACGTTGAATCTTACGAGGAGCACTCCCGAACCATGAATTACAATGTATAATCTTTGTAAATCGTGATTTGGGATTTACAATGTATGTGTGTATACTTCGTCTAATTTACTTACCGTTGCACGTCATCCGCGTCATAGCCTGTGACGTCACATGATACCAACACGAAATATTTAGGCGGTAGGTGTGTTCTTTTTTAGAATCATTTTGCCTAGTACACTGGAACTACAGCCACTAGACAGATTTTATTATATAGGCGTAGAAATAATATTTGAAGATATCTATTAATGTTAACCTAAAGAAATACACAATAATATGTTTCATTGAGTTTGAATAAATGGATTCTAAAGCGTTTTTATGAAGCACATTTGCTCGGAACACACTGTAACTGTAATCGAACAAAGGTGGCATTTTAGAATAAATTGGTAACATTTATTTGACAGTTGCGGTGATGACACTTCATATTTGTTTATATTTTTTACTATAAGTATTTGTTTTATTATATTTACTGTTTTTATTATTTACTTTAACGTAAGATTATAACTTAATTCTTGTTCTCTATTTCTTAAGTTTTTATTTATTTACATTGAATATTAATTTGTTTTGTTGTATAGTTCACGTTTACAATAATTATGTGATCTATTTGATTTAAAATGGATTCAGGATTTTTTATACTTTGGCAACTATGTCAACTTAGATCTCTGACGTAGATAATGACGTGCAACGGTAAGTAAATTAGATCGACTGTATATATACATTGTAAATTATGATTCGGGAGTGATAGTCGTAACATTCAACGTCTATTGGTTTGTTTATTTATAGTGCATCTTTGTTGTTATTTTAGTATAGTTAGATCTTTTCTGTTTCCTTTTTTAATGTCCTTGCTTCGTTCCAGTTGTTTTGCATCTTCTTTTACTAAGGAGTTTATTCACAAGGCTGATTATTCAGGATAACTTAAGTACAAAAACTAAAACACTTTTTAATTATTTAAGTTATATTTGTAAATAGTTATTTTTAAGAAATATTAGTGAGATAATTAGTCAAAATATTTTATTGTTAAGTAATATATAAACAGAAATAAAATAAATACTGTGTGTATTGGGATTGGAATGTATTGCGTGTATATTTATAAAAAGACTTATAGAGAAAGACTGATATTAAATTTAATATTATTTGCTCATTTTGAAGTACACATCAGTAATGATCTATAATTAGTGTAAAAATTAAAATAAGACAAAAGTATTGTTCAAATAATAAAATAATAAAATATTTAAATAACTTTTAGTCTTTTTTTGAAGCAAGTAAAAAATATTTCCAAACTGTTCCATCGAAATTTGATTGTTTTTTGATGAGATGCACCGTCTATAATATACAATGATTTTTGTTAAGTCTATCGTTATAACCAACAAAAAACCAAATCGTACATAATTAAAAACTACATTTTTTTTATTGATTTGTAAAATATCTTCTTCTTTAAGTGCCATCTCCGTGACGGAGGTCGGCTATCATCATAGCTATTCGGATTTTAGAGACGGCTGCTCTGAAAAGTTCATTTGATGTACAGCCGGAATATTCTGCGTCTCCTGATGCTTCTTTTTCCTTGAATCTTTCCCTGCATAATCAATTAAAGCCAGTTTTATCTCTCTCCACGTGTAATTTGTCAGAGATATTCCAATTTTCTTGTTTTGATGGCATTAAAGATTTCCATTCCTTTATTCATCTTACTCAGAACCTCTTTGTTTGTGACAGGTTCTGTCCACGATATTTTCAGAATTCTTCTGTACACCCAAATCTCGGATGATTCTAGTTTTTTCATTGATGCCGCATTCAAGGTCCAAGCTTCCATTCCATAAAACCAAATCGAGAATACGTAGCAGCTCACCAACCTAACTCTTATCTCCAAATTTAAATCTCTTGTGCAGAGCACTTTTCTCATGTTGTTAAAATTTGCTCTAGCCTTTTCTATTCTGATTTTCATTTCCTGTAAGTAATCACCTGTGGAGTTGATCATTATTCTAAGTCCTAAGTTATGGATGTGCATATTCATATTTGGTATTACGAATCGAATAGCATTTCGATTGAAACTATTTTTTAATTGTAGTAAATTAATCTTTAGGGTAATTTTCTGCTCTTTTCAAATTCTTCTTTCGGTGCGAGTGTTCTTGAGCCATGGCATCTGCTTC
The DNA here is from genome assembly GCF_917563875.1 of Diabrotica virgifera virgifera. Lineage (NCBI taxonomy): Eukaryota > Metazoa > Arthropoda > Insecta > Coleoptera > Chrysomelidae > Diabrotica > Diabrotica virgifera. Next base: position 48,009,130 of record NC_065452.1, read on the forward strand.
CTTCCAATTCCTCTGCGGGCCTCAATTTTACTTCTCATAACAAGCTGAAGGATTTTGTAATGGTCTCCTCTAAGAACATGCCTTAGGCACGAAATTTTTTTATTTTAATAGTTTTCAGTAACCCACGAACCGCATTTGTTCTATTTAACACAGTTTCGTTGATCTGATTTTTTCGGATTTGTTTTCAGAATTCCTATGTAATTTTCCATGGACCAAGTTCTGGATTTAAAGTCCTTTGTTATATATCGTGTTTTTCGAAACAGGTCTCTTGGCTGGTTCTTTTGATCGTGGCTCTCAATTTTCTTGTATACAGAGTGGGCCAAATAAAAGTGTCCATCTCGATATTTGGCAGTACTTATTAGATTTTAAGAAAATGACGAAACAGGTCGATTTTTGATCTACGCGGGACACATTTTTACGGTACATACCCCCCATACGGTCAATTGTCAACCCCCTTCCTTCCACATCCCCACCCTTTATTTTTAAATAGGGAATAGGGGTCGTGTGCTAGCTCATTTTAAAAGTTAATTCTCTATTCAGTAATATAAACACTAACATTATTAATAAAAAATGAATAATCATTTTAAATTTCATTGCAACACGAAACTACAGCCGCATCATTATTCCAGTTCAATCAAAGAGTGCTGCAAGCACCTCTACCGGTTTCGAAACTTATTAGTCTCTCATCAGGAGGCACATACGCTGCTCTCTCTGACCCAACTAGGACAAAGCCCGGCGTGCAGTCACGTATTGCAACGAACGAAATGGCATGGATGCCCTAGCGGCAACTGCTATTAAAAAACTAAGTTTTCAATCTAATAGCACATAAAACAACATCAAAAAAATGTCATTCTACATCCTACCAGACTGAAGACAATGGGAACCTTCTCTGGTAACACCTCCGAGGCTTCTACAATTTGCAAGCCATAACGGATGCTGAGACTAAGGAAGATGAGGGAATTTTACAATTTATAATTCACATCCCATCTGCTCAGCGCGGTAAAGTTCCAACGAGAATGGTTCCCTTCGTACTCCAATGAGAGTAAATATGTAAATAAAAAATGAACAACCATTTTCAATTTCGTTGCAACACGAAACTACAGCCGCATCATTATTCCAGTTCAGTGCAGTTCAGCTTTTTTTACTAACATTATTATTTATACAGGGTGGTGTCCAAGAAAAAATTTTTTAAATTAAATTAATTGACACAAAATAAGAATGTATGTAATTTATTTAATTCAAAATACATTCTACTGCTGTCACAAAACAGAAAAAAACGTTTTTTGATAAATAAACATTGCTTTTTGATCAATTTTAATGTTCAAGCTGCCACCCATCTGCCTCTTGGTAGGTTGAATATTGAATTTAAGCAGCAAACAATGTTTATTTATCAAATAAACATTTTTTCTGTTTTTTTGTCAGCAGTAGAATGTATTGTGAGAAATAAATTACACACATTCTTCTTTTTTGTGTCAAATAATTTAATTAAAATAATTTTTCTTGGACACTGTACAAATAATCATGCCAATGTTAATATTACTGAATTGAAAATTGAATAACTTTTCAAATGAGCTAGCACACGATCCCTATTCCCTATTTAAAAATTAGGGGAGGGGGATGTGGAAGGGAGGGGGTTGACAAATGACAGATGTATGTACCGCAAAAATGTGTCCCCCTTAGAGCAAAAATCTACCTGTTTCGTCATTTTCTTAAAATCTAATAAATACTGTCAAATATCGAGGTGGACATTTTTATTTGGCCCACTCTGTATATTTTGGTAACATTGTTGTTTGTCAGCCCTGCATCTGCGTTTTATTTCTTTGTTGAGGTTTCTCAAATTAGACTCCTCTCTTTTTTTGTTCACACCAATTTGACAAAGATGTCTTCTATTCTCAATTATTTGAAATGTGTCAACTGTTATCCAGTGTCCTTTTATTAATTTTTTGTCTTTACAGGATTCATTGAGAGAAAACACATTCCAGGGTGTTCATGATAGAGTAGTTGTTGGTAATAGAGAATTCAATTAATCGATCTCGTCTTTCATTTATTTCGCTTATGCCGAATTTTCTAAATATGTCCTTTAAGTAATCATTTTGTGTGTGTTACCGACATTTGTGTTAAAATCGTCACATGTTAAGGTTAAATCCTTATTTGGAATATTTTGTAGAATTGTTTGTAGTTTTTCATAGAATTCTTCTATTTTTGTCATCTGCAGTTGTTGTTCGTGAATAAACTTGATGTTTATATAATGTTAACAATGTTGATAAAAGGAGAAAAAAAACTGCGAAAACTATCAAGGAATCAGTATATTATCATCTATAGGCAGACTGTATGGAAAGACCATAAAGGAAAAATTAGAAATATATATACAGGACAAAATCGGAGAAGACCAGGCAGGATTCACAGTGGGGAAAGCATGCTTGGATCATATTTACACGGTCTAACCACTAATAGAAAAAAGAATGGCCAAAAATAGATCCGTCCATCTGACTTTTGTAGATCTTAAGAAGGCGTATGCTTCGATACCTAGAACCAAGCTAATGATAAAAATGGAAGACATCAAAGTTCCACGAATATTAATAAAAGCAGTAAAATCACTTTACAAGAATAAAAAAGTAGCTATTAAAATGGTCAATCGAATATGAAGTCCATTTAAGACGAAAAAGGGACTACTACAGGGCTGCTTCACATCCCCTACCCTGTGCAAATTATTTCTGGAAAAGAGCCTGAAACCCTGGAAAAGAAAATGCGAAGGAATGGGTATACCAGTAAGGAACGAATATCTATATACCCTAAATTTTGCTGACGACCAAATAGTGATCGCACAAGACGAAGATGACCTCAGTTTCATGATGAGGAAACTGGAACAGGAATATACAAAGAATGGGATGGAAATAAACCTAAAGAAAACTGAATACCTAACAACGGAGAATACAGAAATAAAACAACTGCAAATAGACAAAGGTAAATAAATCAGAGGAACAGATAAGTACAAGTATTTAGGTTTTATAATATCAAACAAAGGAACAACTAAGGAAGATATAAAAAATAGACTAGGACAAACAAGAGACTGCATACGAAAATTGAACCCGATACTGTGGAATAAGAACATACCAAAAAAGAAGAGAGGCAGACCCCGAAGATCCTTCAGAGATGAAGTGGACGAAGCAATGGAGAGAAGAAATCAACAGAAAGGAGACTGGCAAGACAGAAAGAGCTGGAGAGAACGGTTGAGTGAAGGAATACAGTGAAAACTGTGGAAATCTTTAGTATATATTATAAATTTTGATCATGTTGAAGTTGTGCGGTTTGGCTTCTAGTTTGAAGGGAATTATTCTATCGTTAGCAGCTTAGAATTGAAGAGCTTATTTTTGTAATCTTGATGAAATCAAAATGACTACATCTATGCAATTCTGAAGCTAGCTGCCAGAGAAGTAGATATTGCTTTTTTGCGTTTTGAAATGGTTCTCTCCTAGCCAGTGTTTCAGCTAGTCCTGCGATTTACATGTTGTATATTGATAGCTGTCTTTCAATAATTGATAGTTTGTTCATGTTTACATTCACTGTGTATTTTAGTCGTATGTGTGTAGATCAGTATCGTAACTTTCATACGATGTCTGGTTACAAGAAGTAACATGTAGAATAGAGAAGTCAAGGAGTGCATTCAACAACATGGCCAAACTCTTTAAACGCCACCACTTTAATCTGGAGATGATAAAAGTAAGGCTCCTAAGATGTTATATTTTATTTATTTAACCTGCTCTACAGGCCTTGGAGGCCTAGGGCTGTACAACTTAACAATAACAATTTTACATAATACAAATGACAATATGTACTAATGTCTTATATTTGTTATATAATTTGATTTAATGTCTATGTAAAAATTGTTGCACTATGTTTCTCCATTGTATCCTGTTTTTCGCTTTCTCTTTCCAGTCTGTAATTTACATCGATCCTATATCTTCTTGAAACTTTTCGTGCCATCTTTTTCTTGGTCTACCTCTTCTCCTCGTCCCAACTGGTCTTCTTAGTAGTATCTTCTTTGGCATTCTTGACCTATCCATCCTCTCGACATGACCTGCCCACCTGATTCTTTGTGCCTTTGTGTATCTTGTTATAGTTGGTTCCTTGTAAAGCATCCTCAATTCTTGATTAGTTCTTCTTTGCCAACCATCTGCCGTATTTTCCCCCCTAAAATAGTCCTCAGTACCTTGCGTTCCCATCTCTCTATAATTTCTTCTTTTGTTTTGTTTAGTACCCATGTTTCACATCCGTAGGTGACTGTTGCTCTTATTACAGTTTGGTATATTCTAATTTTCGTCTTTCTTGATACGTAATTTGACTTTAATAATTTTTTTAAACTGCCGACCTTTCGGTTACCTTTAGCTATCCTGTGCTTTAGTTCGTTTTGCTCGTGTCCTTTTTCATCTATAATGGCAACTAGATATGTAAAGTGATTTACTCGTTTAAATTTATATTCTTTTCCATCGAACGCTGTTAACTTTAGCATATCTACAGGTTCTCTTTCTGTGTTGCCTAGCACCATATACTTCGTCTTTTCTGCATTTATTTCCAGGCCGAATTTTTTTGCCTCTCTGACTAATCTTCTCATGATTTTCTTTAATTCGGTATTAGTTTTTGCTAGCAGTGCAAGGTCGTCGGCGTAGGCCATGCATTGATGTTCGTTACGGTAGATCGTTTCTTGTGTTTCTATTCTGCTGTTACTTACAATTGTTTCCAAAACTAGGTTAAATAACACAGTTGATAGAGGGTCACCTTGTCTAAGTCCTTTTTTGACTATAAACTCTTCCGATTTGTGACTGTTCCACACTATTTCGTTAGATGTCATATTTAAGGTAATTCTTATTAGCTTGATTAGTTTTTCTGGTATTTCCATTTGCCGTAGGGCTTCATACATTTTTTTTCTATTAATTTTGTCATAGGCCTGCTTAAAATCTATGCATAGTGCATATAAAACCATTTTATGTTCGTAGCAGCTTGTTTGGATTTCTTTTATGTTAAATATTTGCTCTGTCGTCGATCTATTGTTTCTAAATCCTGCTTGGTATTCTCCTATTAGTTTCTCTGCGTATACCTCTAATCTTTCTCTTACAATCCTAGCAAATATTTTATAGCACACGTCCAGCAAAGCAATACCCCTGTAATTTTGCACCATCGTTGCATCCCCTTTTTATGTAATGGGATTATCCAGGCTCTGGTCCACTCTTCAGGCATCTTTTCTTCTTTCCATGTAAGTCTTATCAGTTCATACACCTTTTCTAGTAGTTTTCTTCCCCCTGCTTTCAGCATTTCTGCACTTATTTCTTTTGGACCTGGACTTTTATTGTTTTTCAATTTGCTTACAACTCTTTGCACTTCGTCTTTGGTTGGTTCGGCTATTCTTATATCTGCACCCTCTGTTCTGTCTTCGTCCTCTCCTTGATCTTCATCATCACTGTTTAGTAACGTTTCGAAATACATTTTCCATTCTTTCATAACTTTTCCCGGCTCACTTACTAGCTCTCCTTCTATGGTCTTTACGTAGCTTGTTTTGCTTTGGTAACCTTTTTCTACTTTTTTTACCTCTTGATAAAATGATCTTATTTCATTATTTTTAAATTTTTCTTCTATCTCCTGCAACTTTTTTTCATTGAATTCTCTCTTTTTCCTCCTACAACTTTTCTTTAACTGTTTTCGTACGTGGTTATACTCTTCTCTGTTTTTGTCATTAGGGTTGGTCAACATACGTATTCTTAACTTTTTCTTCTCTTATGACAGCTCTACACACTCCCTATCAAACCACTCCTTAGTTCTTGTCTGTTATTTAATTCTGGGTATCAATTTTCTGCTTACTTCTTTTGTAATGTGTTTTATTTGTTCCCATCTTTCTTCTACATCTGTGGCTTCATTCTTTGTTTCCAAAAACAATTTTTCTATTTCTTCTTGATACTTTTGCCTGGTTGTTTCTTTTTTCAGTTCAGCTACTTCGTATGATTTTGTTCTTTTTGCATCCTTTTTTACAACTATTTTTTCTTCTACTTCACTTTTACATTCAATTTTTACTAAAAAATGGTCTGAACTGCAGTCTGCTCCTCTCATACTTCTGACATTTGTAATAAATTCCGCGTGTCGTTTTTCTATCATTACATGATCAATTTGGTTAACGGTTTTTCCGTCCGGAGATGTCCACGTACCCTTATGTATCTCTTTCCGCTGTAGCTGTGTACTTCCTACCACCATATTTTTTTCCATTGCGAAACTTATCAGTCTCTGTCCGTTGTCATTTGACTCGTCGTGTTTGCTATGCTTTCCTACTGTATTTCTATAGATTGCCTCTTTCCCCACTTTTGCATTTACGTCTCCCATTATAATTTTGACGTCATGTCATCTCCATTTTTTCATAGTATATGTCTTTTATCTCTTCATCTTTTTCTTCGGTAGGAGCGTGTACATTTAAAATGCTTATATTTCTTTTTTTCCCTTTTAGTCGTATATAACACATCCTCTCCGATATGGGATTAAAACTCATAATCTTTTCTGTTAGACCTTTTCTTATAAGAAAACCTGTTCCCAACATCCTATCTGCTCCTCCACTTTTGAAAAAAATCACATTTTCTAATTCCGATATTTCTGACCTCAATTGTTTTGTTTCTTGTACCGCTACAATATCCAATTTATATCTTCCTACTTCTTTTACTAATTCCTTCATGGCTCCTTCCTCATAGGTGCCGCGTACATTCCATGTTGCCATTCTTATTTTCTCTTTTTTCCTATTTTCCACTTTTCTTTTTTCTTTACCCATTTCTTTACCTTTTTCATCATTCTCTACGGAGTCAGACTTTTCACCTCTTGGCTTTTCTGTCTTATGGTTTTGTTTTGCCTCGTTACCTTGTTTATACTTCGTATTATCATTTTCCAATCTCATGTACTTGTCCGTTGCTTTAGTCGTTATAATTATTGGAGTCGTTTCTGCATTCCTTTTTAGTTTTTTGGGAGTCATCTCTGGCTGTTCTGTGTGCTTTCTGTCAGTTTACCATTATCCTTATCCCATTTCATATCTTTTCCATTAACATTTAGCCTCATATACCCTATTTTTGCTGTATTACCCTTATCTTTTTCCTCCTTCGCTATTTTTCTAATTATAGCCTGTATTTCTCTTTCCATTTTTGTTGTCAGACGTTATACCTTGTAAGATGTTATACCTTCTCAATATTATACTACGGAGTTGAATCCTGGACACTCACTGAAGCGATGGAGAAAAAACTTAAAGCCTTCGAGATGTGCCTATACAGGCGAATTGTAAGGATATCATGGACGGACAAGATAACCAACGAGACCGTACTACGAAGAATGAAAAAAAAATAGAAGTAAGAGAAGTAATGTATACGATTAAAAGGAGAAAGTTGATTTTCATTTCTCGACTTAAAATAATCGCGGTCGTCACCCGGACTACACCATAGCATCCCAACCATTTCGCTGTTGCTCCGTATGTGTTAGTCCAATGATGAGCCGGTCCAGGATCATCTCCTATGCGCTGTAGCTTGGTAGTGGTGGTCGCTGCTATCTTTCGCCAGGAATATAGCAGCGACCTTCTGGTCTAGGATGTGGACTGGGTAGCAATAACGATAGATTCTATGGAATTAAGGAGATGGTTCCATTTTCTCCTGAAAAGTTGATGTAGCAAAACAATCAGTAGCCTTAGTGCCGGGTTGCCAAGCCCTGAAGTTGCAAGTTCTTTACTGGGCCTGTAAAAGAGTACTAATCACTACCTGTGATTACCCATAGTCGCATATAACGAAATGAAAGAACAAACAAAGAAAACACAATGCTTTATTCAATAATTCATAACTTTGAAATGGATCAAGTCCTTAAAATAAACGAAAACACAATGTATAAGGAATGAACAAAGTTTGTTATATATAAGTACCTTATAAGATATTTATGAGTGACATCCAAAAGCTGTATTTAATAATACCTCAATGGAAGATTTGATGCAAATAGGGCCACATCCAAAAGTTTCTCGCATTTTGAATCCCAATAGATACTATTACCTATATCCCAATGTTGATGATACAATACTCTAATATTTATTTGATTTTGTGCAACTCTACTAATACACCCGGAAATGAAGCATTTTACAAATCTCTTTAAGTGCTTCTTAGGCTTCATTTCCTGGGGCATACTAATTTAAATCATACAATTACAAACTTAAATTTTACCATTCAAAAATTGTAAAGCAATTATAACGTAACTAGTAACGTGTCCAACCATGAATCCCATCATAGGAGCTCTAGCTACAAAAAATCCTGAAGCTGAAAGAACTGGGCTTCGGTATGATGCTTGTTGAATCAAAAATTTTAAGCATTTTTTAATCCCATCTACGTCGCATTGAGGGTTAGTGCGTAAAGTGTGTAATAAGCCGTAACTAATAGATATTGTATTATTAGATTCTCTTGCCAGTTGCTCACCGCTCAAGGATGCTGCTGATATTTTCATCTAAAATAATTGTAAGAATGCTTGATTAGAATTCAACTTAAAGACAAAATAGTTTTACCAGTATATTTAACTTAGGTATACAAATAAATCCAACCCTAGCCAAGTAGTTGACAAATAAATCGACATTCTTACGTTGACGAAACACAAGATCTACCAAAAACATCGCCAATGTCTATGAGAGTGCATATATACACCAGGGAAATAAGGCAAAAATATACCATGTTCGGGACACTTGGGCAGCCAGGATACAAATGGGTTTTTTGGGTACTATATACCTAATATATTATAAATACAAAAATGCCCGTCACAGTTTGGACGAGAAATTTAGTTATTAACAAAAAGGGTCAAAAATGAGAGTTTTTTTCGTTTAAATCGCTACAGGTAAAAATATGGTAATTAAATGTCTTATTTATAATATTTTTCTTTTAGTAGGTGAGACAAGGTTTAAAATAGCGTTTTTTGAATTTTGTTCCGATTATTTGTTGCTTTGGATATTGCAAAATAAAACTAAAATTTCGAAAATAAAAAATTTGCTATAACTTTTGCGAAAATGAATTTAGGATTTTCATATTGCACGAAAAGTTGAGTCAAACAGTCCACACAATGGACAAAATAACGATGTGTCAATTAGTTTAAATTTTATTAAATTTGTTTATCCGAGCTTTTTTTTCGCAATGTTATTGTTCCGAAAATAATAATGTTACAGCAATTCTGTGAAAATAACATGAAACAAGAATAGTCATATTTTCAAAAATAATTTAAAAAATCATTAAAAAGTTATTTTTATCACTCAGAAAACATTTTACTAAAATAGAGTCATTTTTGACTTATAAACAATTTGAGTAACTTGGTTAATGTTGACTGTAGGCTAAAACTACAATGGAATTTGAAAAACTGGTATTTTTATACGAATTTTCAAAGATAAACTTGTTGCCTAGGTTAGTTACGGTCAAAGTTAGCCACTTTTTTTTATTTAATTGATGGCTACTTTGTTTATAACAATTAAGCAACCTAACTAAAGCCATTTTGAAGTTGAAGATATAAAAGTTTGAGTAAACTTTGAATCTCAACAGAGTGGTTAATAAAGCTTTAAAAATGGGGTCCGAACAGAATTAATTCGTGCATTAATTCGGGGAATTACTAAAATATGTGCACTCGAAAAATGCAACTGATTCTGCAAACATATGCTCAGAGGCGGCTCTAGCCCATGTAGCGCCCGTGTGCAGTCGATGCCCTGGCGCCCTTTGGTAGACGCGCAGTCAAAATGGAATATTCGAATAGGTACCTACGTAGTACTTGTACATAGGGTATTAGGTACTCTTATAATGTAAACAAAAATCCAGATGCAAATAGTGCAATATTAAATGATATCGGGAGCTAATAGATATTCACGGCATCAGAACAACCTACCCAAATCTGTTAAAAATATTTAATTAAAAATGAAATTTTTATCTATGAGGTAAGGCTGAAAATTGGTTGAGGTCGATAAAATGATGAACTACATACTACTTATTTTCAGTATTATTTAAAAAACCAACAACAAATTGTTAATATGGATAATTTTTGAGCAGCTCTGACTCCGCTGAAAGTCGCAATAATTGTAGTAGTCTTCATAGGGTGCCTGTCCGTTCCGAACGTTGGCGATCATTCTGGCTATGATGACTTTGTTGATTGCTATACGGAATATTTGTGTTGAGGTCTTTCTATACCATGCTCTCAGGTTAGCAAGCCAGGATATTCTTCTTTGTCCTGGGGCCATTTTTCCTTCAATTTTACCTTGTAAAATGCATTGGAGTAGCTCGTATCTGTCTCTATTTCTCATTATATGTCCCAAGTACTGCAGCTTACGGGCCTTCACGAGGTTGACTAAAGCTGCGGTTGTGTTCATCCTCCGTAGTACTTCTTCATTGGTGACTTTGTCTGTCCATGGTATCTTCAGGGTCCTTTTGTACAACTATAGCTAGCAAGCCTGAAGTTTCGATAGAGTTTCTGCCTTCAATGTCCACGTTTCTACTCCGTGTAGAGGCACTGAGTACACGTAACATTTAAGGAGCCTTATTTTTGTTTTTAGGGTGAGGTCATAGCTCTTGAACCGGTACCGCCCAAAAATCCCGACAGTCAAAACCCCGACAGTCAAAATCCCGACAGCCAAAATCCCGACAACCAAAATCCCGACATGTAAATTATTATGTATTTAAAAAAAATATTTAAACACTTCATTTTATAATATAAAAGCTATACTTACTGAAATGGAAGGTTGTAAGTGACATGATAATATCTATTATATTATGAAAGTAAACTTGAATTCACGATTTGATTATACATATTTTTATTATTGGACTATATATTCGCAAAAAAAATTTAATCCATATTCCCATGTTAGAAATTTTATTTAGAAAATTAGTTGATATTAAATGGTAAATACTTTTGTTTAGTAACAAAAAATAACATACAGATGGCCATAAACAAAAAACAAGAAATAAATGTAATTATATGTTAAAAAGAAACTTATCAAACCTGATTTTGGCTGTCGGGATTTTGGGGTAGACCCCTCTTGAACACAGAGCTCATAGTCAAGAATGACTTTTTGCCTTTCCGAAGCGACATCTAGTCTCGTGAGTATTGTCCCATGACTCGTTGATTATAATTCCCAAGCAGTTGTATTGTGAGACACGTTCAATTCTCATTTGGTTCATATATAGATTTGCTCCAGTTATGTTTTGATTGCTGATGATCATTAGCCTGGATTTGCTGGTGTTTATATCTAGTCCATATGTTCTACTTGTTTCCGTTATTATGTTCATTAAGTTTTGCAGCCTTTTTATGGTATTGGAAAACACTATTGTATCATCTGCATACCGCAGGTTACTGAACTTGATTCCATTTTTTATTGAGATGCCTTCATCAATATCTTTTAGAGTTTAGAGCCTCTTTAAAAATGTGCTTTGAGTACAGATTGAACATCAGCGGTGAAATTATGCATCCCTTTCTCACACCCCTTAAGATTTTGACCTGATCTGTATGTTCTCCAACTATTAGGAGCACTGCTGATTGATTCCAATACAGGTTAGCTATTATTTTCAGGTATCTTCCGTCAATCCCTGTCCTCTTCAGCACTTCCATCATTTGTTCATGCCTGACTCTGTCGAAAGCCTTCTTGTAGTCAATCAGGCATGCAAAAACATCACAGCCTGACCTCTCTACATTTCTGAAACAACACCTGCACGCTAAATAAAGCCTCCCCCGTACCAATAGCGTTCATAAATCCAAACTGATTGGGCGCAATTTGTTGTTCTCATTTTCGGTAAACTGTGGTAGTAATAAAAAAAATCTTTCTTTTAAATAATTTTAATCAAATGAAAAGCCGCTTTACTTTATATTTACATGTTAACTTAAATAAAATACTTAATCCATTCTGTCAAAGCTTATTTCGCAAAATTATCCCGCGACACCTGTACAAACGCCTTTGAAAATGCCCAACAAGTCCCAAGCAATTTGACCTTTATAGGTTCCACAACAGATTTCGGAACCACTGTCGGTATGTCTTCATTCAAACGAATCAAAAGATCGCCGTCCGTCCGTTGGACGGACAGCCGGGCGGGCGGCAATCTATAAATCGCGCTTAAGTGCCAATGTAATTTTTCATTAATCGTTTTAAATCATATTTTATGTTGAAACAAAGTAAAGGACCCGCTCTTTGGCGATCTGCGCCCACCAACATCCCGGCGCCCGTGTGTACCGCACACCCTGCACAATAGGTAAAGCCGCCTCTGCATATGCTGCGATTAATATTAATATTGCGCTGGAACTTATTGATAGATTTTGATCATAATTTTTTTAATTTGTATGTACTCGTAGTCTTATAGAGTACGTTATGTACACACAACCCCACCTAACATTACAAAATGTTAGGGGGAACTCCCCTTATCACTCAGGGATATGAAAAATAGATTACGACCGATTCTAAGACCTATCGAATATACATATATAATTTTATAAAAATCGGTCAAGCGGTCTCGGAGGAGTATGGAAACGTAACACTGTGACAGGAGAATTTTATAGATGTAAATATATAGATGGCTATTAACAAATAGGGGTTAGTGAGAGAAGAGTAAAAATTAAGGGTTGTATGTATTTTTTAATTCTACATCATATAAAATTAGGGTAGATAAGTTTGTCCAAAAAAATAAAAAAAATGTCAGGGGGGCAACCCCCCTTATAACTTATGGATATAAAAAATAGATTAAAACCTCTTTAGCTCCCTACAGGATAAACGTGTAAAATTTTATAAAAATCGGCCAAGCCGTTTCGGAGTAGTATGGTAACTAACACTGTTACAGGAGAATTTGATAGAAGTAACTGCGAATTAAATTATAAAAGTGGCTAACTTTGAACCTAATTAACCTAGGCAAAAAGTTTTCTTTCTGAAAATTCGTATAAAAATACCAGCTTTTGAAATCCTAAAGTAGATTTACTCTATAATCAATATTAACAAAGTTATTCAAATTGTTTAGAAGCCAAAAATGACTCTAATTTACTAAACTTTTTTCGGAGTGATAAAACGACTTTTTAATGATTTTTTTCAATACTTTAAAAATATAACTATTATTCTTGCATGTGGTTTCCACAGAATTGCTATGTCGTTATTATTTTCTGAACAATAGCATTGCGGAAAAAAGTTCTTTGCGATAAACAAATTGAATAAAATTTAAACTAATTGACAAATCATCTTAAATTTTTTTTTGCATGATATGAAATGTTTGACTCAACTTTTCGTGCAATATGAAAGTCTTAAGGCCATTTTTGCAAAAGTTATAGCACATTTTTTATTTTTGAAATTTTAGTCTTATTTTGCACTTTCCGAAACAAAAAAGAATCGGACCAAAATTCAAAAAGTGCCATTTTAAACCTTGGCTCATCTACAAAAAGAAGAATATTATAAATAAGATATTTAATCACCCTATTTTTACCTGTAGCGATTTAAACGAAAAAACTGCCATTTTTGACCCTTATTTGTTAATAACTAAGTTTCTCGTCCGAACTGTGACGGGCATCTTTTTATTTATAATGTATTAGGTATATAGTACCCAAATAATCCATTTGCAACTTGGCTGCTCAAGTGTCCCGACAAAAACCTTATTTCTCTGGACTAATAGGGCAATCCGAGGATCTCCTAAAACAAGCAGGTTTTACAATAATTGAAGGATGACTGCCATGGGAAGGGAAAAGTAGGGAAAATAATATGGGCTGGTTACGTGCAGAAACCGGGAGAAGAAAGAACAACCGACAAAGTGTTCCTGGGTTGCTCGGGAAGAAGAAGAAGAAGTAGAGAAAAACTCGACTCAGGTAGATAGTCGACATGCAGGATAACCTAAGGAGATTGGAAATCTGATGTTAATGGCAGCTAGCAGACAACAGAACAGAATGGAGTCATATGGTAAGTCAGGCCGAGGTCTTTCAAGAATGGTAGCGCGAATGTAGGCATCTCTAGCCATCAGTGGAGGTAACACCTTTGTAGGCTCCCACTTAAATGTTAAAATATGCATATAGGTCTGGTCGTTATCCCCATTTGAATCTGTATCTCTCTCTCTCTACTGCCTTCCCTCTTTATGAAGTATTGGGCGCTCTGGCGTTTCTAGCCAAACGTGACAGATGGCTGATTGACTGGATCAGCGCATCCTCTTCTATTTTATTCTCTCGAAATTTTCTCTACAAGTCTGTTCCATTCTTCGTTATTTCTCGCTATCTGTTTGACCTCATATCTCGATCAAATTCCTTAATGATCTCTTGTTACAGATCTTCCCCAACCATTATCAAGTCTTCCTCTTCTTCTTCTTTCGTCTGGTTTGTGTTTGAGTGCCTGTTTGCTTATTACTGGTCTGTACTATTTTGGTCTTTCCTGAGGGTATGTCCAATTCGATCCATTTCCATTTTCATCTTTTAATTGTAACTATTATTTTCTATTGTTTTGTTCTTCTCCATAGTTATATGTTTGTTATTTTATGAGACCAGTATATCTTTAGGATCCTTCTCTACGATTTATTTATAAAGATTTGTAAGTTTTTGGTAGTCGTTTCATCTTGTCTCGAAGAATCTGCACCATACAATAATATACTCTTAATATACTTGTTAAATATTTTGATTTTGGTTAATTCTGATATATCCCGTGTGTTTCAGATTTTCTTTAAAGAGTTATATGCATGTGCTTTTACTATTATTTTTTCTGGATCTGATCCACTACCGTTTTTTTAATGATTGATCCCAGATATATAAGGTTATCTTCCTTTATTTGTCTTCCTTTTATTTTAATTTTATTTCCTTGGCTGTTGTTTTTAAAGAGTTTCTTTTTTCTGTGTTTATTTTAAGGTACATTGCGTTGGAGTATTTTGCAAGCTTGTGGATCTTCTTTTGCATATGGTTGCTACATTCGGAGACAAATGTCGTCTGCGAACTCCAAATCCTCCAACTGGTTATTGAATTTCCACCAAATACCTGTTTTTATCACTTTAATTTTTCACGATCGCATCAGTTATGATTAAAAATAGTGTCGGGGACAGTACACATCCTTGTTTAACTCCGTTTTATATAGCTATATCTTCTACCTTTTTCCCGCATGTTCCTGTCTGGCTCTATATCCGTGCTCTATATCTGACTATGTATAATAGTCTGGTCCGGTTACTGTATTTCATCGGTAGTCCACATAGTTTCAGAATCTTCCACATTTGTTCTCTTTTTATAATTATCGAAGACCTTAACATTATATTTATATTTCTTCAATTTGTAAACACCTGTGGAAATCTGATGATAGAAACTAACCTTAAAATAATGGTACTGATACTTACAAAACTTTCTACTATCCATACGATGCAGAGGATAGCTAGGTAAAGCCGCTGGTTTGCAGTGAAAGGGTAGTAAGACCCCGTGGTATAAGCCAAAAAAAGTGTAAAATAAACAACATAAGCCATAGTATGAAGGGCAGTAAAAAAAATTGTGAATCCAAAAACATCGTTGAGTAGATCTACTGTATTACAGAGACTGTTATATATACATGCTATTTTCTGCAAGTCCTGTTTAATTTTTTCCTGATAGAGCGTGTAAACTTTTGTTCTTGAAGCAGTAACTGTTGGCATTGAAGCGACATTTTTGTGGACTATCGTATTCTTAAGCGTTTTATTGAGAGTTCTAAACCTTTTTATAAGTTCTCTATTTAGCCAGTTCCAGAAAAACACTGCTACAGATAGTTGATAATATTGAAATTCAGTTGCCATGTAATATAGATACATATTTGAAGGTATGATTATAATCCATACAAAAGCACTATACAATATAGCACCCATTATTCTTACGTGCAAAAATACAAAATAAAATACAATCGAGTAGAAGGTATTTTTAGATTTTGGTGTTACATTTATATCAAAATCTCTTATATTTTCAAAGATAAGGAGCAATTTCGAAGGATGGATAAAATACGTATTAACAACCACTGAGATTATGGCTAAATTTAGAAATATCCCGGAAATCTGATCAGCTAATATAATTATCCAATGAAGCTCCTTATTCAGTTGTTCTTCAAATTTATAATAAGCGGAAACTGTATTTAGTATGGTAACCGTAATCAAAATAAACAAACAATAACATCTAGAGAATAGTGATTTTGCGTTTGGGTTTAAGATCCCAAATATCGAACAATAAAATAATACTCGTCTAACATATTTTAAATCATCATTTTGTTTCTGATTTAGCATGATGGGGTGATATTGTAACTAATCCAGGGAAGGTATTTTTTTATTGCCAGATATTCCTTATTTAATTATGAAGTTATGTTTATACTGTATAAAGGCGTGCATGAATGTGCAGTGACGGCTCGTGATATTTGAGTATTGAGGGGCGCAAAAGCTTATCCAAAGCGTGATTTGTGGATACAAGATCTAAAAACCTATGTATGCTTTACGATCTTTCAGAGGAATAAATATTTCCATATCGCAATTATTTATTACATCATGGATACATATAGTCAAGTTGTCAGAGACCAAAATATTACTAAACCTCTAAAAATTATAACAATAAACTAAATTTTGCGGGAATGTCCATTTTGGGCATTCCCGGGTGGCTTTCCCGTAATCCCCCCTCGTAATGGGGTGGGGGCGAAAATATCAATGTACTAAGAATCTAACAATAAAACACTGAAAACGTTTGTTTTCTATACTTCCACAAAATTTATTACAACTATGTGACTACAGCTGTTTCGGCAGAGTGCCTTTCTCAAGTGATTTAGTTTACAATGGTTTGCCTATTTAAAGTCTTTAACTGAAGAGGTTGAGGAGTGAGGACTGTTTGTCTCGAGTTGGTCATTCAGAATTATATCTGTATTTTTCAATTTATTAATTTCCATATATTCTAATAAAGATGGCTATAAAGATAGAATCTATGGAAATTAATAAATTGAAAAATACAGATATAATTCTGAATGACCAACTCGAGACAAACAGCTCCCCACTCCTCAACCTCTTCAGTTAAAGACTTTAAATAGGCAAACCATTTTAAACTAAATCACTTGAGAAAGGCACTCTGCCGAAACAGCTGTAGTCACATAGTTGTAATAAATTTTGTGGAAGTATAGAAAACAAACGTTTTCAGTGTTTTATTGTTAGATAAAATGAAGATATTCTACACAAAAAGTGCTAATAAACATTTTTGTTCAAAATTATCTCAGCTACATTTCTTGTTTGAAACATATTTTTCTTCCGTGTACCTACAGATTCTTGTTAAATCGATGTTTTCCTACTCCCCCCCCCCCCACTACGAGGGAGGTTTTAGGAGAAAACCCGGGGGTAGGAAGGCAATCTATTGTGTATCTTTTTTTTTGGAGTACCAAAATCGACATTCCAGTGGCGGCTCGTGGCTTTAGGGACAGGGTCGGCAAGGTTTTTGTCTCCTCAGATAGGTATACCATCTAATTAAAAAGCTTCAATCATTATAGAAGATTTTTGTTTTTTTTTTATTTTTTTTATTTTTTTTTTATTTTTTTTTTATTTTTTTTTTATTTTTTTTTATTTTTTTTTTATTTTTTTTTTGTTTTTTTTTTGTTTTTTCACATAGATTTAGAACCTAAACATGTTTATAAACTAACTTTAGTCTATGTTGTTTGGACGTAGCAAAATGGGTTATAACATCATCGTAAAATTTATTAATGTGTTGGAGAGATTTTAATAGTTTTTTTCTATTGACATTTGAGAAAAGCTTGACATTCTCTTTTGTTTCATGGTGTTTCGACAATACGTTTTGAGACAAGAGCAATCCCGTTCATTTAAGGTAAAGTTGGTAGCAATGAGAGAATTTATGATAATAATTTATTAATAATTTATTAATAATAATTTTTAATAAAATTAAATTAAAAACTACTGAAAGCTGTTTACGAAAATCTGCTACAGTGAAAACTAACCGAGATTAAAAATTCCAAAAGCTACTTTATTTCATAATTAATTTCATCCCGAGCGCACTATTAGCAGAGTACGTGGCTCGGTACGTGGCTTGCCTGCTGCTGGTGTCTGCCCATCACCGGTCGGCAGATTGGTATCTGCCGAACTCTGCCATTCAAATACGGGTGAAATGTATAATTGGTTGCCTATCGGCTAATATTCCACAGCGCTTCTTACAAGTAAATCGTAAATCTAGGGACGGCTTGCCGTCCCTGTCGAAGCAGATCTTATAAATAAGAATTCACACAATCGCAATCGGATGCATGGCTGGGATTATTAATTTGAAAAGTTTCTTACGCGTAGGGATCACTTAACTTATCGGATTGATCGAATTCTTTTAAAAACAATGAATAAAATTTAGTCTGTATTATCTCAGATTAAAAAAAAAACATGTGTGAGTATTTTAAAAAGTAGTAAACTTTGTATCTAGGGCTTTTCGTTGTTTTCCTCGTAATACGAGAGATGTCGCTAAATTGCGTCTCAAAAGGTGGAATCATTATATCGCGATGGTTTCCCTTAAATAGGCAGATTCTTTATATTCCTTTCAGAGTTGTGACTGCATAGCTTCACTGAGGAGGCATGAGGATGCTGAAATAGCTATATGGAGATGGTGGTCCAACTCTGAATCGAATGTAAACAAAAACTGCCTTTATCTTTTCCATTTTTACTCAGTTTTGAGTATTTAGAAACTGTCTTTCGGTCCTTTTCCTAGACGAAGAGAAGGTAAATGCGTGGCCTAAGTGTCCTCTATTTGCTTTGTCCTATTTTCGTCGTCTCTGTGATTATATATTGTAAAATCCGGAGATACGGGATGCAGCCAGAAAGCAGTTTATTAACGAAAAGTCTTGGATTTAAAATATTGTTTATTATATTTTTATTTCAATTATTCTAATTGTTTAAAAAGTAGTAAACTTTGTAGCTAGGGGTTTTCGTTGTTTTCCTCGTAATACGAGAGATGTCGCTAAATTGCGTCTCAAAAGGTGGAATCATTGTATCGCGATGGTTTCCCTTAAATAGGCAGATTATTTATATTCCTTTCAGAGTTGTGACTGCATAGCTTCACTGAGGAGGCATGAGGATGCTGAAATAGCTATATGGAGATGGTGGTCCAACTCTGAGTCGAATGATAACAAAAACTGCCTTTATCTTTTTAGATTTTTTTTTATTTTACAGAAACAAATATCATCAACTCTGATCAAATTAAATATTTAGAAAATCTACAATGTGTCCATAAATGTGTGGGTCGGCACTGTCGATCCTGCCGACCCTGACCGGCCGCCACTGCGACATTCTCAGCATAATTTAGGTTATTTTGTGAGATCAAATCTCCGTCGACTGAACAATATAATCTATGTATATCTGTACCTCAGAGCTAAACTGTACATATTAACTCACAAAATTGAAATTTTACAGGAGAGCAGTTTAAAAGAAATATAAAGAGTAAATTTTAAATACAATTTTTATTTCTTTTTCTTCAAATATGTAATAAACACTATTTAATAAGTATAAATGATAATATATATTACTGTATTTGTTATTTTTATACCTCTTTAATTTTTTCAAAAAACATGGAGTTAATACTGTTTGGCATGAAAACAATTACCATGTTCGGGAGATAATATAATAGTAAATTGACACACATGAATAAATAATCTGGAGATAATACGATACATAAAACAAAATTTAGTCAAGAACACTTCTTTTGTTTTTAATTAAATGAAAAATATGTACAGTATCTATAAAACAAAATGAGTAAACAAAACTAACCAAAAACGAAACCCAAAGGATAATGAATTTTTCACTTACAATTATTTTGGAAAAATTTTGTAAATCCTCATCTACTTTATCGGAGTGGGATAAATTTTTATAAAAATTATGAAATTCCTTTGGCTTATCGTGAATCACAGGCAGGGCAGCAGGAAACACAACACACCTAGGATTTCTGTTAAGATCAACATATTGGAATGTTTCCGAGCTAAAATTAGTTTTGAAAAAAGTAATCCCAAATTATCGCTACATATTTCATATTGGACAACATCTGACATACGAAAGTCTGTATTCTACTGAGTTTTTTCCTTATAATAAAAGGTGAACAGTTGGAACAGTTGTTGTGAAGAGTCCTAAAATCCTTGAAGTCATTTAGTTCTACTTCCATTTATTTTCCACAGAATACTAACTACCAGTATCACACCGCGGTTTTACATGGTTCCTTGGAGTTAATACTTCTTACAAGTGATATTAACTCCACTAATACTACTGATAATACTTTTATTTTGCTGGGTATTAAGTGTAAACGACTGTTTAGCTCGGAACTACGGAGGGACTCCTACACTTTAACGTTGCCTATCTTTGGAACCACATTAAATAGGATTTAATATCGTATCGCATATGAAAGATGTGAAGCCTGTTACGTAGAAAGTGAAATAATACAATTAAAACAAATGGAGTTAATACAGTTTAGCTCTGAGGTACAGATATATTGACAAGAATTTTCCAGACTCCAGATGATTTAATGTTTTGGTCATTTAGTGAGAATATATGAAGTAAAATTGCCAAAAAAAAACCGTACAAAGGAAGGCAAATTAATTAAATTATTAACATAAACAGGCACAAAATTATCCATAAAGTGTTATGAAAAAATGCCAGACAACCGAATTTATAAATAAATCGACCACATTACAAGATGTAAGCAATGGACAACATCTCCCTTACGTTGGCTTCCCACGATCGCCAATATCGCGGACGGACGCGAACCAGCTCGCACCACGCACCGTGGGAAGTGTTTCGTCCGTAGTAGCACAGACATGTCTGTGCTGGTGCGTGCTCATCCGTCGAGAGTCGGTAAAAATCAAAGGTGGGTCCGTATTTTAACAGACGGAAAGTTAGAAGTTGTTCATTCAATGACATGAGTAGTTGTCTGTGGTATTGTTAAAGTTTGTTGCAGTGGTTGTTGGGAGTTTTTTGCTAAAAAATGGACTGGACGAACGAACTTGTTATTGATTTTCAAATCTATACCAAAATTAACTAACTTTATGGAATTCTACAGCGCCAGAGCATAAGAACATTAACGATATTCTATCTACGATGCATGGAGCTGTATAAAAAATCAAATAAAGGAAAGTACTGTTTAGATTAAAGAGTTTAAAATAGAAGCGTGTTAAATGGTTAAATCAAACACTACACAGACGGACCTACCCAGACTGTCACGGTCCATGACTCACAGACCGTGGAAAAGAGGTGTTAGATATCAAGAAGCGCTGGTGCGGCCAGTGATCACTACCTGGGGTCGTATTTTCGAATTCAATCGAATTTGTTCGCATACGAGTTAACTCGAATGAAAAATTTCGTATACGAATCTGAATCTGTATTTTTGAACGTCCTTCGAAATGTTATACGTATACGAGAAGAATTTGCACCGGCAACACTGCAAATTCGAACAACATTGGGTTTAACCTTCATCTGAAGAGCCACAGTGTTGCCATACTTTTTTTGTTTATTTCTTGTATAATTTCAATCAATGGTATAATCACATTATTAAAAAAAATAGCTAAAATATTAGGTGGAACCAAATCTTAAGCTTGCATAATATTAATAATATCGGTTTGCAAAGTCCACTATTCTGTTTATTATGATTTTTGTATCCAGTATTTACACTGATATTTTACTAGTGTTTTGGTGTCAAAACGATTTTTTAAATAACTTTATATGAAAAATTGAGAATCTAGTATGAATGAGAATATAGTCTGGCTAGTATGAAAAATTGAGGATATGGCAACGGTGTCATATGTCAGGCTTAGAGCTTAGATCCAATGCTAGAATACGTAAATAAAGTTAGGTTAGGTTATAATATTCAATGCATTATCGTACAGTATGTCTTTTCCGTCTATTAAAAAATTATTTTAAACCAGCCATTGAAAAGAAAGTTCAATGTAAAAATATTGTATACAACAACGATTAAAACTATCAATGACAACTGAAATGACATTGAAATGACAACAACAAAACAATTCGTATACGAGCATCCAAATTCGAATGGTTTATACCCATTCGAGTCATCGTATACGAAAAAATTCGTATACGAAGTATTCGAAAATACAAGAAACTGGATTTCGAGCGAAATTCTTCTAATTTCGTATGCGAAATATGCTCAAATGAATTCGAAAATAGGCCCCTTATGATCTCCAAAACTAGAGTCAGGATAGCTAGGAATAGGAAAGAACAAAATTAACACCAAATAAGGAGACGCAAATAGAATTCGTACAAGAACTACGAGCCAGAATAGACGAAAGTCAGGATAGAAATTGGGAAACGATTAACAATGCCCTTGGGGAAACAAGTGAAACATTTTGGGCTTAAAGGAATACGTAAAGAATAAGTGAATCACCGGAGAAACGTAGATAAAAATAGAACGTCGCTAATACGTTAATCTAGAAATAGTAACTTCCAGAACAGAGACTCCGAGCAAGTTGTAGGGAAGCGAATAAAGTTGTCACGAAGGGGGCAGAGAGAGTAGGCAGAAAATATTAACGAAGAAATAAAATTAAAAAAGTGAAACGTCCTCTCTGTACGATCTGAAATATAAGATGTCTCTTAATTTCGTTTTACAGCGAATTATTTTATATTAGTTTTACTCTTAACTGAGTATCGAGACCAAGTTTTTGTTGGAATTTGGTCATGATGAAGTATTTGGTCATTTGGCAGTGAAGTACAACTTTTAGACTTCCCCATTGTCTTCTTTTCTTCATCGTTCGTTTGGTTTGCTAGAACCATAGAATAGAAACCGCTACTAGCCGTAACCAGAAACTGGATCCCAATAGAGGTTTTATATATTTCTCCAGAAATAAAACTTTGAATTGTTAATACTTTTGAAATCAGTATTTTCATCTTGTAATTTGCCAAACATTCCTAATATCCTGGATAATCTTCGCATTATATAGAAAGATAAACCACTGCACTGTTTTCCTCATTTATTTATCACATCACAATTATCTAATAATTAATAATCGATCAGAAAATGTGTGTTTCTTGATTGTAGCGTTTATCAGTAGTAATAATCTTCCCTAATGTATTGATCATTAACTGAAAGGAACGTTTATATTATGTAGAATATACAGGGTACCTACAATGTTTTCCAAAACAATAGACACTGTAAATAATAAACTGTCTGACAGCTTCGAAATCAACAGTGGACTCAAACAGGGTGATGCGTTATCTCCACTACTTTTTAACCTTGTATTAGAGAAAGCCATGAGGTCGGCCGAAATAAAAACAGAACTGCTATCGGTTCAAGGTCCCAAGTTATTACTAGCATACGCAGATGACATTGATCTCGTTGGAGACTCCATCCTATCCACAAAGGCCATTTTCAACAAGGTGGAAGGAGCAACAAGCGAAGTAGGGCTGAGGATTAATGAAGAAAAGACGAAATATATGTGTATAAATAGAACGACACGAAGAGACAGGATAGGACAAAATGTGACGGTCAACACCTACAATTTGGAAAGAGTACAACGTTTTAAGTATTTGGGGGCCGTAATCACAGCTGACAACGATGTTACTGAAGAAATAAAAGACAGAATCCAATCAGCAAATCGCTGTTTATTCGCACTGGATAAGCTTATAAAATCAAAAAATCTTACAAGAAGTTCCAAGATCAAAATCTATAAATCGATCGTCAGACCTGTACTAACATATGGTTGCGAAACGTGGACCATGACCAAATCAAACGAAGAAAAGCTCAAACGTTTTGAACGAAAAATACTTAGAAAAATTTTCGGACCTCACCACGACATTAGCACAAATCAGTATAGGATCAGAACCAACCTCGAATTAAAAGAACTCTACAATGACACCGACATTGTCCAAGAAATTAAATCACAGCGAGCTGGGCAGGCCACGTGCACAGACTTCGTAACGAGAGACTTGTAAGACTGGTATGGGAGAAGATTCCTACAGGCAAAAGACCACTCGGACGTCCCAGAATGCGATGGAGAGATAACATCCAAGCAGATCTCCGAAAAATGAACATCCCATTTGACCCTAGGTTGATGGAAGACCGAACAAATTGGAAGAAAGTTGTACAGTCAGCCAGGACCCACCCAGGGTTGTAGCGCTACGTGATGATGATGATGATGAATAGACACTTATTATACCGGGTGTCCACTTATATTTTCCCCCAATTTAACTGCCTATAACTTCTAAACGGCTCAAGATAGAAATATGCAGTTTTCGCTGAAATGTTTTATTTTAGTAAAAGTTTTGTCTGATTTGATTGAATTTTTTATATCGCTTTCAAATACGAAAAAAATGGCGGATTTTTGAAAAAAACGTTGTTGATTTTTTTTAAAGGAACACCCAGTATATTTTTTTGTAAATTGAAAGAAAGGTCATTCGCCTATCCAGCGATATAAAGTTTTTCAAAATCGGTTGTCAATTCACTGAGTAATTAATTTTAAAAATGAGAGGTGCAACGTGGATATCACATACCTAAATAACATTATAAGCAAATTGATATTATGTTATGTGATTTCCACATTGCATCTCTCATTTTAAAAATGAATTGCTCAGTCATTTGACAACCCATTTTAAAAAAATTGATATCGCTAGATAGGTAAATGAACGTTTTTTCAAGTTTTTAGGTAAATGACCATTTTTATATCGCTTTTAAATACAAAATGGCGGAATTTAAAAAAAAAAACGCTGTTGATTTTTTTTATCAAAACACCCAGTATATTTTTTCGTAACTTGAAAAAATGGTCATTTACCTATCCAGCGATATAAAATTTTTTAAAATCGGTTATCAAATGGCTGAGCAATTAATTTTTAAAATGAGAGATGCAATGTGGAAATCACATAGCATACTATCAATTTGCTTATAGTAATGTTATTTAGGTATGTGATATCCACGTTGCACCTCTCATTTTTAAAATTAATTACTCAGTGATTTGACAACCGATTTTGAAAAACTTTATATTGCTGGATAGGCGAATGACCTTTCTTTCAATTTGCAAAAAAATATACTGGGTGTTCCATTAAAAAAAGTCAACAACGTTTTTTTCAAAAATCCGCCATTTTTTTTCGTATTTGAAAGCGATATAAAAGATTCAATCAATTCAGACAAAACTTTTACTAAAATAAAACATTTCAGCGAAAACCGCATATTTGTATCTTGAGCCGTTTAGAAGTTATAGGCAGTTCAAATGGGGAAAAATATAAGTGGACACCCGGTATATAAAAGTCATTTATGTCTAAAACTTTGAGTTCTGAAAGTTCAAAAATAGTGGTAATTGCCATTTTTGAGATGTGAATCATAATCATCATGGCATATACATTTCTAACGGAGTGATTGCCGCCCTCTTTGGGCTCTTCCGATTCGTTTGTTGCGGTGAATCAATCCGCATTAACATTTCGGTTTTACAATTGGTTGTGTAACTTGGAAACTTCTACAATTTTTCTTCATTCGTTCCTGTTTTTGCTTATGGTTACCCATTTTCTGACTCCCATCTTCTTAAGGTCCTCGACTATCTGGTTCTCCCATCTAGTTTTGGGTCTTCCTCGTGGTCCGCCTGATACAGATCTCCATTTGAAAATTTTCTTGATAACGGTTTCTGGATTTCTCGTTTCTATATGTCCCATCCATATGAGTCTCTGTGCTTTGATAAATCTGACGATGTCTTCTCCTCTCAGAAGTTATTTTACTTGGTGGTTCAAGAGTTTTCTAAATTCATTATTACCTAATTTTAGTGGTCCCGCTATCCTCCGAATTATTTTCCTCTCTAGGATCCTCAATCTTTCTTCCTTTTTCTCTGTCAGACACATTACTTCAGCACCATATGTGATTACCGGTCTAATTGCTGCTTTGTAAATTTTCAGTTTTGTATTCTGAGTAATCTTCTTATCTTTGAGGATAGAGATGTCAATCAGTTGTGAATGTTGAATACGTGACCAGTTGAGACTGGTCACGTACCAGTTTTTTATAACGAAGTGAATAGAAGTAGCTTCTCTCTTTTCTCTCTGTCTCTCTCTCTCTCTATACTGCCTTCCCTACTTATGTAGTATTGGGCGTTCCTGCATCTCCTAGCCACAAGTAAAAGATGGTTGATTGATTGGATCAGCCCATCCTCTTCTGTTTTATTCCTTCGAAATTTCCTTTATAGGTATCTTCCATTCCTCTCTATTTCTCGCTGTCTGTACCGATCTCTCTCAATCTGACGTCAATTCTTTCATGATCTCTTGTTACAGTTCTTTTACAGTTATTATCCGGTCTTCCTTTTCTTCTTCCTCCGTCTGATTGGTATTTTAGTGCCTATGTGGTTATATTATTTTGGTCTTTCCTTAGTGTCTGTCCAATCTATTTCCGTGTCTTTTTTTAATCGTCACTGCTACTTTCTCCTGTTTTATTCTTCACCATAGTTCTGCGTTTGTTATTTTATCAAGCATATGTATTTTAAAATTTTTATCAACGATTTTTATAAAGGTTTATAATTTTTTAAAAGTATAACTCTAAGTGAATGTGTGTTTGCAGATGACATTGCATTGATAGCAAGTTCAGAGAAATCTTTACAAAACAACCTAAACTTATGGACGACAGAACTTGCAGATAAAGGAATGAAAATAAATTTAGCAAAGACCAAAACTCTACTTATATCCAAGACACCGAGAGAAATCCATTTAAACTTAGACGGAAATTTAGTAGAACAAGTGGAAGATTTTGAATATTTAGGAACTATAATAGATGGAAAAGGAAAAATGCAAAAAGAGCTGAACAACAGAATTGCTAAAACATCACGACTATATCACTCCCTGAATTCAGGTTTCATTAGCAAAAGAGAAATTAGTAAGAAGACAAAAGTGTCTGTATATAAGACAATATACCTCCCTACTTTGCTATATGGAAGTGAAAACTGAACGGGAGAAGAGCAAGATACAATCTTCCGAAATGAAGTATTTACGAAGAGTAGAAGGAGTTACGCTAATGGACAAGGTAAAAAATGAAACGATAAGGAACAACCTAGATGTTGAGAGTGCCAACAAAGCAATAGAAAGATTACAACTAAGATAGTTTGGTCATTTAAATAGGTTAGATCCACATAGACAAGTCAAGGTAGTTTGGGAAGCAAAGGGAATTGGTACAAGGAGAAGAGGAAGACCGTGTCAACAATGGAACGATGCTGTGAGAAAATCACTACAAAGGAAACCTCACATAGGAGGAAGCCAAGAGAAGGACATCCAACAGAAAACTTTGGAGAGAGATGATTAGGAAGTAAAAACAGATTTCTCGACACCTCACGGTAGAAGAGAACCGGATTATATATAATTATAATTTTTTGGTAGTTGTTTCTTCTGGTCTCCAAAATTCTGCGCCATTTAATAATATACTGTTCATACAGCTATAAAATATTTTGATTGTGGTTAATTTTCACGTATGTTCCAGATTTTCTTTAAGAAGTTATGCATGTTGTGCCTTGACTATTCTTTTTTCTACATCAGATATACTACCGCTTTTTTTCCATGATCGATTCCAGATATTATGTAAAGTTATCTACTTTTTCTATTTGTCTTCCATTTAATTTAATTTTAGTTTCTTGGCTGTTTTTTAAGAGTTTTGATTTTTCTGTACTTATCTTAAGGCCCATTACATTAAAGTATTTTGCAAGCTTGTTGATCTTCTTCTGCATATGATTGCGGTGCTACTTCTCCAACTGATTTTGCAAGTTCTACCTAATACCTATTTTTATATCGCTTACTTTCTTCATGATTCAATTCGTTATTTTGAATAGTGTCGGGAACAGTACGCATCCTTGTTCAACTCCGCTTTGTATAGATATATTTTCTACCGTTTCCCCCTGATATTCCAGTCTGGCTCTGTATCCCTTGTAGAATGATCTGATCAGGTTGATATATTTAATCAGTAGTCTATATATTTTCAGAATCTTCCACATTTGCCCTCTGCTTATACTACTCTGTATATACTACTGTTTGCTACCTTAGTTTCTTGTCTAGTTCTGGCTTCAGTCTGTTCAATAAGACCTTGAACATAATTTTGGATGTGGCACTCAGTAGTGCAAGTGCTCGCATCTATTTAGATCGATCTTTTCGGTATCTCAATGATTATACCCTTCATCATTCTCTTTGCCTTATCCCTATGCGGGGTCGGCTTCCCTAATTGCATTTCTCCACACAATTCTATCTTGTGTTATATCATTATTAATCTCCTTTACCAACATGTCCTGCCTTATCGTCTCCCCCCAGGTCTTCTTTGGTCTTCCTCTCCTACTTCTTCCAGGAATCTGCACTTCAGCTTTTCTTCGTATTGGGTGATTAACGTCTCCACGTTGAACATGACCAAACCATCTTAACCCATGCTCTCTCATTTTGGCATCAATTGGTGCCACACCTAAACTTCCCCTAATATACTCATTTCTAATTTTATCTTTCTTTGTCACTCCACTCACCCATCTAAGCATTCTCATTTCCGCCACATGCATTCGTTGTTCCTCTTTCTTTGTCACTGCCCAACATTTAGTTCCGTACACCATAGCCGGTCTTATGGAGGTTTTATAGAATTTTCCCTTCAGCTTGATTGGAATTTTTCTGCCACACAGCACACCACTCGCTTCTTTCCACTTCATCCATCCAGCCGTAATTCTACTGCATGCATCTCCATCTATTTCTCCATTACTCTGTAATACCGATCCTAGGTACTTAAAACTATTGCTTTTCACAATCATTTCACCATCCAAAGATACCATTGTATTTGTAGTAACTCCATCTTTAAATGAACACTCCAAATACTCTGTTTTTGTCCTACTAAGTTTTAAACCTTTCTTCTCCAGAGCTTGTCTCCACAACTGTTCCAGTTTTTGTTCTAAGTCTCTTTCACTATTTCCTATTAACACTACATCATCAGCATACATTAGGCACCATGGAATGCTACCCTGTAGTTTCGCTGTTATCTGGTCCAAAACTAATGAGAATAAATCAGGACTAATCACCGAGCCTTGGTGCAATCCTACTTTCACCTGAAATTTATCAGTCTCTCCCACACCTGCCTTAACACTAGTCGTTACTCCCTCATACATATCTCTCACAATCTTTACATATTCGCTAGGTACTCCTTTCTTATTAAGTGCCCACCACAGAATCTCTTGAGGAACTCTATCATATGCTTTCTCAAGATCAATGAATACAATATGGTCGTTGGTCTCTTTATTCCTGTATTTTTAGATCAGTTGCCTTCCAATGAAAATTGCATCTGTTGCTGATCTGCCCTGCATAAAGCCAAATTGATTATCGGATATTTCGGTTTCTTCACGTATCCGTCTATCAATTACTCTCTCCCATATTTTCATGGTGTGGCTAAGTAGTTTTATAGCCCTGTAGTTTGTACATTGTTGTATGTCTTCCTTGTTTTTGTAGACAGGTACTAATATACTGCTTCTCTATTCGTCTGGCATTTGTCCAACTTCCATAATTCTATTAAATAGACCTGCTAGCCAACTTATTCCTCTCTCTCCTAATGCTCTCCATACTTCCCCAGGAATATCATTTGGTCCGACTACTTTTCCTTTCTTTATTTTTTGAAGCGCTTGAGCCACTTCCTCGTTTGTTATTCTGGTAACCATTGCTGTTATTGTCTCCGTTAACTCCACAGGCTGTCTGTCAAATTCTTAATTTAATAAACTGTCAAAATACTTTCTCCATCTCAATGATTATACCCTTGTTCCATTTTTTTGGTAGCTCCACGTTTGACCTAATTCTTGTTAAAGAGTTTGTATAACATTTCTACTGATTCATTTGCGTCGGCCTTTATTAAATCTATCGGTAGGTTGTCTCTAGAAAAAAAAAACAGAAAAATTCTAAGGCGGAAATTACAAAATACATACATAATCAAATAATGGATAAAAGGAGGAGAGGTAGGTCCATGCCAATGAGATGCTAGATTGACATGATTTTCAGTGTTTTCATGTGATTAGCCAAATTTTTTCGTTGTTTATTCGTTCTTAATAAATTTTTACGTTAAGATATGAAAACGTAACCTATAAACACACATTTTTTATCAAGTAAAAAAGAAAAAATTGAGAAAGTTTATTGCTGTAATGCGGTTTTTATTTATTAATGGTAATATCAGCAGTCGTTTATTCCTAAATTTTTATTTAAGGTACTTACGGCAACCCTTCTGACACGGAGATAATGGCTGTCATAGCTGTACCGAAAAAGAACATTCAGATGCATGCCCAAAAGAAAAACAGTAACGACAACTTCGCAGTACGAATACTTCCTACATCTGCTACATCACATAATGAGATTATACCTCAAATGAACTCCATAGCGTCACCAACGAATCAGATGTTTGCTCACAACGATACCTTCTTCGATGAGAATGACGATATGGATATACAGCAACCAGTGCAGCTACCGGTGAAACCAAAACCTTCTCCAACCACTCCCAGATATGTAAATAAGTATGCTAATAGCGTCGGGAAGGTTATGAATGCTCCCAAGGAGTATTATCCTGTAGGATATGATAAGAATTTTGATGACAACTTTGCCTCCAGAGTAGAGTTACCAGAAACTTCGTTTTACTGTGGTGACCAGAAACATTTTCCGGGGCTCTACGCTGATGAAGACCTGGGATGTATGGTAAGTCTTTATCGAAACGTTTTTCTCCATGAAAAATGCATATTGATCTGCTCAATTAATCTGAAAATTTCTAAATTACTTGTCTAGTTAATTAAATGTCAAATTAATTTAAAATTTACAGTTACAGTCGAACCCGCTTATTGGAATAGTCTTCGTGCCAAGTAAAAATATTCTTATAACCGGGATGTTCTAATAACCGATCATTGGTGGCTAGCCGTAATAAGTGTACCGAATATACGTAATAATAGTACATACTATGTTAATATGTATATTTATATGGTTTTAGGTCTTTTTATGTCAATAATACAATACCGTAACGTATTTATTAAAAAACCAAATTACATTATATTATGTGGATGCATAAAGTAATTAATATGAAATGTATGTAATATATAGATTATGTAAAAATTTTCGTATTAAAATACATAATATACTTAATAACAAAATTATTTATTTAGTCTTGAATAAAAAAATATTAAAAAAAAAAGTTTTTAGGAAACGCTTTTCTTTAGTTCCGCGTGACTAAAATTATAAATATTAAAAAATCAACTAAAAAGCAAAAAATAAAAAAAATTGAAAAAATCCAACACATTCGTCAAAGAAAAGCGTGGGGCATCTTCATCGAAAAAACGGTTTTCGCCCCACGCTTTTCTTTAACGAATGTGTTGGATTTTTTCAATTTTTTTTATTTTTTGCTTTTTAGTTGATTTTTTAATATTTATAATTTTAGTCACGCGGAACTAAAGAAAAGCGTTTCCTAAAAACTTTTTTTTTCATATTTTTTTATTTTTTACTTTTTAGTCTTACACTTTTCAAACATTAAAATATATCGTCATGTTTATTAAAATATGTATATAAAACATATGATATACAAACATAAAAAGTAGTCGGAATCGGCAAAAAATGTGAAACTTCATTGTTTATTTGTGAAGCATAACGTAAAAAGTGAAATTATGTATAGTTCATATCATTAGCTACAATCCGTAAAAATTTCAAATTTCTAGATTGTAAAAAACAAGAGAATTTAAGCATTTTCCATTAAAATCGTTTTTTTTTAAACAATTATTAAACATAAACAAATTTTTTTTATTGACTATTCGTGTATTGTTCCCGCGAATGCATATGTCTGCAAATTTTCATTCATTTGCATTGATGAAAAGGCAGGCAAATTGACCTCTAAAGATTTGACGCAAACTATTGAACTAAAGAAAAGCGTTTAAAAAAAGAAGAATGTGTGTAATTTATTAAATTTAAATTAAAATACATTTTACTGCTGTCATAAACCAGACAAAAATGTTTATATCACAAATAATCATTGCCTTTCGCTTAAATTGAATGTTAAAACTTCCAAGAGGCAGCTGGCTGGCGGGAGCTGGCTTGAATATTTAATTTAATCGAAAAGCAATGTTTATTTCTGTAATACACATTTTTTCTGTTTACGGGCAATTGTAAAATATATTCTGAGTTAAATAACTTACATACATTCTTCTTTTTGTCAAATAATTTAATTAAAAAATTATTTTTGGACACCCTGTACAAATAATTATATAAATTTTTACATTACTGAATAAAGAATTGAATTGCCTTTCAAATGAGCTATCGCATGTCCCCTATTCTCATTTAAAAAAATCATCGATTACGTAATCGCGCCCACATGGATGACGTCACTAGTATGACATATATGCCAAAATATCGTAATTTCAAAATAAAAATCGACCTCTTTCGATATTTTTCCTTAAAGTCGCCTTTTTACGAAATAACGAATTTATTCCTTTCATTTGCATCGTACTGTATAAACAAACATATGAGTGTTCAAAATTTAAAACTTTATTGTTTATTTATGACGCATAACGTAAAAAATTAACGTAAAATGAAATTATGTATAGGTTATATCATTAGCTACAATCCGTAAAAGTTTCAAGTTTTTACATTGTAAAAAACAAGAGAATTTAGGCATTTTTCAATTAAAATCGTTTTTTTTTATTTAAACAATTAATAAACATAAACAAAATTTTTTTTTGTCTATTCGTTTATTGTTCCCGCGAATGCATATGTCTGCAAATTTTCATTCATTTGAATGGAAGAAAAGGAACAGAAAATAATCAAAGGAAAGAAATTAACATCCAAATATTTGACGCAATCTATTGAACTAAATAAAAGCGTTTAAAAATCATCGATTACGTCATCGCGCCCAGAAGGATTACGTCACTAGTATGACATATATGCCAAAATATCGTAATTTAAAAATAAAATCGACCTCTTTCGGGATTTTTCCTTAACCCTGGATTGCTACACTTATTTTCTAAACTCAATCTGCTACATCGAGGTACAGTGGTACCCCAAATAAAATCGACCTAAAATATTTATATATGTATGTTTTAAGAACTTATGACAAAAACAATCTTAAGATAACATGCTAAGAATTTATTTTGTATACAAAAATATTTTATTATATTATTATTCACAAGTTTATTTTCATATTTTCTACACCCACTACTGCAAATTGGTGTAACTTACAAAAAAGGTTGGGGTACAAGTGTACCCCAGGTAGCATTCCAGGGTTCAAGTCGCCTTTTTACGAAATAACGAATTTATTCCTTTCACTGGCATCGTACTCTATAAACAAATATATGAGTGTTCAAAATTTAAAACTTTATTGTTTATTTATGACGCATAACGTAAACAATTAACGTAAAAAGTGAAATTATGTATAGGTTATATCATTAGCTACCATCCGTAAAAGTTTCAAGTTTCTACATTGTAAAAAACAAGAGAATTTAGGCCTTTTTCCATTAAAATCGTTTTTTTTTTTATTTAAACAATTAATAAACATAAACAAAAATTTTTTGTTGTCTATTCGTGTATTGTCACCGCGAATGCATATATCTGCAAATTTTCATTCATTTGCATGGAAGAAAAGGTAGTCAAATTAACATCCAAAGATTTGACGCAATCTATTGAACTAAATAAAAGCGTTTAAAAATAATCGGTAATTGGAGCTTGTTTTTTGTTACATAAAATACTAGTCACTTTTGTTGCTCTGAATTATAAAAATTAGAAAAATTTACAATGGTTTGGCCATCCTGAAAACGTTTTATAACTTTCTTAAAAATTTTATAATATAATATATTATAACATATTATGTATAGTTTGTAGACAAAGGAAATTATTTTACGACTGAATTTGTCGGTAAACGATTGAGTTGGTACTCACAACAACGCAATAAAATATTTATTACCTATCTGACAAACCCAAATAATATAAATAAAACAGCACTACAGGCCTTAGAAGCCCTTGGCGAGAAACCATAGTACAAGACATAATTTAAATTTTTAGGAAATTCGAAATTGTAGGTAAACATTTTTTATTCGTTGACCTGAAAAATATTCTTATAAGCGGTATTGCTTTATTAATACGTATTCCAATAAACGGATAAATTTATTAAGGAGTAAATGGAAAGGTTTCGGGACCTCGAATGTATACTCCATAAACCGGGATATAACCGGTACTCTAATAAGCGGGTTCGACTGTATATTATATTATAGAGAAGACAGCTTATTTATTACACCATTACATAAGGTGTAACATTAGGTACCTACATTACCTTGAGGTATTTCATTCATTCACCATGTGGTTTCAAAAGTGAGAACTTTGTAATATTTTTCATCCTAATATGTATATTTTAATAATTATTTGTCCTTAAATACTTTTAATTATTTTATTGCCACATGACGATTATACACTTAGTTTGCCTGGGTGGTTTATGATTTTTAAAGGAGATTCACAAAGGAACTTTTTGTCCATTTTTGACTTCAACTTCGAACTTTTTGCTGCAACCTCACACACGTAAGTGTTTTATCTTAATTTGTAAATTATACAATTTCACCATTTTGTAATACTGTAGCTTTCGTCGCTGTAAGTCAAGTATAAGCCTAATAATGACATAAGCAATAGAAACGATAGCGAATATAGAAGAAAAAAAGAATAATTTGAACGTTAGAAATAAGATCGTTGAGATTAATTACTGGAAAATCATTACAGCAAACGTCTGTAAAATACAGGCTATTGTAAGATGAGAAAGACAGAGACGATGGAATGAAACTAGCATGATGAACGAATGGATTGCGAGTGACTTATCCGAATAGCAAGATCTTTAAGTTCATCATATACATACTAGATCACCAGGAAGACCCTTTAAACAGAGGTGTAACCAGGATGATCCTAAGGGGGTGGGGTTACATCTACTTGAACTCTGGGTGGTATGGAATAATAATGGTGTTAAACGTATAGAGCTCAAAATACATCCAAAAGCTGGGGTTATAACCCCCAAAACCACCCCCTGGTTACGCCTATGCCTTTAAAAGATGACGAAAAATGTGATCTGCTAACGACCACATACTTCTTTGCAGGAGAAATGCAACCAGATCCACTGTCAATTATGGAAGAGCTTCATAAAAAAGACAGGGTATTAAAAAGTACACTGAGCATGCCTAAATTACTTCAGCCACATAGACGAAAGAACAGGGACTGTGGAATTATTGGTAATAAAAGAAAATGTGGAAGACCGAAGACCAAAAGGAAAATCTCCAACAGACCAAATGACGACTCTGGTGGGAAAATCCCTTGCTGTCACAAGGGCCCAATGAATGAGGAGGAGGTCCAGAAAAATGAATGAGCCTATAATAAGAACAACGACTAAACAAACTGAAATTATTAACACTTCAAAGAAGAAAGAATTGAGGCAAAATTAAAGGTTGACGTAGTCAAGGCAGGAAAAAAATATCGTGGTCAAAAATATACGTCAATGATAAGCGAATGATTATGTGTTCTCAATTTTCTAGTACTATAAATATGATTCTTGATGAACAAGTAAATATTTCTTCTTCTTCTTCTTCTTCTTCTTCTTATTCTTCTTCTTCTTCTTCTTCTTCTTCTTTTTGTTTGACATGGCTCTGTCTGTTTAATATGCCTCCAGTAAGTTGTCGTTCCATCATTTCTTCCATGGTCTTTCCACTGATCGTTTTCCTATTGGGGAAATAGGATCTTCATCTTTCCGTATCCGTCGTCGTCTTTACTACTCTATTTGTTGTAATTCGGCTTATGTGGTCATTCCATTCTATTGTTCTGTTTCTTACCCAGTTATTAATGTTATCCACCTTGCATCTCCGTCGTATATCTGTACTTCTAGCTCTGCCCCATAGAGTCTTACCATCGATTTTTCGAAGGGTTTTCATATCCACTGTCTCGAGAAATCTTTTTGTCCTCTCTGTGCCAGGTCGTGTTTCTGCCGCGTGTGTCATTATTGGTCTGATGACTGTTTTGTAAATTCTGCCTTTCATTTCTTTTCCGATATTTTTATTTCTCCATATTGTGTCAATCAGGCAACTTGCGGCTCTGTTTGCTCTATTCACTTGATCTTCTACTTCTGTTTCGAGCTTTCCGTATCTAGATCGTGGGATGCCTAGATATATTTTAACTCCATCACATATTTTATTATCTGACCCTCCACCTCCAATTTACATCGTACTGGATTTGCTGTCATAACCATGCATTTTCTATTTTTTGAGGATATTAACATCTTAAATTTTCTGGCGGTTATATTAAATTGGTGCAGCATACGTTGTAAATCATCTTCATTTTGAGATCATATTGCATCGTCTGCATAGCAGATTGTTTTAAGTTGTTTTTCTCCCATTGGCTACCTTTTTTTAGTTCTTTCTTTTATTTTTACTTCATCCATGATCCGGTTGACCAATAAAGGACTCAGGAAAACCCTCTGTCTTATCCAATTGCCACCTTCAATTGGGTCAGTTAGTTCATCTTCTACTTTTACTTTTATTGTGTTGCTCTGGTAGATGTTTTAGATCGTTTTGATTATTCCTAGAGGTACCTATCTTGAGTATAACAAATGGATAATGTTCTTTAATTTGACCCTGTCAAATGCTTTCTTAAGGTCCACGAAACATAAATATGCCGATTTGTCGTATTCTCATTATTTCTCTTGAACTTACCTCATCATAAATATAGCGTCGGTGCATAATTTTCCCGACCTAAAACCTTGTTGTTCTTCTGCTAATATTATAATATCATTTAGTCTGTTTGTTATCACTTTGGTTTAGACTAGTCGCAACATAGTGGATCCCGTGGGCACTTTTTGGTCGCCGCGATTTGATGGTGGTATTATAAGTTTTTTGTGTCGCTGAATCCAATGGAAGTGGTCTAGAAGCCCAAATGTGGTGCGTTTAATTGTTATTAACAAATTGTTGTAAAATTCGGTGTTTTTCAGGAATTATTAGAAGCTCTGTAAATAAATGATAGTGTTAAGATCTTCTCTGGTGTATTTTTGATCGCTGAATCGAATACGATTAGTCACAATTACTCAAAATATGTTTTTATTCTGTTAATAACAAAATAATCGTTTATTCGCCGAACAGCTCGAAATGCGCTATCTACAGCAAAGTTTGTAGTCTTTTTCATAGTATTTTTATACGCTAAATCGATTGCCACTAGTCGTGATAGCTTTAACCACGTTCCAACTTTGTTATTAATAAATTATTGCAAAAATAACGGTTTATAGTACGTTCACTCACGATTTTTGCTCTAGATTTTAAAAAACCACTTAAATTGACATGAAATTTGGCATACACGTAGCTAACATGTCAAACAAAACAAGTGATATTGTGCCGATATCTGCTTTTACCCTGGGGCTGAGTTTCACCCCTTTTCGGGGGTGAAAAAAGAAACCTTTAAAATAAGTCCGGAAGTGGATAAACTAATTAATTATAAGCAACTTTTGTTCTATACAGTTTTTTCACTAAGTCAATACTTTTCGAGTTATTTGCGAGTGAATATGTTGATTTTTCCACAAAAAAAAAAACAAAAATAACCCGAAAAGTATTGACTTGGTGGAAAAACTGTATAGAACAAAAGTTGCTTAGAATTAATCAGTTTATCCAATTTCGGACTTATATTAAAGGTTTCTTTTTTCACCCCCGAAACAGGGTGAAACTCACCCCCAGATTAAAAGCACACATCGGGACAATATCACTTGTTTGTTTGACATGTTAGCTACGTTTATGCCAAATTTCATGTCATTCTAGGTAGTTTTTTTTTTAATTTAGAGTAAAAATCGTGATTAAACGTACTATAAACCATTATTTTTGTAATAATTTATTAATAACAAAGTCGGAACGTGGTTTAAGCTATCACGACTAGTGACAATCGATTTTGCGTATAAAAATACTATGAAAAAGACTACAACTTGCTGTGGATAACGCAGTTCGAGCTTTTCAGCGACTAAAAAATTATTTTGTTATTAACAAAATAAGAACACATTTTGAGTAATCGCGACTAGTCGCATTTGATTCAGCGACCAAAAATACACCAGAGGAAACCTTAACACTATCAATTTATTTACAGGGCTTCTAATAATTCCTGAAAAACACCTAATTTTACCATAATTTGTTAAAAACAATTAAACGCACCACATTTGGGCTTCCAGACCACTTCCATTGGATTCAGCGACCCAAAAAACCTATAATACCACCATCAAATTGCGGCGACCTAAAAGTGCCCACGGGACCTCCTATGTTGCGACTAGACTAGTTGTTTATTTTAATGTTGTGTTTATAACAAGTTAATTTATCTATAATTCTCCGTGTCCGATTTGTCCCTTTTTTGAAGAGAGGTATTAGGATGCTTGATCTCCATTCTAGTAATATTCTGTTTCGTTCTATTATTGTTTGCATTAGTTTTAATAGTTGTTTAGGTAGATCTTGTCCTCCAAACTTTAGTAGTTCATTCGATATTCTATTCTCTCCGTGAGATTTTCTATTTTTTAATTTTCTTTATGCTTCCTTTACCTTTCTTCGTTTGTTGTAACTTCAAGTACTGGTGGTTCATTATCGTCGCCTTTAGCAAATAGAGATCGTAAGTAGTCTGCCCATGTTACCTTCTAAATGTGTTTCATTTTTTTTAAACCGTTCATCTGTTTTCATTGTCCTCTGATCATTCTCCATACTTCTTTTTGTGTTCCGTAGAGAAGATATTTGTAAAGGGCAAAAGATTAATGTTATAAAATATTTAATTTAGGAAATGATTTAAATTTTAATAAATAACTGAAATGAAGCAATTTTCGTAATGACTACATTCGTTAAGCAGTTTAGTTTCCTTTTAATTATGTATAGTCATCGACCGTTGGCACTTTCAGGGTCATTGGTATAATTATTAGGAAAAGTTATTAAAAATGGGGTACTTTCACATTGCCGAACTTTTGAACTTTAACGCAGAAGAGTACAAGTTTCGATTCCGAAATTAATTGGACGTATATAGGCGAGGCAACGAAGCATTAAACCTAGGAATTTTGTGCATTAAGATGAATCGTCATGCAACTTTTTGGATTCGATTCGAGAGAGTGTCAGGCAATTTTGTGAACTAAATTGATCTCCGGCAAACATTTTTGTGCATCCTTCTCCTCCTCCTCAGCCGTTTCCTCATTGCTGAGTGTCGTGATTCCCTATAATACGAGCAACTATCTCTTTCCATCGACTTCTGTCCTGAGCTTCCCTCATGGATTCAGAGAATGTTTTTCCACTGGCTTTCTGTACTTGATCCGTCCATCGAGTAGGTGAGCGACCTCTACTTCTGCGCCCTTCAACGTTTCCCGAAATTATAAGTCTCTCAAGATTATCATCACTTCTTCTTGTAATATGGCCGAAAAATTTTAAGACGGTGGAGAGGCAAATAGAGGAAAGTCGAGTCTGAATATTAAGCTCTTGGAGGATTGAGTGATTTGTTCTGTGTTCCGTCCATGAGATCCGAAGCATTCTTCTTCAGCACCACATTTCAAAGGCGTCAGTCCTTTTTCTGTCGTCCGATTTCATTGTCCATGTTTCGGATCCGTAATTAAATATGGGAAAAATTAAGGCACGTACTAATCTTATTTTGGTGTTCTTCGACAAGGAGCGATCTTTCCAGATTTTCGATAATCGACTCATAGCGTTTTTGGCCATGCCTATTCTCCTACGTATTTCTGTTTCACAAGATCCTGTATTACTGATGTAGGATCCTAGATAATTGAACTCGTTAACCACTTCAAACTGGTCTAAGGCTCCTGTTGTCTGAAGTGAATTTGAATAATCTATCATAATTTTTGTTTTTGTTTATTGATCTTGAGACCACAGCTATTGCTTTCGGATTCCACTAGCTGCAGCAGACTGGACATTTCTTCTTCGGATGCAGTTATTAATGTTGTATCATCTGCATATCTGAGATTTGAGATCTTCTTTCCTGCGATAGAAATACCGCCATTCCATTTGTCGAGTGCTTTTCTCATTATATATTCCCCATAGAAATTAAAAAGACTTGGAGATAGAATACATCCTTGTCGGACTCCTCTACCTATTTTAAAAGGATCGGATTTATGGTTTTCAATTCTTATTCTGGTTTCACTGTTCTCATATAGGCTTTACACCAGAGCTGACAGATGATCAGGAACCCCCATCTCATGTAGAACTTTCCACAAAACTGTCCAGTCTACACAGTCAAATGCCTTCTGATAATTCAGAAAGCAGATGATCATCGGAATTTTGAATTCTCGTGCTTTCTCAATGAGTTATCGCATATTAAGAATTTGCTCCCTTGTGCCTTTACCCTTCACGAAGCCTGCCTGTTCTTGTGGTATTTGTCTATCTAGGTATGTCTGCATGCGACACTTGATGATTCTCAACAGAATTTTAGTTGGGTGTGAAATTAGTGAGATGGTCCGGTAGTTACTACATTTTGTGGTTACGCCTTTCTTATGAATGGGAGTAAATAGTGCGGTACACCAATCACTGGATCATTTGCTGATTTTCCATACATGATTGCACAGTCTCCACATTAATTGGAGACCATGTTCACCATTGGAGATGTTGGAGACTATTGGAGACTATTGGAGACTATTGGAGACTATGTTTTGTGCATAGGAAAATGCGTTTTCAAAGTGCATCTCGAAGAGATGAAAAATCTCGGAAAATATTGACGGAAATGGGTTCAATTTTTATACTCGGGGGTTTTGGAGGTCGCTGAATACGAATTTCATGGTGATCACCGATTCAGACGGTGATGGTCTCCGAAGTACCTGGTGCCCAGGGTGAAACTCGTCGCCTGGAGTTTTATGTTATAATTATTCAGAATCAGTCAATAAACATTACACTATATTGAACCATTGTCGATATTGACCGGATAAAGTTATTGACCAGATTTACGTTATTGTCCGTAACATATATATACAGGGCGTCCCTATAGTAGGGGACGGTCGAATATTTCGCGAAATAAATATTGGATCAAAAATCTGAAAAATACGTGTTCAATATTTTTCAAAAATCTATCGAATGACACCAAACACGAGCTTCTTTAAAATCTTAAATGGAAACCCCCATTTTTATAGCAGATTTGTATTCGTTAAGTAAAAATGAGCAACTTTTATTTGAGAAATTTTTTCGAATTGTGGATATATGGCGCTATAATCGAAAAAAAAAAACGATTTTATCATGATACCGTGATACCATAGGAAAATTATAGAAACGGTCTAATATCTCGAGAAATACACTCCCAAATAAAAAACCAAAAAATACTTAATATCGACAATAGCTCAATGTAATCTAATGTTTATTCATTGATTTTGAATGATTATAACGTAAAACTCCAAGCGACGAGTTCCATCCTGGGTACCAGGTGCCTGGAGACATTACCGTCCTAAAACTCGTGCTCAGCGACCCCCAAAATTCCCCTATTATAAAAATTGAACTCACTACCGTCAATATTTTACGAGTTCTAAATTTTTCATTTTCCATGGCTTCGAAATGCACTTTGAACATGCATTTTCCTATGCACAAAAATCTCTGTCGTAGATTAATTTAATTCACAAAATTGCCTGACACTCTCTCAAATCGAATGCAAAAAGTTGCATGACGATTCATCTTACTGCACAAAATTCCTAGGTTTTAACAAAAAACCTAACGCAATTTAACAACGAGATAACTATCTAAAAAGAGTGAACCATTTTTTAGCAAAACAACATGGATCTATATTTTTGAACTAAGAGCCCGTTCACACGAGAGGGGCTTAACGCTCGTTTTGATAACGCCCGATTACAACTACATACATTTTACTTGAGACCGTCCACATGCTAACGCGCGTTTTAGGTTATTAAAACGCGCGTTGGCGTGAGAACGGTCTCAAGTAAAATGTATGTAGTTGTAATCGCGCGTTATCAAAACGAGCGTTAAGCTCGTGTCATGAGAACGTGCCCTAAGAATACTCCATTCTTATACCAAAGTACTGCATTTTTTAAATTATGCTATACGGTTCGGAAGATTTTACGCCAAAAAAGCTCAAAACTAACAGATATGAGATAAAGAATTGTGCTTAATGGAATGTTAAGGCGTCAACTAACGACACCAAGTAACTAAGTAATAAAGTCAAATATGATAAATGCAGATTTTTAAATAAGAAAAACTTCAAATATCTGTAGAATCTTGAAAAAATACTTACAAAATCATAAAAAAGAGAAATTATAAAAAACATTCACATTACTTCACTACATAACTAAACCAATTGGCCCATAGAAAAATTACCTCTTTTATTACCTTTTTTATCATTAACTTGGTGGCGTCTTCTAATTTTTCCGAGCATTACTAATTAGAAGTTAAATGGGTTTTGGGTTAATATTTATTTTCCAAATTGTTTGCTTATTGTAGGTATTTTTTCCAATACTATGGGAATCGTTGCTAAACGTCCGCTGTAATTATAGTTTTTACCATTTTTGAGGGGGGAAATTTAAATTAATTTATATTTTTCTTTTTCTTCGCGTGCCTCATTCTTTTAGAACATTTGCGATCATCAAGGTCCATTTTACTCTATCTGCAGCGGTTCTGAAGAGTTCTATTGTTGTTACAGAACCATCTTCTTCTTCTTCTTTCTTGTATGTAGTCATTAAAGACTATCTCTTCTTCAATATTAGTATCCTAAATTGTTTAAATTATCGCGCCATCTATTTCTTGGTCTCCAATACTTCTTCATCCAAGTGGTGACTTATCTCGTACTATTCGTACTATCCTATCCACTGCCATTCTAGTAATGTGTTCGTTTCACTCCTGTTTCCGTTTTGTTAACCAGTAATTTATGTGTTCTACATTGTTTTTCTTATGTTTTCACTTCTCTCCCTATTCAACAGACTTTTCGT
The DNA here is from genome assembly GCF_917563875.1 of Diabrotica virgifera virgifera. Taxonomy (NCBI): domain Eukaryota; kingdom Metazoa; phylum Arthropoda; class Insecta; order Coleoptera; family Chrysomelidae; genus Diabrotica; species Diabrotica virgifera. Next base: position 48,051,973 of record NC_065452.1, read on the forward strand.
GATATTCGTCGACGCATTTTTATCTCTGTTGTTTCTAGTAGTCGTCTGGTTTTAGATGTGTCAGGTTTTGTCTCTGCCCTGTATGTCAATATAAGTCTAATTGCTGCTTTATAGATTCTTGCTTTTATGTCTTGTCATAGGTGTTTGTTCTTCCAGATTGTGTCATTAGGAGATCCCGTCGCTTTATTTGATTTTAAGCTTTGTTGTCGTACTTCTTCTTAAACAGCTTCGTAAGTAGTTATATATATATTCCCAGATATCTAAACTTTGCTTCCTGCTTTATTATTTTATTTTCAATTTCAATTTTACATCGTAGTGGGTATTTATTCTGCTGATATTATCATATTGCTCTTCTCTGTCTTCAGCCGTTCTTATGAGCTGTTCAAAATTGAGCCCTGTCTATTGTCGGAGGTTTCTTAGCCACGATAGTCTTTTCCTTCCTAGTCTTGTCTTTTCTTTTCCTCGATCTTTCCTTTCACTATAAGTTGAGCATATTGGTTCTTATTATTGCTCAGTATGTGGTCTAGGCATGATATTTTTCTAACTTTCACTGTGTTGAAAAGTTGTCTTTCCTTGCCTATTCTATGCAGTACTTCTTCGTTTGAGATATGCGATGTCCATGAAATTTTGAGGATTCTCCGGTAGATCCACATTTCAAACAAATGCCTCCAGTTTATTTACGGTTGATGTTTTAAGGGTCCATGTCCCAACTGCATAGAGAAGAGTCGACAGGAGGTATCATTTTGATAAACGTAGTCGACTTTCGAGTTTTATTCGAGAATCACAAAGCAATATTTTGATTTACAGATTTTTTGACCTGTTCTAATCTCGATCTTATTTCTAGATCAGGATTCAGGTTGCTATAGATTCAATATCCCAGGTACTTAAATCTATTGACCTGTTCTAAAATGTGCCCATTTATTGTGCAAGGTTGAAATACGTTTTGGTTTGTTCGGATTTACATAACTTTGGTTTTTTTAATGGGTACTTTCATACCAAATTGCTTCACAGGTCGAGTTAGCCTTGTCTATGAGTCATTGTATACTTAAGTCGGAATCCGCAATTAACCCTTATCCGGGCAAGGTGGGTCCAACGGGCCCGAGACGCCAATTCTTTTATCATAAACTGATAAAAAAATTATTGAATTTTATGCATCACTGAATTTGTTTAGAAGTATGTTTCCTTCAACATAGTCATTAGCTATTCAAAAAATTCATTATCATTTCTGAAATTATTGCGTCGAAAGAATTTTGTCATGTAAAGGGGCAACACGGGCCCGTCGGACCCTGTTTGTATTTATACCTAAAGTCTAAATCTTTGTTACAGAAGTTAAACTAGCAGTCAGGTATTGTTTTTGTGGATTATCTAAACGACTTTTATGATTCCGGAAATCTAATAATAAAGTCTAAACGTGTACAAACAATGCAAACATCTCTTTGATGTGAACATCAAAGATATGCTTACAATAGGTGTTATATCTATTCTAAATGAATTTTAAAAACTGATAATCATTGTTGGAATGCAATAATATTGTTAGGTAGGTACCTACACATATTTTTAAATAAATAGTGCATCTGCTATCAGTCGTTTGATATCGATGTTAGTGCCGACAACTAAGCTCCTAAAATTATATTGAATTAGAGTGAAAGTAGATAGTGCCAATAAAATGTCCCGAAAACAATTATCAGCTGCAGAACTGCAAGATATTGCTAATAATTTATGGGATTCCTATGATAAAGAATCTCCTGAAGTAGGTGGCATTGAAAGTGACTCTGAAATTGAGAATCATCTTTTGGAAGCAAGTGAAGAGGATGATCAGCAAGTAGAATTGAGTGATAATGAAGAAGAATGTGTAGCTACAAGTTCCAAGATTTCAGAGTGTGTAATTTTTGAAACTAACGATGGAATTAACTGGAAGACTTAACCACAACCGACAGGACGTATGCGATACTGCGACATAATGAAAAGCAAAGTGCACAAAAAAATGTTAGTCCCTGGTTAAAGTGTAGATGATCCTGTTGATTCCTTTTGTTTTTTGTGGACGAAAAAATTGTGAACGAAATAGTGAAGTGTACAAATAAAGAAGCCTAAGAAGTCCTAGGGATAGAGAACTGGAAATATTGCAACTCTACAGAGCTATATGCCTCTATTGGACTACTACTAACTGCAGGGCACCTGAGTGCCAACATCCATAATGTAGATATACTTTGGAGTAAGTTTTATGGACCTACTATATTTAAAGCTACCATGGGGTTAAAACGATTCAAAAACTTGCCAAGATTTGTTCGATCTGACGATAATGACACGAGGTCTGAACGAAGAAGGAACGACAAATTAGCAGCAATACGCGATGTGTGGAATCAAGTCAACCAAAACTTTCAGAAATACTATTTACCAGAAAAACACATAACGGTAGATGAGCAACTTGTTCCATATCAAGGTAGTCTTTATTTGGCTCCAAATGTTTATTACTTGTGAATAAATATTTTTTCTACAAAAGTTTCCTTGCATTTCATTATTTTGTGCAAATCCTTCAGATAGATCGCACCCTCGAGGTAGACCGCATACTATAGTAGCACCTTTTTTTTAATCTAGATAATTTAAATTTGACTTTAATAAAAAAAATCAAAAAAGAATATTAGAAATATACGGGTAAATATGAATAGTACATTCAAGAACAGTAGTGGGCCCAACGGACCCGAGTTGCCCGGTTACGTAAGTAAAATGTGTTGCCCGTATAAGGGTTAACACCGTATCTGCGTAACTGATGCTGTTGATATATATATATATATATATATATATATATATATATATATATATATATATATATATGTCATTCACCTTGACACTCCATCCTTGGAATCGTCCAGTGCCTCTTTAAATAGGAGTAAAGATTAAACAGAAGGGGCGACAGAACACATCCTTGACCAACTCCCCTCCTAATTTTCATTATGTGTGACATTAATTTATATCCCTCTATAGTTCTTCCCGAATATCTATAAAATATCTATTAAATAAACTTCAAGCTTTCGAAATATTGAAAAAGGCTACGCCTAAGCTGGACTGACAGCTGACAGTAACAAATAAAGAGGTATTACTCATAAAATAGCAACTCAAAATAGTAAAAATCGAAAAAAGTATATTGCGTTTATGCCATGTGACACATATAGTAATATGGAGTTCTCGATCTTATTATTCAGCGCAACATATCGCACCTTCGGTAATATAGAGGCTTCTTCTTCTTAACGTGCCCTATCAAGTCCCCTTGACGTTGGCGATTAACATGGCGAAACTGTCTCTGTCTCGAGCTATTCTAAATAGGTGTTCTGCTTTCTTTATTCCTGTCCACTCCCGGATATTCTTCAACCAAGAGGCCTGCTTTCTACCAATTCCTCTGCGTCCTTCGATTTTACCCATCATAATAAGTTGAAGAATATTATACATAAATAGGCCATCTTTCTATATTTGATGTTATCAAGCAGCTCACGGGTAGCATTTGCTCTCTTAAGGACTGCCACATTTGTCAGCATAGCCGTCCATGGTATTTTTAGAATACGTCTGTGCAGCCACATTTCAAAGGCCTCCAAACGGTTAATGGTGGATATTTTTAATGTCCATGCTTCGACACCATACAAGAGGACTGACCAAATGTAGCATTTAATCATGCGCTTTCGAAGTTGAAGTTGCAAGGTATCATTACAGAAGAATGACCTCATTTTTAAAAATGTCGTGCGGGCTATCTCGATTCTACATTTTATCTCTTTATCTGGATCTAGTTGTTCAGTAATATGGCAACCAAGATATTTAAAACTGGGTACTCTTTGAATCATATGACCATCAACATATAACCGTGAATCTTGATGGGCCAAACGGCTAAATACCATGTACTTTGTTTTTGAACAGTTTATATTTAGGCCAAACTCTTTTCCCACTCTGTCAATGGCATTTAAAAGGTGTTGTAATCCATTCATATCATCACTTAAAATAACTGTATCGTCTGCATATCTGATTGTATTTATCAGAATTCCATTAACCTTCACACCCCATTCCAAATTATGCAGCGCTTCCTTAAATATTCTATCTGAATACAAATTGAACAACAGTGGGGACAGTATACAACCCTGTCTGACGCCTCTTTGTATTTTGCATATTTCTGTTGATTTTCCATTTATGCAAGCTGTCGCTGTTTGACGCCAGTATAATTTTTCTATGATTCGTACATCTTGAATATCAACTCCTTTATCCTTTAGTATTTTAATTAATTTGTGATGTTGTACTCGATCAAAGGCCTTCTCATAGTCAATAAATACAGCAAAGACGTCTTTCCTTTGATCTCGGCATTTCTGCAATAACACATTTAGTGCAAAGAGTGCGTCCCGGGTTCCCAGTCCATTTCTGAAGCCAAATTTTGTTTCATCCTGGTCTTCTTCACATTTATCTCTGATTCTACTGTGGATGATACGTAGAAAGATTTTCAAGGTGTGGCTCATAAGGCTTATCATTCTATAGTCGCTACAGTTTTTCGGACGTTGTTTTTTTGGTAGGGTTATGAATTCGGACTTTAACCAATCTTCAGGGATATCACCAGTCGAATAAACATCATTGAAAAGTTTGACTAGTATTCCAATGTTTTCCTCATTTATGAGCTTTAACATTTCTGTAGGTATGTTGTCGGGACCAACGGCTTTATTGTTTTTTGCCAATTTTATAGCATGTTGTATTTCTGATTTTAGTATTTCTGGTCCTTCACCTTCATCTAAAGTGTCCAGTTCTTCGGGTCTATCATCATTATACAGTTCATTTATATAATTATACCAGGTAGTTCGGATTTCGTGTTCGTCTATTATCATTTTTCCCGACGAATCGGTTATAGTATGTGGAGTTTTCTTATAATAAAGACCAGCTACTTCTCTAACTTTTTTAAACATATTAAACGTATCATGTTTTTCATTCAACTTTTCTAATTCCTTGCATTTATCCTCCATCCATTTTTCTTTAGCTACCTTTATTTTTTGTTTAATTAGTTTTTGTTTTTCTTTGTATTCTGTTTTGTTATCTTTCAGTTTTCTTCTCTGCTCCATCAATTCCAGGATTTCATCAGTCATCCATTGTTGTTTTTTGTGCCTCTGCATCGTTGTCGTATATTTTTCCATTACTTTCCAGGTAAGATCTTTAAACGTGTTCCATATTTCTGTATTGTTTTCATTTGTTGAATTCTTTAGCTGCTTATTCAGGTCATTTTCTATTAGCGTTTTGTTGGATGCTGATATATGTAATTTTGGTGTTTTGGGGTTTTCTTCGACTTTTTTGAGCTTCACTTGGATGTCAGCTATTAGAGGGTTATGGTCTGAACCGATATCTGCACCAGGATATGTCGTTGATCTCTTGACACCATTCTTAAATCTCTTGTTTACTAGAATATAATCTATCTGATTTCTAATTATATGAAGCGAGTTATCTCCTGGTCCCTTCCATGTATATAATCTTCTTTTGTGTAATTTGAACCATGTATTTGCGATTATCATGTCATGTTCTTGACAGAACTGGTATAATCTATCGCCTCTTTCATTGCTCTCCCCTAGTCCATATCCACCTATCAGGTCAGATCTTCGTCCTTGACCAATTTTCGCGTTAAAATCTCCAATAATATATGTGATTTCGTTCCTTTTTAGATTGTTAAGTGTCTGTTTTAATTGACTATAGAATGATTCAACATCATTGTCATATTTCTTTTCTGAAGTAGGGGCATATATCTGGATAACATTGACATTAAATGGTTTACTATTTAATTGGAGTATCGCTAGTCTGTAATTTACAGGTACAAAATTTTTTACATATTTCTTGAATTTAGATGTTATAAATATGCCAACTCCATTCCTATGATGTACGTCATCTTCTACACTTCCAGAATAGTATAGTGTGCCTTCATTTTGTTCACATGTTCCCGCTCCAGGCCAGTGGAGCTCACTGATGCCCATTATATCAATTTTTAAGCGTTTAACCTCTTGAACTAAGTTACTGAGCTTGCCTGCTGCATAGAGGCTTTTAACATTCCATGTGCCTAATCTGATTGTACTGCTAGACATCTTTAAAGTTGTCGTACTTTTTAAATTGTAGGGGTTTCGTGTGGTGACGACCGGGAAGGCCCTACAGTCTGGTGCGCACCCTTCCCTGCCGGATCTTGGTTTCCGAGATCCATGATCAGTAATACTCTGATTATGTTTGGATTGCGCCATGTTAACTTTACTCGGGAGAAATAATTGGAGTGGTTTCCCGTTGCCTTCCCCAATGATTTTTCTGGTGCATTAGGTTTACTCCTGTGGGTTGGATAATCGGAAAGGATTTTTGGATATTTGATAGATAGAGGCACAGATAGATTAATATAGAGGCACAATTCAAAAAAGTAGATTTTTGGGAAATCGCGTTTAAAGATTCTGGTTTCCAAAATTACAGCTATTGTTGTAAATAACATGCTTATTATTTAAGTTATAAATGTGAAATTTGGCAGATTTGTTACTTGATCATTGCACTACAAATAGCAATGAGAACAAAATTAATACAAATAAAAATTCCATTAATTACATGTGATCATTTTCTTGTAAAATCAAAGTTGAGAACACGAATATCAGTACAGAAGATGGAGCAACAAGAACAAAGAGTAAGATGTGACATAGAAGCTCTTCAAACACCAAATAAAGAACTGGAGTACCAAGTAGCCATAAGCAACAGATTTCAATTGCTGGGAGAGGAAGACCAAAATGTAGACCTAGGAGATGCATGGCAGCGAGTGGCATCAGTGATAGAACAAGCAGCGAAAGAAACCATTGGGAAAAAGAGGACTCGCCCAAAACAGAAATGGTTTGAGAGATGAGAACAAAGCAGATTTTCGCAGAACGAGGGCACAGACAAGGCAACTACTCAGAACTAAAAAGAGAAGCTACATAGAACAGCAAATACGGGTAATGGAAATAAGTGGCGAGAGGAATCAAATAAGAAAATTCTTTAGGGAAGTGAAGACAGTCAGACAAGGTGGAAATGTTGGGGTAACACAAGCTATGAGAAATGAAGCAGGTGAACTAATAATGATGGAAACAGAAATCGTAGAGCGATGGAAGGAATACTTTCGGAATTTACTAAATATTGAAAGTGAGATGGAGGAATCAGAGACTACATTTCATTCTGCAGATGTGGAAATACCACCACCAACACTCCAAGAAGTAAAGAATGCAATAGCATGTCTTAAAGATCACAAAGCACCAGGAAATGATGGTATAAATGGAGAATTGATAAAAAAAGGAGGAAACGTTTTACATCAAAAATTGTCTGACATTATTCTCAGAGTATGGCAACAGCAGAAAATACCTAGAGAATGGAATGGAAGCGTTATAATACCCATACATAAGAAGGGAAATAAAGAGCAATTCCGAAACTACCGAGGCATATCGCTTATTAGTACAGCGTATAAGATTCTATCAATTATCTTACTAAAGAGACTCACTCCGTATTCGGAAGATATTCTAGGCGACTACCAATGCAGCTTTCGAAGTGGAAGGTCAACAATAGATCAAATATTTACCATCCGACAAATATTAGAAAAAAACTGGGAATTCAACCGAGATGTACACCAAATCTTCGTAGATTTCCAGCAAGCATATGACTCGATAAAAAGAAGCAGACTATGGCTAGCAATGCTAGAAATGGGAATACCAAGAAAATTAGTGCAGCTCACTCAAATGTGCGTGGTAGACTCATATGCACAGGTAAAGATAGGAAACAGAACATCGATGCCATTTAGTATAACATCAGGGCTTAGACAAGGAGACCCTTTATCACCATTGCTATTCAATTTGGCTTTAGAATACGCAACAAGTAAAATATCGTCTGAACTAACAGGGGGATTCGCAAATCGAGGATCAAAACTATTGTTGGCCTTTGCCGATGATCTAGATGCAGTCGCTCATTCTACAAGAGACGTAAGAGAGGTGTTTTCACAGCTCGAGGAGGAAACAGGTAACCTGGGCCTTCGAATAAATGAAGAGAAGACGAAATATATGCTGGTGACCAAAAATCCAAGACCAAGAGTTAGACAGAACGTAACTATTAATGACCACAACTTTGAAGTAGTAAAAGAGTTTAAATATCTGGGAGCAGTAATCACAGAGGACAATCACATAGAAAAAGAGGTCTCAGCAAGAATAGCTGCGGGAAATAGAGCATTATACTCCCTATCATCATTATTAAGATCTAAGCTGCTGAAAAGACAATCTAAATTAAGACTGTACATGTCAATTATTCGCCCAGTTTTACATATGGGAGTGAAACATGGACTCTACATATGCGAGAAATAAGTAAATTGCTGATATTTGAAAGGAAAGTCATCAGAATGATATTTGGTCCTTAAAGAGATGAATTGACAGGAGAGTGGAGAAGGCGCCGCAATGCTGAATTGGTGACTCTATATGGTACTGAAAACATCGTCAGACATATAAAAGCTAATCGGATAAGATGGGCAGGTCATGTAGTAAGATCAGAGGAAGACAGAGTGCTAAAGACAGTGTTCTTCGAGAGACCAGACGGTAGAAGATCAGTGGGCCGTCCCAGAAAAAGATGGAAGGATGATGTTGAAACCGATCTATCTAGGATTGGGGTACAACAATGGCAAATCGAAGCGCAAGATCGCAGATGATGGAGGGCCATAGTGGATGCGGCGAAGACTCACCCCGAGTTGTAAAGCCAGTCAAGAAGAAAAAGAAGAAGAAGATTAATTACATGTAATTGAAAAAAATACTTTTAAGTTAGTCCCATATAGTACAAAAAATCATAACAGAAATAAGGAAATGTTTAAGTTTGATTCCTTATATTATTAATACTGTCACTGTTTATGCCAAATAGCGATCTATTATGAATTAGACACATTTATTTATTATATTTTGCATCATATAACGGTTCAACTAAAAACTATTCTCTATAATACAAAATGTTAAAATACAAACTAACCAGGATTTTCGTCATAGAAAGACATGTTACTGATTCCTCCCTTGTAGCAGTAAAAACCAGAGGTGGCCGGGGAGAGTGATAGAGAGGCACAACAAATATATTTTTCCACCTATCTCTACCGAAAGTATACGTTTCCGGACCTGATTGTAGGGAGCAAAGTTATACTTTTCCTCCCTAGGGAGGAAAAGTAAAAGTGACGTCATGGTATTTCATTCATGAAATATAACTTATTGACGCCCTGTACAATATCTATTTTCTATTACGTAAGTATCTATACATTTTAACGTTTATTTAAAAAACACCCTGTATTTTGCAGAATGGTAAAAAACAGTAAATTGTTATTTTGATTTAACAATGTTTACATTAATAATTTGACTTATATTTGACAGTTGACAGTTATATTGTACCTACTTGTTAGTTTTAGTTTTAATAAATTTTGTTGGTTAATTACATAAATAAATTCAGTAAAAATGAAAAAATGATTTGTTATTTGAGGAAGGTGGAAAAACCATATGTATGACATGGGAGTAAAGTGCCTTTTCCTCCCTTGAATGATTACTGCCCTCCGCTACGCGTCGGGCAGTAAGCTTCATTCTCGGGAGGAAAAGTAGCACTTTCTTCCCTTGTTATACAAATAGCTATACCGAACCATTTATGTTCTTTTTCTCCCTCTGTCAGCGCTAACCGGTAGAGAATTTCATTTTGTGCCGTTATCATTTAAAATCACAGTTAACACAAATTTTGAGCTAAGCCCTTATATTACTGAGGGTGCGATATGTGGAAAGAGAGGTCTCGGTCGAAGAAGAACATCATGGCTTCGGTCCATCATGTCTCTTTTCAGAGCTGCAGTGAATAAAATTATGATAGCCAATATGAAACCCAACGTTCAGTACTGGACATGGTATGGAGAGAAGAAAGAAGAAACTGCTTCACATCGACATGCCATAGTCTGTTGTTCTGTCCTAACGTAATACATGATGATCAGTAATTTGTTAGCATAATTCGTAATTATTGATGATTGAAATTATACTTATATCTATAATTATACTTAATGATGATTATGTCATTATATTAACAATCAAAACTTTTGTTTCAGGTGTTCCATGTTTGTGCTCTAACCGATGACGGGTTAATCATGAAGAGTTTTCTATGTCCAGAGTCAACTTTGTTTGACCAAACAATCCTCAAGTGTAATTGGTGGTTTTATGTGGATTGCAAGAATTCCAAGAAACTGTATGATTCCAATATTCCCATATCAAAAAGCTATCAGTTGATGAAAGCACTAACATTCTTTTCAGCTTATAAGAACGATAACAAAAACAAAACCAATGATAAAGACTGATAATTTGTAGATTTTAGATTTTTAATAATTTGTACAAGGAGTTATATTATAGTCCAGGAAACGAAGGTTTTCACCTCGCAATTTTTTCGGAATAGATTTGCTTGAAAATGTGAGACTAAGTAGTGGTTAGTCCAAGGATTAAAATCTACATGATGCCGAAAGGCGCTTTTACTATGCGGGTGGAAATTTTTTATTATATTTTGACCGTAAAAATTGACAAAAAAATAATTTTAAGCAAAAAATTTTCTATACACTTTTCTGATGAAATAATAGTATTCGAATTATTCGCTATTATCAAAAATGTACCTTGGTACAAAACAAAATGGTTTTGTATTTTATTATAATTAGGGGTAGTTTTACCCATTAAAAGTTAATTTTTAAAGTGTTGAAATAGTCAATAATTATAGTTAGAATATAAGACAATCATTATTTAATTAATCTGAACAAATTTCACTCTTTTTAAGCTTTTTTATAGATTTTGGTAATAAGGGGTAGTTTTCACCCTTAAAAAATAAAATGCGCCTGTCGGCACAATATATATTTTGAAGTAAAGGGTAAGGAGAACTTAATCTCAAACTTTTATACAAATAGGTATATTCCAAAAAAATTACGAGGTTTTGTGTTAATTTAAATTTCGTTTCTTGGACTTTTAGACACATAGATATTTTTTGTAAATTATCATTTAATCTAATCTATCCCTGTGACTCTTTGTGGAACTAGAAATTTAACTTTTTCATTTAACTGTGTTTGTTTTGTCATTTGTCATTGATTCGTAAGCAAGAAGTCCACAAAGATGTTTAAAAAATTCTCCTTGTAATCAGCTCAATTTTCACAATCTAAGTCTTTGTTGTAATTAAATTAATGAAATATTTTTTAATTTAAATAGGTGACTTGTAGTTTTATTTGTACTTGTATAATATTTATTTTTATTTTTTATTATTTTTCTATTTATATATATTTATAATGAAGAACCAAATTGGTATCTATTAAGTATGTAAGTAGAATAGACACTTTTTTTTATTTGTAATTAACGTGTCTCGACGGCTTCTAATAGACAATTTAATTAATAACATGTTTCTAAAGTTTACCCTTTGTGGGGTTTCAGTATAAACAGCTATTTTGTTGGTATCTGGTGTGCCCATAATAAGCTGCCATTGCCTGAATTTTAATCCCTAACGAATATAGATTGACGCATAATATACATAGATAAAATTATATATTATAACAAAATTAGCGGATATCAAAAACTACCCAAATCGTAAAAATAGTCTTCAAGAGCGCCCTATGTTGCATCCAAGAAATTAATACAAAACCTTGATTGCCACTTTTGAGCTATACAGGGTGTTCCCGAAAATAGTGCGTTTCATTAAGGTATGGATATAATACACAATGTAGAACAAAAAAGTCCTATAACATTTTTTTCTAAAATTAACCGTTACAAAAAAAAATACATTATTCTCCATACAAGCGAACTTTTATTTTCATAAAATTAACTAATCTGACATCACTGTACAAGAACTGTTTGTGACTTAGGTTACTGACACCACAAATGTAGCTCAGATAGGTAGACACCTGCAAAATAAATACACCACCCTATATGTGAAAATGAAACAAAACAAGAATTTGTTTGTTTGTTGAGAAGGAAGATAGGGTTTAATGTAAATACTAAAGGCCCATGGGGCAACTATTTTTGAACTGTGACTTTCGAATTGTGACTTTTGGATTGTGACTGTGTCTATCTTTAGATTTTGTATACATAGTTATCAGATTTAAATTTGCATACTAAAATGTATTTTCGTTTCTTTTTGGCCAAACGTTTAGAAAAAAATGTTATAAGACTTTTTTGCTCTACATGGTGCCTTCTACCTATAAGGAATATATATAATAATATATACTTTATACTTATACCTTTAAGGAACGCACTATTTTCGAGAACACCCTGTATACGCTGGCCTTTGCTTATCTGATACCTAATACGAGTTTTGTAGTTTGGAAAACAACATACTCATTTATTTTTGCACCAATTAATCAACCAAATGGCGGAATTGAGAGCAAGTTAAAAAAAATTAGAGGAACGGTAGCCGAATCATATTTGGATAAAGGTTCAAACATTTTTACAGCTTCAAACATTTTTATGCATGTATGCTAGCAAAGAGAAAATGAAATAAAGTTAAGAAAGTGGGGTTGGATCGCTCACACGCTCTGAAAGATAATTCCAGTATTGAAAAGACTGTCCTAGAGTGGAATCCCCAAGAAAAAAGAAAAAGAGGTCGCCCGGCACAAACTTGGAGAAGATCCATCATGGACGAGATAAGAGGTCAAGGAAAGTCTTGCAATGAGGTGAAGGACTTAGCGCAAAATAGAACGCGATGGCGCGTTTTCGCTGAAGCTTTATGTTCCACTTAGGAATTGTTCAAGAAACATTATATTATATAGTCCAGGGCGCATCTGTTTTGAGATGGACGTTGAGAGGTGACTCAAATTTTTTTGCAGAAATTGCTTGAAAATAAATCAAATAATAATATTTGAGTTATCCTCCCTCTCAAAAAGGTCCGGAACATTGTTTAAATAATCAAAATGTCAAAAAATGAAGGAAAAATTCGATTTTTTTTCGTTTTTTGATTATAACTGTAAAAGTATTCATTTCCGAGAAAAGTTTTACTGACATAAAAGTTGCGTAATTTAATTTCCTACAATATAGAATTGGTAAAAAATTTTAAAAATAGTCACCCTTGCTGCAAAATAGCAATAATTGCGAAAAAACAATACAAAAACAAGTATTCGCATTTTACGTTTTTCAACCATTTATGCTATACTTAGGACCTTCATATTTCACCCAGAAAAACTTTATGATACGATGAAACAATGCTGTTTTTATTAAGATGGGTTCAACAGATTTTTGCAAAATAAATTTTGCAATCCAGCTTTCGCAAAAACAATTCATTTTTTCAAAATGTTACAGGACTGCAAATAAAGCAGATAGCAAGTTGAATTTTTTTTGCTTATAGAAGTGTACTGTACCTTTCATTTGCAATTTGAAAAATTAAAATCGATTAATTACCACGGCGTCAGGAAATTTTTTAAATAAACATTAATTTTATGTCCTACGCGCAGGACAGCGGTGTTCGATTCACACAAGTTGATTTCCACCAAAATTTCTTCTAACCTTTATCTGATATATTATTTTCTTACTCTATATTTTGTTGTATTTTAATATTTTAATTCCACAAAAATCAAACTAATTTTAATATTGTTTGTGAAATATTGTTTAAACAATTGCATATGTTTAAAAATAATAAAATTTTATTCTCTGAGTGAAAGTATATAAACAATAAAGTTTTTGCTTATAAAAGTGTTATTTCAAAGGATAGATAGATGTGTTTTTATTTTGCAATAAACAAATTTATTTATTTATACCGAAATGTAATAAAAATTAAAATGTATCAATCATTATCAAAGGTCTTTGGAATGCCCAATAAGAGCAAACTATCCGCTATCCTGCGCGTAGCACCAATAATGAATGTTTATTTAAAAAATTCCTGACGCCGTGGTAGTTAATCGATTTTAATTTTGCGAAATTTCAAATGAAAGGTACAGTACACTTCTATAAGCAAAAAAAATTTCAACTTGTTATCTGCTTTATTTTCAGTCCTGTAACATTTTGAAAAAATGAAGTCACCTCTCAACGTCCAAATGTGCTAATATTTTTACAGATGAGCCCTGGTCTAATATGCTAGCAAAGATCGACAAGGCGGTGAGCTGACACGGCAGTCCGCGTCTGGGTCTTAATGAAATTTTAAGCAATCAAGCAAGCAATAGAATTAAACTCAGCCTATGTGTGAGACATGCACATCATCAATCATAATTAAGCCGCCCTGATTTGTCCATTGTTGAACATAGGCCTCCTCCAGATATTTTCATCTTCTTCTGTTCTGCGCCTCTGCTATACAATTGGTCACAATTCTTTTGAGGTCGTCGGTCCATTGCGTTGTGGGTCTTCCTCGGCTTCGCTTGTCTGCCCGTGGTCTCCATTCAAGCAATTTTTTGTCCATCTGTCGTCTTCAATCGAATGTCCAATGAGACACCTTTTTCAGCTGATGCTTTTGTGAGAGTTAAGGTTTCTGCTCCGTATGAGGACTAGTAGGACGCACTGGTTAAAAGCTTTCCTTTATAAATGGATTGGTATGTTTGTTTTAAACACGTCTGTCATGTTTTCGAATGCAGCCTAACCTAAACTTATTCTTCTGAGTAGCTCACATGTTTAAAGAAACGAAAGACAACGAAGAACAAACAAATTGGACCTGGAAAAACTGAAGATTCAGGAATGTAAAGAGAAGTTCGAAGAAGAAGTCGCAAATGAGTTAAGGACGCTAGAACTACACTCCATAAAGGGCAAATGGAGTAATATCAAAACAGAAGTACTGACAGCAGCAGCGTTCACCCTGGGAAACAAGAAAAATGAGAGAAGAGGAGCATGGTTTGATGGCGAGAGTAGACAAGCGATATAGGAAAGAAATGAAGGACACAAGACGGTACATAACAAGAAGCACACGGGAAAGGCGAACATAATTTGAAGTCGCAAGACGAAAAGCAGACAAGATAGGTAGAAATAAAAAGAGAGCCTATGAAAATGGACAAATAGAAAAAATGGAAGAGAATTTCAAAAAACAACGAAATTAGAGTGGCTTACGAATACCTAAAAAAGATAATAAAAAGTGGGTATAAACCACAAATAAGTCTATATAAAGATGAAAGTGGGCAAATAATCAGTGACCAAGAGAAAGTCGCAGAAACCTGGAAGCATAATTTTCAGACCCTACTTGGGACACAATTAGACATGGACGGTGAAATGGATACGAATTACATAGAAGAGAATGAAGTAGAGAATGGAGTAGAAGCTATTAAGACCCAGAAAAACAATGAAGCCCCGGGAGTTGACGAAATACCAGCAGAATTGTATAAAGTAGGTGGCGACCACCTAGCAAGTCACATTCACGCGCTCATCAAAGACATATGGCAAGAAGAGAAAATACCCGACGACTGGAAGAAAAGTATAGTATGCAGTATGCCCGATTTATAAAAAAGGAGACAAACTCCAGTGCAAAAACTACCTTGGAATTTCTCTACTATGTAGGGGAGATATGCCTGAGACGGCATACTTTTTTTTTAAATGTTTTGTAATCGATAATCGATAGAGTTTGACATGTAATAAAAATCAAAGTCAGTGCTAGGAACATTTACATAAATATAACATTATTTTTTAACAATGTACATATTATAGTTTTTTTCTGAAAAAATAAATTTAAAAGTATTACATGTGCCATCTCACCCACATACATGTGGGTAAGATGGCATACCCTTGAAATAAAGGCACTAATCTCGACATAAGTCACAAATATTTTTTTTTGTAGTCTTGGGTACACCGGCACATTCGGAATATGACCACTGGCCACAAATTTGGTATCTTAGTCAGGTTTCTCGAGAACGAGATAATGAAAAGGGGCCATTACAAAAAATGCAAGCAGCATATTCCTCGTCACTTGTCTCAACATCGACGGAATCGATTTTGTGGGTTCGAATTCCTCTTAAAACGACCCATAACTGTAACGATAAACTTCAGTCATATAACAAAATTAATGCAGTGTAAAAATGCATAAGAGTGAGATGGCATACCTATGCCATGCCATCTAATCCACCTGCTTACTATGCCATCTCAGGCAACATTGCAATCTTACCGTTTTTTTAACCTGATTTTTCTTAAGCACATTTTAAAGATATAAATCGATACAGGCGTGAATGCATAAGGTAAAAGAACATCACAAAATTTAAAAACTTAACTCAGGTGTAAAGACTCGCGAATTATAATGTGATAGAGAAAAAGTCAATAAATATTTTGTCCTACTTAATTAACATTCCAAAGGCTACTGTTGTCAAAATAAAACTAACATGCATAAGTTCAACAATGTTGACAAATTTTAACTTGAGTGGAGGAACTGAAAACTGTCACACTAGGCACCAAATTTGGAATAGTTTACGAAAAACACTGGATCAAATATTTACAGTCAAACAGATCTTGAGCAAATCATGGGAACACGACATTGATGTCCACAACGTGTTTGTAGACTTCAAACAGGCATACGACTCAGTCAAAAGGAACAAACTCTACAATATATTGGCTGAATTGGCAATACCACACAAGCTAATTAGACTCATTAAAGCCACAATGAATGGAACTGAGGCATGTGTACGAATACAAAACCACCGGACAGTTTTTTCAAAATTTTGCAGGTACTAAAGCTGGGAGATGGGCTGGCCCTAACTTTGTTTAATCTGACACTGGAGTATGCGGTTAGGCAAATGCAAACTGGACGAGGAAACCTACTGACCAACCGAACGGTTTAACTGGCCGCTTATGCCGATGGTATTAATATTATAAGTAGAACATCAATAGGAGCACAGGAAACATACTCAGAGTTAAAAGCACAAACAAAAATGCTAGTTCTGGAAATTAACACAGAAAAAACAAAAATAATGACTCAGACGAGAAGAAATATAGTCCCACAAAACATTATACATGGAGATGACATTGAAACGGTTGGAAAGTTTACATACCTGGCAGTAGAAATATATGCCGACGGATCAGAAAATGAAGAAATACGGAAAAGAGTAACGCAGGCAAACAGAGCTTACTTTTCCTTCTCCCATATATTTTGGTCTAAAAGTGTCCATCAAAATACAAAGATGAGAATATATAAAACTTTAATTCGACCAATAACATGCTATATCAGTGAAGATGGGTCCTGAAAGAAACTTCCAAAAACAAACTCGACACATTCGAAAGGAAAGTACTGAGGAGAATACTAAGACCTGTGAGGGAAAACGGAATCTTCAGAAGTCGATACAACAACGAACTTTATCAACTTTATAGGGAAGCAGCCCTGTCAGACTTCATTAGAGTACAAATATTGCAATGGGCCGGACATGTGATAAGAATGGGAGAGGATAGGCTACCAAAAAGAGCACTGAATGCCAGAATGCAGGGAAAGAGACCGGTTGGAAAGCCAAGAAAGCGCTGGGAAGACACAGTAAACAGCAACGCACAAGCCCTTTTAGAAGTCCGTGTATGGAGAAGAACAGCCACAGACAAGCAAAGTGGAGGCAAAAAATAAAGGAGGCCTAGGCTCAATTTGGGCTGTAGTGTCGTAGAAGAAGAAGAAGAAGCTCACATGTTTGGTTGTCTCACGTTAACCTTATTTCGCGACCCAAATATACATATTTCTCCACAAGTTCTATGGGTGATTTCTCGATTTCTATTAGGTCATTGGGGGCAAGATTGGTCATCATTTTTGTTTTGCCATAGTTTATCTTTAAACCGACTCTTTGTGTTACTTGCTGTAGATGTTGCAGCATAACTCTAGCTTCTCCTAAGGCTGCACTTATATTGGATCCGTATTTCTCCGATCCGATCAGATCCGATCCGATCCGATCCGATGTCGGATTGAAAACAAACTCAAGGTACCTATTAAACTAAAAAGGGGTAGTTCCCTGGGTTGGCTGTATACCTTATAGTTAAACAAACTGGAATATGAAGTAAAAACCACTTCTATGTAAAAGATATATTTACTAAAAAATTTTTAAAATCCCAATGGATTCAATAAAATGAGTTCATCAGAACGTTTTCAAACCTATCGGTCCATCATCAGTGAATTTGGATACTTGCAAAATAGCCCCAGAACCAAACAATGGTTGTGATTATAAATAAATCTACATTATGTTAAAATAATATTAAAAAGGCTAAACGCCGATGTTCAGGGATTAAACCTCTGGGAACATGGTGAAACTCTACCCGAGAACCCAATCAACCATCACTTAGTAGTCATCGTTGACCGAAGATGGTTGATTGGGTCCTCGGGTAGAGTTTCACCATGTTCCCAGAGGTTTAATCCCTGAACATCGCCGTTTAGTCTTTTTAATATTATCTTAACATAATGTATATTTATTTATAATCACAACAATTGTTTGGCTCTGGGGCTATTTTGCAAGTATCCAAATTCACTGATGATGGACCGATATGTTTGAATACGTTCTGATGAACTCATTTTATTGAATCCATTGGTATTTTAAAAATTTTTTAGTAAATATACCTTTTACATAGAAGTGGTTTTTACTTCATGTTCCAGTTTGTTCAAGGTATTAAAGCGTAGTGCCTACACTGCCTTGGAAAGCCCGATCCGATATCGGCCGATATCCGATCGGCTTCCCAATACAGTGTAGGTACTACGCTTTAATACCTTGAGTTTGTTTTCAATCCGACGTTGGATCGGATCGGAGAAATACGGATCCAATATAGGTGCAGACTAAGTCGTCTGTTATCAGAACAATGTCATCGGCAAATCGGAGATATTATATTTACATCGATGCTAATACCCTTTAATTACCACTTTAGTCTTTTAAATGCGTACTATATGACTGTTGTAAGTAGTTTTGTCGACAATGTATCTCCCTGCCCCAAATATATGTCGATTTTTATCTTCTCAGTAATGCAAAACTTGTTGCATTTTCAGAGGGAGACGTGCACACCCCTTAGAAAATGACAAGTAGGTGTTCTAACTCATTGGAGCGAGGGATATTGATTCAAGTAGATCAGGATCTGGAGAAATACAAACAGAATGGCTGAAGTCTGAGTTTATTGCACTTCCAAAAAACCCAGGAGCCAAAAAATTGCGAAGAATACCGTACGATAAGCCTGATGAGTCATCTCCTAAAATTGTTCCTAAAGGTTATCCATATGAGAATTTACAAGCTATGTGAAAGTCAAATTTCGCCCAACCAGTTCGTGTTCATAAATGCTGTTGGTACGAGAGACATTTGTTTTCAATACAAGTCTTATTCCAGAGATGCAGAGACGTCAATTGCGACGTATACGCATGTCTGGTTGATTACGAGAAGGCGTTTGATCAAGTACAACACGCCAAGATGATGCAAATAATAAAAGAAGCAGCAATTAAAAACCAAGATCTGAAAATAATTAGAAACCTTTACTGAAATCAGACTGCAAACCTGAGAGTTGACGGTGAACACATCGAATATGTGAAAATCATGCGTGGAGTGAGGCATAGCTGCATTTTGTCCTCCCTAATTTTCAATCTTTACTCTGAAAGAATATTTATCGAAGCTTTGCACGAAACTGAAAAAGATATTCTACTAAACGGGTACCGGCTAAATATCATCAGGTATGCAGATGACACCATAGTATTTGCGGACACCCTAGAAGACCTACATATAAACGTAAAGACCAATATAAACGTAAAGAAAACAAAGCTTATGATCGTCAGCAAACAAAAAAGATAACAGAAGGTCAACTCTATATCAACCAAACCCCTGTAGAAAGAGTGAGGCACTACAACTACCTCGGCACCATAATAAATGAAGAATGTACCAACAACCAAGAGATAAGAGCGCGCTTCGGAAAAGCTAGATCAATCTTCAACCGTATGGGCGCGTTTTTCAAGAGCCACAACCTCTCTCTTGGTATAAAAGTAAGAATGTTGAGATGTTACGTCTTCTCTGTCCTTTTTTATGGTGTTGAATCTTGGACCTTGAACGAGGATATGTGCCGAAAGTTGGAAGCATTTGAGATGTGGCTATATCGAAGAGTTCTTAAAATCCCATGGACTGATCGGGTCACAAATGAGGAGGGCCTTAGAAGAATGGAGAAGAACCGTGAAGTACTGACCACCATCAAATCTCGAGTTGGAATACTTTGGACACATTATGCGAAATGAATCCAGATATGCCCTCCTACAAGCCATCCTGCAAGGAAAAATATTTGGAAAGCGAGGTCCAGGAAGAAGAAGAACATCCTGGTTAAATAACCTCAGAACCTGGTTCAACACAACCTGGTCTATGCAGCTTTTCCGCGCTGCTGCAGATAAGGTGAAGATTGTCATGATGATCGCCAACATTCGTCACGGATAGGCACATCAAGAAGAAGATCAGGAATCGTGACTCCCCCCTCCAAATTCCCATATGAAATTCTTCTCCTAGTTAGGCTGGAGAGCGTGAGACGCTATAATTCTGCTATCATCTTAAATGAAATATTATCATCATTGTGCTTTTGCTTGCCCGGGCGTCGAATCCCCTCTCCAAACTGGGTCCATTTCGGCTACTCAGAGCTTAAGATTTTTTTTGTTAGAAGAGGCCAGAAGCCGTTTTGTTTGTTTTTATATTTTTTGGAGGGTGGATATGTCTAAATCTATGTATTTATTATTTATGCTACCTATGCTTGATGCCCGATATAGGTAAAGTGCCTCTTTTCTTGCAATTTACCACTACATATAAGGAATTATTTATGTATATGTATGCCTATCTAGATTCGAAAATTGTGAAAACTAGCATTAAGTTGTTGTAATATTTCGTAAATATTGTACATATACGCGTATGTATTGTTCGGTTTGTAAGATGTTTATGCCTTGATATGATACAATACTAATTAAAAATACAAATTTAATGTTTTGCTATTTGTTTTTCACCCATTTTTTATCTAGTTTTACTCAAAAATAATAAAACCAATAAAAAACATAAATAAATGATATCGATATTAAGAACTAATTGAAACGACGATATTAAGAAATAAATCAGATAAAATATAACTTTTAGGAGTAATAGGCAGATATCGAGCACTGAATTTTATTAAACCTTGCCCAAGTATAGTTTCACTCCTAGAGCATCTTCAGGGGCATTTCGTCAAGAAAAGGAAGGTATCTTTGAATGGCATTTATTGTCTGATTGGTGGCAACTTAAATTAACATATAAATATCTAACGAATACAGATAAACAGATAAATTTTGAGTGCCGGTACAATTCTTAATATTCCATCTTCTGTTGAAGGTTATAGATATCAACATGGCAATTATTATTTTATTTAGAGCCGCTCTAAATAGTTGGTTAGATCTCAGACTAAACCGTTCCCTTAGATTTTGTAACACGGAGATTCGTCTTCTTTTTACATCTCTTTTGCCTTTTATTTTACCTTCTGTAATCAAACGCAGCAGACTTTAACATCCTTACTATATGACTAGTGTTACCAACTCCAATTCAGTCGAATTCGGGACACAACTGAAAAAAAATATCTGAAATCCTGGACATTTCAATGAAAATCGGGCCATTTTTTTTATTTTATAGAACTTTAACTTTATTTTAATGTAATGTATCTAATACCACGATATAAAATGTGGACATTTTGGATGTGGTATTAATATTACACTCTAGAAATTGTCGACTTTTTTCGTCACACCAATTCAATTTGATGTGAATTCTTAGAAGAATAACGTATGTATTTAAAATTTCAAAGTAAAATTTTGAAAAGAACGTTGAAAATTCGGATGGCCCGGAAGCTTTGTCAGGAACGCCGGGACATGACTTCATAATTCGGGCCATGTCTTTTCTTCCCTCTTATTAACCTTATAAAGGACTTCAATATTGCTAATTTTGTCTACCCATGATATTCGTAGAATTCTTCCATAACACCAACGCTCAAAAGCTTCCAATTTCTGAATCCTTAATTGCTTCAATGTCCAGGCCTCAGATCCGTAGAGCAAAGTTGTAAAAACGTAGCAGCGCAACAACCTTATACTTAGATCGATTCTTAGGTCTCTACTACTTATAGTTGTTTCATTTTCACAAATTTTGCCCTTGCTATTTCTATACAGCTTTTAATCTGTTGCGTTTGTTCTGCGTTTGGCTATCACCAGTGGCGAAGCGTGACCTTTTCTAAAGTGTTACCAAAACCAGATGTAAAAAATCTTATTTAAAAAAATATTTTGAACCTCCCAAATATAAGTTTTTGTTTTCAATCCTGTGGGATAAAATAAAACAAATCACTATTCCCAAATTATATGTATGTAATTATGTATATGTAAGAGGTATAACAATAAATAATAAACAAACTAAACATATTATTTTACCATAAAATTAACATAAAACATGAACAAGTAGGAAAAGAACAGACTTTGAAAACTATTCTTTATATTTTAATTCTTCCATTTTCAATAATATTATTTTTTTCTTTAAAATAATGTATAAAAAAATATACAAGTAGAACGACTTTTCAAGTAGTTGATCAATTACGCAATACGTAGCAACACTCTTCCATGTTTAAATGCACGCACACTTTTCAGAGCTAGTCCCGAGCGACAGCGAGGTTTCTCCTGCGTTACCGTTACCAGTGCCAGTATTGGTAACGGCATATGATAACGTGTCATGGATTCACATTATTCACATATCTCGCCAATATTTTCGTGCGTCTAGTTGGCTATTTACTGAATTAGGTACTATTAACAAGTATTTCTATTGGTAAAAAATATAAATGGAATTATTTCGTAGTAGTCATAAAATATTTATTTGCAAGATTTGTAACTGTTATCAATGGTAACAGTGGTTACATGGACGCTTCGCCACTGGTTATCACACTACAACCAAAAGAAGCGAAAGCACCTGTCGGCTTCTTTGATATTCAGGGGACAGAAATATCGGTCGGAGAGTGATCGGATTGCCACGTATTATTACACTAAGAAAAGTAATGAAGAAATCGCTCAAAACATTAGTCAAATTTTGGTTACACTGAGAAACAGAGTAATAATTAAAACTAGTGTTTTTTTGTAGATTTTAGTTTTTATACTTTAGATTAGTGTTTTTTAAGTTAATCTGATTTATATGAATTGTATTTTTTTCTGTAAAATTTAATATAACCCACATATCAATTTTGTACTGATAAGTAAAAAGGCCTTAAGTTAAAAATATCGATTTTGACTAAAGGCCGTATGATACTATGCTTTTTAAGGTATTATTTCTTATATCATTTCTGATATTAGAAAGTTATATACATTTTCTTGTATCGTTTCTTGTACATGCATTTATGTCCTGTATGACACTATGCAAGATCTTGTATCGAAAATTGTATGTAATTCGGCACGTGATTGGTCGAAATTTTGTTTGCCACCCTATCACGTTACATTGGTATGGTAGTACTGAGTCTACAGCTGATTTTAAGGATTTTATAAAATTTATAAACTTTTAAAAACTTATAAATTTAACATTTTAATGTTAACCAGAATTTTTACGTTGACTGTTTGAGGTTGATTACATATTGGTGTTTCTATTTTTTTTTATATTTTGTGCTAAAATATTTGCATTAGAATTATCTTCAGTTTGATCCAAATTAGGAACGATTTTATTTTCCTCTATAAAAAAATTATGCAACACAATAAAAGCCATAGTTTGAACTTTACTACGAGCTAAATATACCTATGGTTATTAGCAGAACAGTAGTCCATATATTAAGTATCAATTTATAAAAGATTTATAAATAATACCTACAAAAACACAAATAAATTCAGCAAGGCATAAATTACATGATCCCATTTTCAGCCGCCATTATGACATTTAGATGTTTTACCAGCAGGATATACGTTTTTGCTCTTTGCGCAGAAATTGGCGCAGTTCTTGTACAAGAATTTGTGTCTGACACACATTCTTGTATCTGCATGGCACTATGCATTTTTTGACATATTAGAAACGATACAAGAAAATGCATAGTGTCATACGGCCTCCCTAATAACACAAAACATTCCAGGAATGTTCCTAGAAGGTACACACAGGACATTGAAAACATTCCTGGAATGTCCCTAAAAGCACATGAACGTCCCTGGAAAGTCCCAGGAAAGTGCTGTGTCAGCATTTTAAACATTCCTTGAATGTCTTGTTGGAACATTCCATGAATGTCTACGAATGTTCTTTGAACATTCACAGTACATTTTTTAGACTGAATGTCTTGTTGAAACATTCCATGAATGTCTACGAATGTTCTTAGGACATTCAAAGTATATTTCTTAGACATTCTCTGAAATATATCGTCAGTGATGTGACAATACCTCCTATATGTTTTTTCATGAGTTTTTCAGGAGACGAAAAACATTTTTTAAGGTCATCTCCTGTTTTCATACGTAAGTTTTGACCTGTTTTGTAGTAAATAGATAGTTGAATTTGCTACGAAACAAGTCAAAAAATATATGAAAACAAGAAGTGGTCCAAACTTTCATCTCCTACAAAATTCATGAAAAAGGAGATAGGAGGTATTGTCACATCACCGACGATATACCAGAAGTATATGTGGCCATACCAAATAATACATCCTTGATAAATATAAACATTTTTATTGCACAAAATCTTGTCATATATTTTTTTCCATAATCATCACTTCGATGACGATTCATTGTATTGAATTGTACATTACAATTACAATCTGGTCATAACTCTGACCAATGAGCAATTTTAATTTAACCTAAATTACTACTATTCCTTAAAATGAAGAGCTTACCCTATAGCATTTCTTATCTAATCTAACGGGCACACAAGCACTATGCTCTCCTTTTCTAACCGCACTAGTCTAACATACACAGGCACACAAGCATTGTGCTCTGCTTTTCACTATCACTTATCACTCAAACTAGTTCAAAAGGCTTTGTCCTCTGCAATCTTCTAGTTTGCCCAGTAGTATCGAGGAGCTGGATTTCCTCAATATTCTTGTAGGTACTTACGAAGTTGTTGCTTGTGACTTGCAACTTTGCTCCAACTTTAAAACAAATCCAGCTGTAAAATATTTATGGGCCTGAAGGCTTTTGTATGCTTTCATCTGCTGCTTAGAGTAGTAACTGCAAGACTCCATCAGATATGTATAAATATCTATAATAGTAATTTGGTGGAATGCACTTTATGGTAAAATCCAATTCTGACTGAATTGTATATGGATCTAAATCCCCAATTATTTTCAGCTTCAATAAATATCTAAAATAATAAAAGAAATAATGTTATTGCTTGCAATATTCATCAATATTGATAAATATCAGAGAAAAATAAACAGTAAATTAAAATTGTTTCCCCTACCTTTCTCCAAACATCTGGAGTTTGCAATAATTTCCTTAAATAATCACTTTGCAGTGTGGTAAAGTTTATAAAGTTCACAAAATACAGCAAACAAAATCCAAATGAATCCAAAATAGACAAAATACGAGGATAAACAATGAAATGAAATGATATTACAAACATAACCTCTGTAACCTGTAACTTATGCCAACCAGAATCAGAAGTCACGTGGTTTGGATTGCCTAAATACATAATATACACGCGCGGCAAATTTGACCATGAATGCAAATTGAATAGTAAATGGCCCCTCTTAACATATAGGACATTGGTAGTATGTTCACATAGAATGTCTTGTGGTAACATTCCACGAATAACTTAATTAGATGTTTACCGAATGTTCCTTGAATGTCCAGGACATTCAAACATTAATAGAACTTTGATAGTACATTCCTGGAATGTTTTGTGTTGTTAGGGCTTAAGTTTTGTACGTTAAAAAACCGATGAAATGTGATGGATTTTTAATGCTTAGTTGAATTTAATTCATCCCATTTAAATAGCATTTAAGCTGAAAGTTCGTACCCATCCCCTTAAATTTTGGAAATGAAAACTCATCTGTCATTATTTGTGGCAGGGGAGCAAAGTATGCTACATGTACAGTCACTCGAGCGCTTTGGGGACCTATTGGGTTGTGAAGAGTAGGTCCTAAAACCAAAAAAAGTTAAGTAAAGTTTTCCATTTTAGTGGGCGCTTGCCATTTTTTAATTTAATTTTTCATCTCCAACAATCGTTTTTTCCGATTATAACGCCATCTATCCATAATTCGAAAAAATGTTTCGAATAAAAGTTGTGTGTGTGTGTGAGAGAGATCCTGGCATCAGACAAAATCTATTTGCCACAAAACATGTAAATTCTTAATTACATTAAATGATTTCATATTGTCTATTTCTAAACTATACCGCTATTTTTGAATTTCTGATAAAATTAATGATGGAATCTAGTACCGCTTTATCTGGGGAAGAAAGGAGAGCTGTAATATTTAGTGGCAATGGACACTCGTGATGAATTAGTTCTTGATACAGAATTGAAGAAGATTGAGAGTTCAGAGAACATTCTAGAAATATATGATTTAGATCACCAATGGATACATTGTCACAACTACAGACAGGAGAGTTAAGTATTCCAATTTTATATAAGTGAGATGGAAAGCGAGCATGATTCAATTTTAAACGAGTCAATACTGACATTTGTGCTCTATTATAATTAAAGGTGAAATGAGGAATGTCTTTTGGAAGTGTAGGGTGAATTTTGAAATAAGGGTTTGTAGATTTATTTGCAATTCTTTTGTAATCAGTTTCCCATTTCCTTCTGATATTAGGTTGGAGAGCATTATTCAAATCTTTTAAATTAAATACTTTGTCCATATGGTGGCAACTGTGACTACTTTTTGCGGCTATATCCGCAATTTCATTACCTTCGACTCCGCAATGTCCTTTCGTCCAAATAAACGAAACAGTTACATTATTTTGTTTAAGATCCATAATTAATTTTTTAATGTTCAAAATTAAGGCATTTCGGAATTGGTTTATTGGGTGACCGCTAATAGCTTGTAATGCTGATTTTGAGTCTGAAATTATTGCCACATTCGTGCATGTTTGAGTTGCACACCATTTTAGTGCCTTTTCAATAGCAAAGGACTCGGCGGTAAAAATGGAACAATAATTTGAGATTCTGTACTTTTCAATATGATTTATGTTTGAAACAAAAAATGCCGAACCTATGTTTAGCTCCGTTTTTGACCCATCTGTATATATTTTAGTTAAGTTCGACCCGAGACCATTTACAATGGATTTTATCATGGCTTGGTTTAAGATATTACAATCTGAATACCGAGGGAATATGGTGATAGGTTTGTCAATTATAGAATCGAAACTGTGTGCATACAATGGTATTTTATTAAGTTTAACAATATCATTTTGAAATAAGTTTGTATCAATAAATGCATCTGACAAAGGAGGAGAGTTTTTCTTTTTCCAATAATGATTTGTCAAATTCTCAATTACAAGAAAGTTAATTTTTGCGATCAAATCACTGTTGTAACATCTATATTTTAATAGACTTTTATTTGCTAAAAACTGTCTTCGAAAACTAAGAGGAAGTTCTTGAGACTCTGCCAGAATGGCATGATTTGGTGAAGATGCCATTGCTCCCAAACATATTTTCAGAGCTCTATATTGTATTCGATCAAGGGTAAGTTGGTTCGTATTGGAGGTAGAACCATAGAGAGTACACCCATAATCCAAAATCGAGCGAATATAAGACTTGTAGAACATTAAGGAAATTTGTTGATCCGCGCCCCAGCTCTGTTTGGAGAGGAAGCGCAGAAGATTAATTCCCTTTTCACATCTTTGTTTGACATACTTAATGTGACTGGTCCATAGAAGTTTACTATCTATAATTATACCTAAATATTTATATTCTTTTACGAAAGGAATAGTGTATTTACCTATAGAGAAATTATCGACTAACTGATATCTGTGCCTTGTGAAACACATCACAGCTGTCTTTTCTGGTGAAACACTAAAACCCATATCGTCGAACCAGTTTTGTAACCTGTCAAAAGTACGTCTTAAGTCTATCATGCAGCGATCGTAGGAATTATGGGTGACATAAATGCATAAATCGTCCGCGTATTGAATAATTTGTATGCCATCGCTCATCAAATCATGCAAGTCTGCAGTGTATAAGTTAAACAAAAGGGGACTTAAAATAGAGCCTTGCGGAAGCCCGTTGTAAAGTACTCTTGGACCATGTAAAACGTTATGACTATCTCGCAAAAATACTTTTCTATTAGCAAACAAATTTAAAATATTTATAGAGACTCTTTTATTGATGCCAAACGTTACCATTTTTGAATATAATATTTCCAAATCTACCACATCATAAGCCCCTTTAAGGTCCACAAAAAGACACAACATGTAATTATTTTTTGATAGACACAATTGAGCATCTGTAACTAAATGGGAGATTGCATCAATTGTGCCTATACCTCTACGAAATCCATACTGATTTTTTGGTAAAATTGATCTGTTTTCGACAAAATGTTCGAGTCTAAATTTTATAAGCCTTTCGAAAGTTTTTGTAATACACGATAACAATGAAATAGGTCGGTAGGACGAAGGTAAGTCAGGTGGTTTCTTAGGTTTCGCTAGAAGACACACAATTATATTTTTAAGACTATCTGAATACTTTTGTTTCAACCACCAATCATTAAAAATTTCTAAGAGAAGAAGTTTACCACTTTCAGGCAATTTATTTATTATCGTATAAGTAAACCCGTCAAGTCCAGGTGCAGTATTTTTTGATTTTTTTAAGGCTAATTCTAATTCCGAAAAGCTAAAATTTTTTGAGAAGGTGTCTGAGTCTTGATGGAAGTGAAATTGATTAATGTTGTCGTTAAAAATTGGACCTGCAGCAGATGAAGGAGCCAATGTATCAAGAACTTTTTGAATAAGGCTTTCGTCTAATTGTGGTTTTCTTTTTTGATGGTGTTTATTGCAAATAGATCTTACAGTGTTCCATATCTCAGTCAGAGGAGTGTTTTTATTTAATTTATTCAAAAACATTTTCCAACTGTTTTTTTGTTTAAGTTTGAACGTACGTTTGACATTAGCAGAAATGTCTTGATATTGTAGATAATTGATAAAATTACCTTGTTTTTTAAACTCGCTGAGAGCTTCTTTTCGTTTTTTAACAATCGCAGAACATTCCTCATCCCACCAATAAGGTCTTGGTACAGAAGGTGTGAAAGATTTCTTAATAGGCATAGATTTCGATGCTGCGACCGTGATTGCATTGAGGAAAAATTCGATTTTGTCTACCGAAGTTGAATTCCTATCTAAATTATTGAGCTTACTAATTTCTAATTCAAAAATATTTCCAAAAACAGACCAGTCAGCACGAGAGTCATTCCATTTTGTTGATGGGTTGATGACAAAGGAGGAGGGATTGATTTGAATTTCTATACTGATTGGGTAGTGATCTGAACCTAATGAATCTGAATCTACTGACCAAGCTATACGGTCGGCTAAAAGGGGAGATGTTAGAGTTAAGTCAACGGCTGAATGATTACTAGTTGGGGATATTCTTGTTGGTGTTCCGTCATTTAATGTAATTATTTCACAATAATCCATGGCCTCCACTAATATTCTACCATTTCTGTCGTCTGCAATTGGCCCCCACATACCGTGGTGAGCATTAAAATCTCCCAGAAAAATAGTTTTTGCAATATTAAACTGAAGGAATAGGTTGATCCAGTCATTTATTTCTATTCTAACATCTGATGATCTATAGATTGATACTAATGAGAGATTAATTTTGTTCAAAAAAACTGCGCATGCTTCTATACTGTCATCGAAATTATTATTAATTTCGGATTCTTGGTAATCTATTCCCTGTCTGATGAAAATACCTACGCCACCGTAACCATCTTCACGACATTTATTGATAAAGTTATATCCGTTAAGTCTAAAATGATGACCGGATGTGAGCCATATTTCTGATAGAACTATTATATCTGTATGGTAGTTGTTAATAATGATGCATAAGACTGCCTTTGTTACTATAAATGGATCTACAATTCCATTGTAATATAGTTAGTTTTTCTGTAATATTTTTAGTAGCCATTTTCACTATCTGTGAGAATGGATTCTAAATTATCTTCATTATTATCGAATATTGTAATGATATTGTCCCTGATTTTATTTAATTCAAATTTTCCTTGATTATTAATTATATTTGTAATTAATGAATATATCTGTGAGATAAGTTTATCTCGACAAAACATGAAATTATTCTGTTGTGGAGCGGGTGTATATGGAGGAAGAGAAATTTGTCTTTTTTGATGGGAATTTTCTAAATCTGAATTACTAGTGCTTGGAATCTGAGAAGAAGTGTCAGTTCTTCGCCTTTTAATTGTTTTTGATTCTAATGCGGTTGAATTTGATTTTGGTTTATTTAAAGGAGCATAATAAATTGTTTTGTTTGCTGGTGCTAAATCGGGAAAATTTTCAAGATTATTTAATATATCAAACCTATTGTTGGTATTAATTTTGGCATAAGCTGGATTGTTAATCGATAATTCGGCATCCTTAAAACTTTTATTTTCGAAAGCCATTACTTTTTTTATGTCGTGTTGTTTTTTGTACATTGGGCAATCTCTTGAAATTGAAGGATGATCAGAAGATTTACAGTGAACGCACATTTGCAACTCGGAATTACATTCAGCGGAAGAATGCTCATTTGCACATCGAGAACAACGAGATTTGCCTTTACATTGAACGATATTGTGTCCGTAACGTAAACATTTTCCACATTGGACAACTGGATGGATGTATGGTTCTACAGGGAAATTAACCATATTTATATTAATAAAGGACGGAATTTTATTACCTTTAAAATTTATTACTACCAATTGTCTATTGACAAATTCTTCTTGTTTGGTTTCAGGGTTTATAATTTTTCGTTTCATTCTTCGCACTTCCGCCACTGGAACTATAGAATTAATTGCTTTTTTCAAGTATTCTTCAGTAAAAAAGGTATCAACGCCACGTATTATGCCTCGTTTATGCGTGAAAAATTTTGGAATATAAGCAATCAACTTATTTTTTGTTAGTATTTCGTGATTAATTAATAAATTAGCGATTTTGTATGTTCTAAAAATTACCTTAACACGTTTTAAACCTACAGAATGAATATCAATAACATCATTTCTAAATTCAATTACTTGTTGTAAATAAAAGCCAATTCTGATAGGAAAAAGACGACCAAGATTCTTATCGGTATGTTCCAAAAATACCTGATACGGACCTGCATCCGTTGGTTGATATTTATTATCAAAGTCATATTTTTCGAAACCTGAGGATACTGTATCCATTGAAGAAACATTAATTTTATTATCATTATTAATTATTTGAATATTAGTATTTAAATTAACCGAGGGCGGACCAGGACCGCCCCCGTTACCTGACATTTTCTGTACAGCAAATCTGTCTTCAAAACTCTAGTTTTCCGCAAAGTACCACAAAACAGAAACTATTGATAAAACTCTGCACGTGGAAACAAGGCCGGAATGTACCAAAAAACTGCCAAAATTAATAATTCTTTGGGACGAACTCCAAAAAACGAACACGACTTTGACAGTTATTTTGACGGAAAGTGTCCTAAATATGTCGAATAAAAGTTATTTATTTTTACGTAAGGAATCCAAATCTGCAATAAAAAAATGGGGGCTCCTATTTAATATTTTAACGTAACCCCCCACCACACTCCCGTGGGGGGTTGTGTTTGGTGCCATCCGATAGATTTTTCAAAAATATTGAATACGTGTATTTTACAGTTTTTCGATCTGATGTTCATTTCGCGAAATATCGCGTGATTCGTATTTAAAATATTAAATTTACCCCCACCCCTCTTCGTGGGAAGTCGTGTTTCGTATTATTCGATAGATTTTTAAAAAATATTGAGCACATATTTTTTAGTTTTTCGATTTGTCATTAATTTCGCGAAATATTCGCTTTTTTCTTGTGAAACTTTAGGGCTCACTTATTTCCTTACGCCCGGCTCAAATCGTCAGATTTTTGAAATATACACTCTTTTGCATGTAATTAACTTACCTTATCTTAACTGACAATTTCGAGTTTTTTTAAGGATAGATTTTTTTTTCGGGCCCCCCTTAACGAACTCCCCTGTGTTAAGAGCCAATATATGGTAGAGGTACATCTGCAGTGTACCAAGTTTCTCCCCATATGATAATCTGGCGCGCTCGAGTAACTGCAAAAATCCCCGCTTGGGCTCCCCTACCATTAATTTCAAAATAGAGATGAAAATTTCTATCGACTTCTATTACTTTTTTTTTCGAACTAAAAAACTTGTCAAAATTGATATTTTTGACTCAAGACCTTTTTATTTCAATACAGAATTATACTTTCCAAAGGACATCGCACACATCTTATGGAAAATATAATGTCACTCAAATTCAATAAAATTTATACGAATAGATTCGTTTTAAATTAACGATCAAATCTTATCATTGCGCCAACTCTTAATTATGATTAATTACGGCGCAAATTGCAATTAAAGTTTATCAAAATCATATTTTGGGAGTTCATAAAAATGTCAGTTACAATTACTATTACTCAGGGTGCTATTCAAAGCAGCTTAAACCCAGCGGGTCCTAAAAGCGGATTAGTGAAACTATTTATACTAATTCTCACCAAATATTTAATTATTACATAGGCGTTCGTTAAAAATTATCAATGGTGAGTGGTTCGCCTGTTTAAATGTTGTGGAATACTAATCAAATTTTTATTATTTATGTATGGTAAGTATACATAAAATCTGTAACTAATTTCGATTAAATAATGCATTCATTAGTGAGTGGTTGGTCTGTGTAAATGTTGTGCAATACCAATCATTTTTTATTATTTATGTATGGTAAGTATACATAAAATCTGTAACTAATTTCGATTAAATAATGCATTCATTTCCCCACAACCATTGAGGTAAAATGCAAGGCGCGTTTTTTTTTGCATGGTTTCCCCATTAGGCCTAATCCATGTTGTCATTAATTATTAAAAATATATATAAAAAATTAAAAACCAAGTTGTGGTATTCAAAAAGTCAACAATTACTGATTCAAATGCACGTCTCTATTAGGAGCGTCTAAGACAGAATGTAATAACTGTGTTGATGGATACCTTACATTTGCGTCATGCCTTGCATACCCTAGATACCATAATACACTTGCAATATGAGCACAGCATCCAACAGTTCGTGCACCAGTTTTGCAAGTGCAGTAGTAGCCGTCGATTGGTATATTGTCACCGTCATTTTCTAGATGGAGTGGTTGAAAAGCTATCCATAATTGATGTTTAGTCGCCTGACGAAATCTAGAGTAAACACGAGCTCTAAGAAGACCCTGTTCTTCTAAAAGTGCTTGAAATGTAAAATGTTCAATGTTTTCTCTCTGTAATTTATCTTGAATGTAACTGGGTGCAAGTTTTACTTGGTAGATTCCAATAGTCAAATCTCTAATCTGATGTAACGACAAAATGGGAAATTCTGGTAAAATAAGTTCATCTAAATTCACCCATGCATCGTCTTGAATACGTTGTAAGTCCAAACGGTCAACTTCAACACGAGCTTTTACGACATTTTCATATGCAGCCAATTCCTGCATTGTTTCTGCCAATTCTGCAGTTGCACCTTGCATTTGAATAGGTGGAAAATATTTATTAATTAAACTGCACCCAATTTTAAAAACATTCTAATATTAGGCACATGATGAACCGGTATTAATCCACAAAACAATTTAAAAATACTTTTTAAATGTCCATTCCGAGCTTCAACTATCCATCTTGTTTTAGTAATTAATCGCGCTTTATTAGCATCTTCAGTAGACAACTGTGTTTGTCCTCTTGGTAGAAGTGGTGGCATATGACATTCTAGGCCTAAATAATTTAATAAATGAATAGAATCACGATAGCCTCTATCTACAATTACAATATCATTTGGTTGCAGCCAGTTACGCAAGTTATTTACGTCGCCTTGTTCCTCATCTTCAAGGTGATGTTGTAAAATTGCAGCATCGTTATTTCTTGAATCAGAAAAATAGGGGCCTTGTACGTCCAAAATATATCCGTCAGGTCCGACTATTAAAACAGGTTTGATTAAATGATAACCCTTATGTAGACAGTAAGTTTGGCGAAGACTTCGAAAATTAGACGATTTGGGAATTTTGAGATAGGTTCCATCTATGTAAATAATGGCTTGAGGATTGTCAGGATTCGGATTGTACAAAGAGTTAGCAAAATCTGTAACATGGGTTCTAATAAATTCTTGGCGACCAATTGCTTCTAAACCCAGATTTTCTTTAACAAATCGTTGACAAAGACTTGTACGTACTGCAGTTATTGTCAGACTAACGTTGGATCTGCTAGAATATGAGCACAAAATTTTTAATAAATCGTCACTTAAATTGTATTTTAATTTCATAAGAAATGTAATTAAATCCTTTTTAGTAATAACTCTAGTTCTATCATAAACTACGACCTCATCGCAATAAGTATAAAGATCTTGAAAATTATTTTTGCTTAAGTTTGTCAATGCTTTGAAGTCGTCCTCTTGAATACCCGTGTCTGTCTCGAAACGATTAGTAGTATTTTCAATTGCTGTCAGACGTAACGCTTGAAACCACTCTGAAACTTCTTTCGGACTTAAGTTAACATTACGCATATTACCACGCAAATTCTCTATTATATTATGATCTAACATACTGTCATCATTTATGTGATCACTGCAACATAAAGCACCCTTTCCTACAAAAATCTCTCGTTTCATGTAGATATCTACTCTAGCTTCTAATGACAAACGTTCAAGATTTCTAGCTCTATCACATACAAAACATAAATTATTTCTTTGTAATACACACTCGAATCTACAAGCATTCACATTATCATCATTACCTTGTTCAATTTCTTCAATGATGTATCTGTAGCAGTTTATGTGGATCACAATCCCAATATCAAAATTGGCTTCCGGTAGATTGTTGTTCATGCGGCGACCCAATGCAATCTCCTGAAATCTTGGTGGAAGATTATCTAAGTTCTCAACTCGACGAAAACCTCTAGCACGAACTCGAACATCACAAATATAACACTGCATTTTCACTAATTAAAATAGTTAATAGTAGAACAACAGTTCGACAAAAACTAACCATTTGGCGGAACGTAACGACCCTTTATAATAATTACTAGTTTACAATAATTACCAGATAAAGTTGACTAGTGACAAACACTTTTGATTCTTTATAAAGCAAACGATTTGCCTAATTTTCTTTTAATTGATCGATAATGTTAAAACACAGTAGAATGCAATTTAAGTCGTAATTCAATAGTGTTAATTAAATAAAATTCTGTTAAATTCTCATTAGTGCGTTAAATACCCTTGTTTTACGGTGCGTCACTGGAAGTGCGTTTACAAGGTAAGAGGCTTAATAATCTTAGAAGATTTATGAAGTCCAGATAATTTGGATATCTTAAAATATTTTTTCTCTCTCTAACTTATATACCTACCCATTTGATTTTAGATTAATTTATATCAATTCCTGCTCTTATTACTGAAAATTCAGAGTTGGCGCAATGATAATAAGTGACCGTTACATTGAAACGGATCTATTTATGTAAGTTTTATTGAATTTGAGTGACATTATATTTTCCATAAGATGTGTGCGATGTCCTTTCTAATAATTTTGTCTTCTTTCTTAAACACTAAACATCAAAATTTTAAAAATATATTTACGTTCAACAAACAGTCATTTGTCTTTCTTTGTTGTCACGTTGAGAAATAGCACTTACACATAATCCACTAGAAATATGGCGGCTGGATCGCACATGCGCAAAGAAATTTGGATCCTGAAATAGTCGATGCTTTCGCTTCTTGTTGGGTGCTGTATTCTTTGCTACAACTAATTAAAGGTCGGTTTCCCCTCCTTCAGATTTGAATAAGAACATTCTGATCGAACAAAAATTCCTTAAATATGATGCAGACGGTTGCACCGCCGTATATGGCGAACGAAAGCTCATGATACACCCGTGTGTGCATCACCGTACATAGCGGACAGTCAAACGTATGGAAGGGGTTAAGAAGGTATAGAGAAAGTAGAGGATACACAAGAAGACCAGTTCCAGGATGTCTCAGGTGCACTAACCCAGCAGATGAACGTTATTTACATTTGTAGATTTTGCGTACATATCATTTTACAGCTAGACAACTGCGAAATGATCTTTCCACAGCCCGTAATGTTCGAATAAGTGCCAATTCGGTTAGAAACAGATTAAGGGAATTTGTAATCAGATCCAGAATGCCTGCTACTGCTCCACAGTTAACAAGGGCACTTCGTATAGCACGTTTAAGTTTTGCACCAGGAGATGTCGATTGGGAAATTAACGACTGGGGTAATATTATTCTTTTTATTGATTAGTCAAGATTTGCACTTTGTGGATCCGATAGTGCAAAGTGTCCGACAGGACATCTGATCATTAGGATCCCGAGCTCCCGATTAAGAGTGAATTTTTATTATGCCACGCGCATCCGCACACAGACAGTATGAGTTAGTTGCTAAATCTTTTAAATTATGTATGTATCAGCGCAAATAAGGTGTGAAAATATATTAGTGTTTTTAGTAAAGATATTTATTATAATTTTTGTGTCTTTGGATTGGTATTCCTCGGGAGTAAGATAATAAGTATTATTAAAATATTTTTATATTTTTACTTCACTTGATTTATTTGTCACCGTGATTTGGCGTTATGTCCTAAAAATCATGTAATTAGAGTGATTATGGGTCATTGGTAGAGCCTTCAACTACAGATCGAGAGGTCCCGGGTTCAAATCCGGACAATTCCTATTCCTTTTTTTTTAATTTTTGGTATTGATTTAATAAAATTTTTTTGAAAGTAGTAAGTATTAAAATTAGTTTAATATTTAAATAAAATACAAATAAACTGTTTAAAGTATATTTATTTCGTTGAAATCATATAATAGAAAAATAACTTCTTACGTGCGTACAAAGTACACACATATTCTTTTTTTTTTTGGGTCAATAGTTATTGACATTTGCTCCCAAATATTTTATGGACGTTACCTGCTCTATTATGTGTGCCTTGGCATACAAATGTACGTTTATTGGTGTCTGAGAATATTAAAATTCTAGTTTTGGAAAGGTTTAAGTGTAAACCAAACATTCCACTATGACCAACTACCTCATTTATTATATTTTGTAGTTCTTGTGAGTTGCTTGATTTTAGGAGGTATCATCAGCGTACCTGATTTTGTCTATGCTGGTTCGGCTAATCTTAATTCCACCTTGGACCTTGTCTAATACTTCTCTGAATATAGACTCCGAATGCAGATTAAATAATAACGGTGATCCCACGCAACCCTGTCGCACTCCTCGTCGGATTTGTATCTCTTCGGATGTTATGACAATGTGTTCTATTTCAATTGTTGATGTTTGGTGCCAATAGGTATAGTTGTGAGATAATTCGCAGGTCTTATTCGTCAATTCCAGTTGTTCTTAGAATTCCGATGTTATTTTGATGGTTAACTCAGTAAAATGCTTTTCGATAATCAATAAAACATGCATACACATCTATATTTATGTCTCTACATCGTTGTGGTCAAGGCACAAGGTACAAAGAGCTTCTGGTGTTCCCAATCAGTTTCGAAATCCGAATTTAGTATCATTCATCTGAAACTCACACTTCGTATAAATTCGTGCGTGGATGATTGTGAGAAAAGTTTTAAGGACATGAGATATCAAGCTTAATATTCGATTATCATCGCATTGCGAATTATTGGATTTTTGAAGTTATAGGTACTTCTTTACCGGCGATAGAGGGTAAATTTTTATATGGGAAAACCTAGCGACCGGGCGCCTGCGCATTATAACTTTGTTCTGATTGGATGTTCAAATGACATGTCAAAAATTATTCAATATGGTGGCTGTGGCACAGCTGTAGTTAGATTATTTATGGTTGTTGCGTTTTAAAATTTGTGTGAAAAGAAACAACAAACAAAAGTTAGTTAATAGTTATACTGCCTTTTTAAATAGTTTTCATATACCTATATTTTTGGACTTTTGGACTATTTTGGACAAGGAAAACTCATTCTAATTTGGTAAGTACCTAGTTTTTATTATAATCATATTGTAATTATACATTTGGATTAGGTTGAAATACATACATTTATTTTCTCAAGAATGCGGATTTTAGAGAGAAATCCCAAATTAGGTTCGATTTTTATTTTTAAATTATGATTTTTTGGCGTAGATTTATTTATCTAGTAGGTATGTAATGCTTTGATTTACATACTTAATTTGATTACCAACAAAAGTTCTACCAATCTTCATCTTATATATTGTTTTCTTACTGTTTTGTTATATTTTTATATTTTCTTCCACAAAATTTAAACTACATAATTTTCAAAACAATTGTCAAACAGTAAAACGTTCAGTTACCGTATTTTTCCACATGATAAATAATGTGCGATTGGACGAGTGAGTCTACGCTTCGATTACGAGTCAAAGTGGCACGAAATTCAAGGGTTCAATTCCCGATGCAAGTTTTATTTTTTTATTTTTTTATGCATATTATGATTGTAAGTATATTTGTTATATAATTTTTTTTTTCAGCAAATGCGTATTTAAAATTTTTGCCAACAATTATTATCGTCCAGAAATCATTTTTTCTTTGTGGCATTTTTCAATGTGTTTGTGTGCGTTTTATTCTTTTATTTTTTTAAATTTTTGGTATAGTCTTAAAAATCACATAATATGTAGTAGAAGTATAACTTCTTACGTGCGTACAAAGTACACACACATTCTTTTTTTTGGTAATATTACGAATTTTGACTTAGCCAGTCTGATGGTATTTTACCTGTGTCATATATCTTATTGAATATTGCTGTTATCAAGTCAAGGCTTTTTCTTTCTTCTTCTTCTTCTTCTTCTTCGTCTTCTTCTTC
Organism: Diabrotica virgifera virgifera; assembly: GCF_917563875.1. Taxonomy (NCBI): domain Eukaryota; kingdom Metazoa; phylum Arthropoda; class Insecta; order Coleoptera; family Chrysomelidae; genus Diabrotica; species Diabrotica virgifera. Next base: position 48,090,815 of record NC_065452.1, read on the forward strand.
TTCTTCTTCTTCTTCTTCTTCTTCTTCTTCTTCTTCTTCTTCTTCTTCTTTCTTATATCATCATTCTCTTTGCCTTATCCCTATGCGGGGTCGGCTTCCCTAATTGCATTTCTCCACACAATTCTATCTTGGGTCATATCAATATTAATCCCTTTTACCAACATGTCCTGCCTAATCGTCTCACCCCACGTCTTCTTTGGTCTTCCTATCCTACTCCTTCCAGGAATCTGCACTTCAGCAATTCTTCGTATTGGGTGATTAACGTCTCGACGTTGAACATGACCAAACCATCTCAACCTATGCTCTCTCATTTTGGAATCAATTGGTGCCACACCTAGACTTCCCCTAATATACTCATTTATATTTTTTTCCATTTTTGTCACTACACTGCCATCTAAGCATTCTCATTTCCGCCACATGCATTCGTTGTTCCTCTTTCTTTGTCACTGTCCAACATTCAGTTCCGTACATCATAGCCGGCCTTATGGCTGTTTTATAGAATTCTTCCTTCAACTTCATTGGAATTTTTCTGTCACACAGCACACCACTCGCTTCCTTACACTTCATCCATCCAGCCCTAATTCTACTGCATGAATTTCGATCTATTTTTCCATTACTCTGTAATACCGATCCCAGGTACCTAAAACTATTGCTTTTTACAATCAGTTCGCCATCCAAAGATACCATTTTATTTGTAATAACTCCATATTTAAATGAGCATTCCAAATACTCTGTCTTTGTCCTACTAAGTTTTAAACCTTTTTCCTCGAGAGCTTGTCTCCACTGTTCCAGTATTTGTTCTAAGTCTCTTTCACTATTTCCTACTAACACGACATTATCAGCATACATTAAGCACCATAGAATGTTACCCTGTAGTTTCGCTGTTATCTGGTCAAAAACTAATGAGAATAAATACGGACTAAGCACCGAACCTTGGTGCAATCCTACTTTCACATACAATTTATCAGTCTCTCCCACACCTGTCCTAACACTAGTCGTTACTCCCTCATACATATCCCTCACAATCTTTACATATTCATCAGGGATTCCTTTCTTATCGAGTCCCCACCACAGAATCTCTCGAGGAACTCTATCATATGCTTTCTCAAGATCAATGAATACCATATGAGCGTTTGTTTCTTTACTACTGTATTTTTCCATCAACTGCCTTATAATGAAAATTGCGTCTGTTGTTGATCTGCCCTGCATAAAGCCAAACTGATTCTCGGATATTTCGGTCTCTTCCCGTATCCGTCTATTAATTACTCTTTCCCATATTTTCATGGTGTGGCTAAGCAGTTTTATAGCCCTGTAGTTTGTACATTGTTGTATATCTCCCTTGTTTTTCTATACAGGTGCTATACTGCTTCTCCATTCGTCTGGCATTTGTCCAACTTCCATAATTCTATTAAATAAACCTGCTAGCCACCTTGTTCCTCTCTCTCCCAATGCTCTCCATACTTCCCCATGAATATCATCTGGTCCTACCGCTTTTCCTTTCTTTATTTTTTGAAGCGCTTGAGCCACTTCCTCGTTTGTTATTTTGGTGACCATTGCTGCTACTGTTTCCATTGACTCTACAAGCTGTTTGTCAAATGCTTCATTAAATAAGCTGTCAAAGTACTTTCTCCATCTCTTTTTGACATCCTTTTCGTGAAATAGTATTTTATTATTTTCATCTCGGATACATCTAATATTATTAAAATCTTTTGCTTTCTTTGCTCTCTGTTTGGCTGTTTTATAAATCTTCGTTTCGCCTTCCCTGGTATCAAGTTGATCGTATAAGTTTGAATACTCTTCTGCTTTAGCTTTTGCTGCTGCTATTTTCGCTTCCTTTTTCGCGACCTTTTTCCTTCTTAGATGTGGGCTTTAAAGCCTGTTTCTTCTTCAATATTAACCTCCTAAATTGATTAAATTATCGCACCATCTCTTTCTTTGTCTGTTAATACTTCTTTGTCGATTTGGTGACTTATCTCGTGCTATTCGTACTATCCTATCCTCTGACATTCTACTAATGTACTATTTTAAATGGGAAATAAGTCACAGTTTTACCAAAAAAATGAATTTATTAATGTTTCGACGCCCAAGTCGGGGGTCGTTGTCAAAATACAAAATAATGAATGCAAAATGCTTCAGAACAACATTCTACTAATGTGTTCGTTCCACTCCTGTTTCCGTTTTGTCACCCATCCTTTTATGTTTTCTACATTGTATGATCGTCTTATGTTTTCGCTTCTCTCCCTATCCAAAATATCCCTGATATTCGTCGAAGTATTTTCATCTCTGTTGTTTCTAGTAGTAGTCTCGTTTTAGATGTGTCAGGTCTTGTCTCCGCCGTGTATGTCATTATAGGTCTGATTGCTGCTTTATAGATTCTTGCTTTTGTGTCTTGTCTTAGGTGTTTGTTCTTCCAGATTGTGCCCTTAAGAGATCCCGCCGCTTTACTTGCATTTAAGCTTTGTTGTCGTATTTCCTCTTCAACATCTCCGTAACTGGTTATATCTATTCCCAGATATCTAAACCTTGCTTCCTGCTTTATTACTTTCTTGGTAATCTATTGCTTCCTGCCTTATTACTTTTATCTAGCGGTAAGCAGGGGATGGTGCTGATTACAGCAATATCTTTTTTTGCTTTTTAAAAATGAAAAGATGTAACAAAAACTTCAAAATTTAGGTAAGAAAAAAATATATTTATATATTACAGAAAGTATGACTATCTGAAAATCTAAACAATACATATTTAAAGAGATAAGAAAACAGGAAGCTGTCACACGTGTTACCAATCTTTTTGAATGTTTTCTGTAATTAGACATTATTAGTAACAATGTGGGCTGACATTTTTCCAGTATTCTTCTCCAGTTATTGGTTAATTCAACTAACTATCCTAAATTTTCTAAAACTTAACAACATATCAAATTGTTATCTATCAAAGCTATTTACATTGTTGAAAAATATATGGCCAATCCTTAGTGTTTTTACAATAAATCTATAATTTTTTGAAATTTCAGCGTATAATATATAGTTGATTTTGATGTCTCTACTAAAATAAAAAAAAAACGACAATAAATACAATGATGACGACAAACACAATTATTTATATTATCAATTTTTATCGTTTTGAATGTAATATCTATTGAGATATATGTAATAATTTTAATAGAACTTTATCACTTAAAAGAACTTGGGTTATGTTCTAGAAATGTTTGGTATTACAAATTTATCTCAATTGTGCTCATATGGAGAATTCTTTTTCTCTTACGTTTCTAACATTTTTAAGTTACATGTTTGAACTCGCTATATTCTTTATTAAACACCGTTAGAACTGATACACATTGCTAAAAGTTTTAAATAGTGTAGGTATAGTTTTGTAAGATTTTTGTAGGACAGAGACAGTTTTGTGTTTTTCAATTAGTGCAGTTTTTCACGGCTCTTGTCTTGTAATGATACATTGCTTTTAGGGCTTATAGGCAGTAGTTTTGATTTATTTCTTCCTGACGTAGACGGAGAGGCAGCGCTGAAAAATCTCTTTGAATTTAATAAAGCTAAATTTTTCACAGTTGATTACTGTGATTGTGTAGAGAAACATACTGCGGTCGGTCAAGCGAAACGTAGAACAGGAGTTACTGAGAGGGTATCAAAGTTGCTTTCCTATGAAGGTAATTAAATCCATTTACTAAGGCTGAAAATCAGTACACACATTCTCCCATATTCCCGGCTTAAGAGAGAGTTGTACTTAAAATAATTTAAATTAATTATTTGGCGACTACATATCGTTTAATAATTTATGAGCTCGCAAAATATACACATCTCAATTATTGAATTGCCATTTTCTTTCTATAGTGCAGTCACTGAAGGTAAAAATCAACTATGACCTTCGATTTCGGTAAATCTCCATTCATTTTCACGAAAATTGGTGAGCGGATTTTGATGCTATCAACTTTTTCTGGAGCTCATTTTTGATAGGTATTTCTAAGTACTTTGACAAGTATTTAGTACCTAAGTGTTATAAAATGTATCTCTTTCCCGTTATTTAAGCTTGAATCCTTAGATTTAAACAGTCGCAGAAAAAAATATACATTTAATTACCAATAACTATTTATTAAGTATTACTAATTAGTAAATTATTGGTAATTAAATGTATATTTTTTTCTGCGACTGTTTAAATCTAAGGATTCAAGCTTAAATAACGGGAAAGAGATACATTTTATAACACTTAAGTACTAAATACTTGTCAAAGTACTTAGAAATACCTATCAAAAATGAGCTCCAGAAAAAGTTGATAGCATCAAAATCCGCTCACCAATTTTCGTGAAAATGAATGGAGATTTACCGAAATCGAAGGTCATAGTTGATTTTTACCTTCAGTGACTGCACTATAGAAAGAAAATGGCAATTCAATAATTGAAATGCGTATATTTTGCGAGCTCATAAATTATTAAACGATATATAGTCGCTAAATAATTAATTTAAATTATTTTAAGTACAACTCTGAGTCTCTGAAACCGGGAATATGGGATGGTTTTCTTGCGAAGGGGTTGTAGCTCTATAATCGAAAGGCGCGTGATTTAAGAGTTTATTCTTAGAATATAAGCTATAGGAATTAAACTACTATTAACTTTTTTGTAAAAACTTACAGTTTTTCAGTGATTTACGAAAAACCGCTTCATAACATGCATTTTTTTCACGAATAATTAAAATCTTTGATCTTTAATAACTTAAAAAGTATTGAATTATTTTATTAACTTTATATAATAAATTTTGCTTTTAATTTGCTCTTTTATTGATTTGTGCAGTTATTTTTAATAAAATAATTTTCACCCCCGAGAAGGGGCGGTATCCACCCTCAGGGTAAAGGCGCAAGGTGGTACCATGTCACCTTTGTTTCTTGACGTATCCTCTAACCACTGACCAATTTTCGTGAAAATCGATGAAGGTTCACCGAAATTGAAGGTAATCGTTGATTTTTACCTTCAGTGACTGCACTATACAAAATAAATTGCAATTTACTGATCTAAATGAGCGTAATTTGGAAGCTTATAAATTATTCAATGATATTTAGTCGCCAAATAATTAGTTTAATGCATTTTAAGTATAACTTTCTCTTAAGCCGGGAAGATAGGGTGGTTTTCTTGCGAAGGGGTTGTAGCTCAATAATCGAAATGCACGTAATTTAATAGTTTATTCTTAGAGTATATAAGCTATAAGAATTATATCCACAATACGATATATTTTAAGTTTTCTCAGCATTTTTCTCTTAAGTTAAATCAATTAAAGGGTAGTTTGGGGGTGAAGGGGATGAGCTCAAAAATCGAAACTATATAATTTCAAGAGCTCATAAATATCTCGTAATTCTGCCGCAAAAACCAATTCAATATTCCTATTTTTAAGTAGTGGGGGGGCTGACTCAGCCCCCCCACTAAAGTATCAAATTCCTGCTCAGTGGAACGAGCTGAAAATTTTTAGTTTGCGGAATATGAGAGCTCATAAATAGCTCATAAATCAGGGCTATTTGTTTTTTAATTTTTGCAAGTGGGGGGGGGGGGCAGCTCAACACGGGTCTATATTTTGACCCCCTTGTAAACTGCTTTATTTACAGAATTAGAAAAAAATGTAAAATGAAAAAGTTATTCCATTTTTTTAATTATGATTTTTTGACATATATATCGTACTAGTGACGTCATCTATCTGGGCGTTATGACATAATCAACTACTTTTTTAAATGAGAATAGGGGTCGTGTGCTAGCTCATTTGAAAGGTTATTCAATTCTCTATACAGTACTATAAACATTCAGATCATTATTTATACAGGCTGTCCAAAAAATTTTTGAATTACTAATTAAACAATTAATTTAATTAAAAAAATTTTTTTTGGACATCCTGTATAATTAATCATGTTATTGTTTATATTGCTGAATAGGGAATTGAATAATCTTTCAAATGAGCTAGCACTAGACCCCTATTCCCATTTAAAAAATAGTCGATTACGTCATCACGCCTAAGCGGATGACGTCACTAGTACGATATATATGTCAAAAAATCATAATTTAAAAATCGAATAACTTTTGTATTTTACATTTTTTTTATTCTGTAAATAAAGCAGTTTACAAGGGGGTCAAAATATAGTGAATAACCCTGTGCATTCATTGGGGCCGACCGACCGGCTCTGTCCAGTCATACAGTTGACCGACTATAATACCTTTTATTTATATTTAATTTAGAGTGTGTGTACTGATTTTCAGCCTTAGTAAATGGATTTAATTACCTTCGTAGGAAAGCAACTTTGATACCCTCTCAGTAACCCCTGCTTCTACGTTTTGCTTGACCGACCGCAGTATGTCTCTCTACATAATCACAGTAATTAACTGTGAAAAATCTAGCTTTAGTAAATTCAAAGAGATTTTTCAGCGCTGCCTCTTGAACTATTGCACCAGAAAACAATTTTTAAAGATCGGGATAAACTTCATATTTATCGCTAATATAGATTTTTTAGATACTTTAGAGTACTTTGATGTCACTGATGATCTTCCTGGATCTAGATAAGGCATTTGATTATGCCAGTCGTCAGCAGCTATTGGGTACTATGGGGATATTTGAATAAGGGGCTTACTTTAAAAATTAGTTAAAAATAGGTCTCAAATTGTTAAGATTAATAACAAACTCTGCACAGGAAAATGATCGATTATCCTGTGCCTGAAGGTACTATTGTAGGTCCTTTACATCTTCAATGTATAGAAATCATCTAGCAACAATGGAAATAAGTTTTATTAATGACAAATAGCCTTTATACCAGTAATTCTTGAGGCATACTTAAAACTTCGGCAGACAGACAGAAAAACTGTAGATTTTCTAGAGTGTCAATACAATTGTCAAGTTTTATTTTATATTATATCAATCTGATACGCTCTCTCTCTCTCTCTCTCTCTCTCTCTCTCTCTCTCTCTCTCTCTCTCTCTCTTTGCTGTCGCTTCCCAATTACTGAGGTTCTTGGTTTTGTCCAATATACCTAACACATTTTCTCCATCGATCTTCATCTTTAGCTACTCTAAGAGCAGCTCAGAATCAATTAATTTCTTTAAGTCGCCACCTCTGCAAACCACGTAACCACAGAATTGTACAGATGCAGATATGTTGTGTACAGCCTTTTTTTAATGTTATGTTGGCTAATAATGAAAAGGTTTGTCATATGATCTGTCCAATGTATGCGTATCATTCTTCTTCAACACCACATCTCAAAAGCATAAAATTTTTGGTGTTCTTATATGCGAAGACTCTAACTTTTTGCCCGTATATAAATGTTGAGAATATATGAACATTAACCCATCTCATCTTGATTTTTTGAGAGGTATATATAATATGTCTTGCCAAACTTTAGAGTTTTTCCTAACTCTTTAAACAGTTAGGTGACTCATCGCATTTTTTGCATGATTTCAACAAATTTCAACACCAATGCGGCTTCGAACTGTTTTGCAGTTCGTTAGCTATCGTTAGTTATACTAGATTCAAGATAGTTGAAGCTGTCTAATATCTGGTATTCCTACAAGTGGTTACTCAGTTGAATAGTGTTGAGTCTGTCTATCACCATTATAATGACACTGATGTTGCTATAAAACAAATACTTAAACAGTCATATACAGTGAGGACGCTTCAGTTGGAATAAATTCATTATCTCGAGAAGGGGCGAATTTGGAGAGAAATCCTGAGACATGTCGATTTTATTTTTAAATTATGAACTTTTGGCATATATGTCATACTAGTGACGTCATCCATTTGGGCGTGATGACGTAATCGATGATTTTTTTAAATGAGAGCAGGGGTCGTTTGATAGCTCATTTGATAGGTTATTTAATTCTCTATTCAGATAATTATTTATACAGGGAGTCCAAAATTTTTTTTTAAATTAAATTAATTGAGATAAAAAGAAGAATGTATGTAATTCATTTATTACAAAATGCATTTGGGTGCTGTCAGAAAACAGAAAGAAATGTTTATTGGACAAATAAACATTGTTTTTTGCTTAAATTCGATGTTAAGACTGCCACCCACCTGTCTCTTAGCAGTTTGAACATTGAATTTAAGCAAAAAGCAATGTTTATTTGTGAAATAAACAATATTAACTGTTTTTATGACAGCAGTAAAATGTATTTTGAATTAAATAAATTGTTTACATTCTTGTTATTGTGTAAATTAATTTAAAAAAAAATAATTTTTTTTGTACACACTGTATAAATAATTATGTTAATGTTTATATTACGAAATAGAGAATTAAATAACCTTTCAAATGAGCTATCACACAACCCCTACCCTCATTTAAAAAAATCATCGATTACGTCATCACGCCCAGATGGATGACGTCACTAGTATCATATATGTGCCAAAAAATCATAATTTAAAAATAAAAATCGACCTGTCTCAGGCTTTCTCTTTAAATTCGTCCATTCTCGAGATAATGAATTTATTCCAACGCAAACGTCCTCACTGTATGTGTATAATCCATGTGCAACCTTATTTGCTAAAACCTATTTATTTGTATAAAATATTCAACTTCAAACTAGTACTTCAGTTATTAGTTCTAGTAATAGTACTTATCATTAGTATTAGTACTAATAATATGTAGTACCTCAATTGCACTGAACTATCACATTGTAACCAATGGAAAGAAGATAATCAGCTGAAAAATCCTTCACTTCACAGCTGGTCGTAGATGTTCAAAAAGCCATGGTACGCGACGTAAAAGTAGCCGGGATCCGACCACAAAATAAGTATTACTGAGAAAGTATATCGGTCAATAGGACTGAAGTACTGCGAAAAATACGCGTTAGTCACCTTAGAGTCATAGTAAGTTTCCTTATTTGACATGTGCCAACGGTTATGTTGACGACAGTTGTTGCACTGGCAACAATGACAGTTAACAGACACCTGCATATAATGGGACTGTTTCATGGCGACTTTAAGCTGCATACTGTGTTGTAGATATCCTGTGTTCAGACATGCACGCTAAGTGCGGTTCCAGACCCGTCGGCTGGAGAAAGAGGGGGTGAGATATCCTGAAGCAGTGCTATATCTTGTATGACTGCGAGGTACTAAATCGTAGCAAACAGACTCTTTTGGACACTGCCAAATGATTCCAAAAACATATGGTAATAGTATACCTGAACAAGCTCATACAGTGTTCCAGAATATTGGAATGGGTATCATGAAGGAATGGAATAGGTGTGTCTAATAAGACAATTGGAAGCAGCACAATTGGTTTGTAACAAACAGCTTCCGACAAAAAAAAACAACCAAAACAACCAAAAAACAACCAAATTCATCGACACTTATATTCGGATTAGTATAGAAATAGTACACATTAGATAAAAATGATAACAATTCGGGACCTGCAAAAAGATTTCTCAAGAGAGCAATGAAAAACTCTTTGTTTAGTCCTCCTCTACTCTTTAACAATTATGCTGTTTTCTTGTTAGATCCAGAATCCATTTTAGACAACTTAATGTGTCCTATTTAGTTTTAGTATGGGAAAAATTTGGCATTTTTGTACAATATTTTACTAAAGACAATATATAGTCTAAACGTCGTCAAGTTTTACAATGTCTTTTAATTTGTTTGTTTGTATTTATTGAAATATATAAAGAGTGATTCATTTATAGTACGGAGGTCTATATAGGGTGAGGCAGATAACTGGCCTATTAGAAATATCTCGAGAACTAAAGGTAACAGAATCATGAAAATTGGAATAAAGGGGTTTTGAGGAATGATCTATTAAATGAAAATATTTTCATCTCTTTGCAACTTCCGGTTATACCGGAAGTTGCTTATAACTTGGTTTTTTTAAATGGGACACCCTGTATATTTTTACATTTTTGGATTCTCCTCAATATCTTCTTTCTTAAAATATGAAATTTTGTAATACTATACAGGGTATTTTAAAAGATATTTACGTTTTTTTATTAATTTCGTAGCAACATTCACACCCTGTAGAATTGTAATAGTTTGACATTAAAAACTCTGCTTACGTTCAAGTGATTTCTAATATAGTCTATTATTGTTAAGAATTATTAGTATAGCTTATTTTGAAATTTTAGTATACAGGGTTGGTCGAAACTCGGAATGAATATTTTCTGAGTTTTCTTAAATAGAACACCCTGTATTTTAGTATTGTAATGAAATGGTATTTCATAGTACTTTTTTTTTTATAAGTATTCCCTATACCTAACTGCTTTAATTTGTGAGTTATTGGTGATTAAAGCTAAACATTAATTGCAACAAAAAATACGTAAAATTTTATTAGGTTGGCCGTGAAAATAATCAATTACAAATAATTTTTCAGAAATAAATACATATTAATCCAGACTGATCCTTAAAATTACCAATAATGGTTTAGCTATCAAAATACATACGTAATTAAGATTGTTGGTGCGACTAACAATTAAGCACAAATTAAAGCAGTTAGGTATAGGGAATGCTTAAGAAATAAAAAAGTACCATAAAATATCATTTCATTACAATACTAAAATACAGGGTCTTCCATTAAAGAAAACTCAGAAAATACTCATTCCGAGTTTCGACCAACCCTGTATACTAAAATTAAAAATTTAGCTATACTAATGATTCTTAACAATAGTAGACTATATTAAAAATCATTTGAACGTAAGTAGAGTTTTAGTTGTCAAACTACTAAAATTCTACAGGGTGTGGAGATTGCCACGAAATTAATAAAAAAACGTAATTATCTTTTAAAATACCCTGTATAACATTACAAATCCTCATATTTTAAGAAGGAAGACATCGAAGAGAATCCAAAAATGTAAAAATATACAGGGTGTCCCATTTAAAAAAACGAAGTTATAATTAACTTCCGGTATAACCGGAAGTTGCAAAGAGATGAAAATATTTTCATTTAATAGATCATCCTTCAAAACCCCTGTATTCCAATTTTCATGATTCTGTTGCCTTTAGTTCTCGAGATATTTCTAATAGGCCAGTTATCTGCCTCACCCTGTATATCTTATACGGTGTCGAAGCATGGACATTAAAAATATCCACCATTAATCGTCTGGAGGCCTTTGAAATGTGGCTGCAGAGACGTACACTAAAAATACCGTAGCCGGCTATGCTGACAAATGTAGCAGTCCTTAAGGGAGCAAATGCTGTTCGCAAGCTGTAGTCGCAAATGTAGAAATGGCCTATTTTGGGCACGTAGTAAGGGGAGATCCATATAATGTTCTTCAACTCATTATGATGGGTAAAATCGAAGGACGCAGAGAAATTGGTAGAAAACAGAAAACAGGCCTCTTGATTGAAGAATATCAGAGAGTGGACAGGAATAAAGAAAGCAGAGCAACTATTTCGAATAGCTCGAGACAGAGACAGTTTCTTCATGTTAATCGCCAACGTCAAGGGGACTTGATAGGGTACGTTAAGAAGAAGAAAGTCCATATTATATCTGTCGTTAGAGGATGTATTCCAATTATTTTTCAGAAAGTAATCTTTATAACTGAATCTTTATATTATACTCATAAAGAATCTTTAATTTCGTTTTTTAAATGTTGAAATGCATTAATAATTTACCGATATATCGCAAATATCCTACTTTTATGCGGATTTTATACATAATAAAACATTAAGGCCGTAAGTGACATTTAATATAAGAATCAAAGGTCCATTATCGGAAAACATAAGTGTATTATTATTATTATTATTATTTGGGCTTGACCCAGTAATTCATTTATACAAGTTTATAAAAGTAAAATAGACTTTGGAAATGATTTCCGTTATCAGATGATAAAGCGAATAATAAATTTTATATAGCAAAATTCTTTCTGTTCCTCTTCTAACAACGAAATATCAATTGAAGTACTCCGGAATATAGTTGATCACCCTGTATATGAGTTTTAACGAGCACTACGATTCAATTACACTAGAAGCCATAAGAGCATCTTGGATCATCTTAACCGTTTGATAGCTGATTGTAATCAGTCAATAATTTATTTAATAAAATATTTCGATACAACAATACCATTAGTATTATCTGTTCTTGTAAAAATCAATTGACTTTGTAAGCAATTTGGTATTTCTATCGATATGTTGTTTTAAGTAATACTTTAAGTCAGATATCAAAGTATCTGTTTTATATACAGTACGTTCATAAAATGTGGAGAACATAAGTTATTATAATCTAAGTGTTCCAGAAATGATGCTATTTTAATTTGAGTGTTCTACTTTGTTATTTATCCCACTACTTAAACAAAATATGAGCTCATTGATATTTTTAATAATATGTTAATAGATGACGCAAGAATCGAATACACAGAACAAGTGAAAGCATAGAGACAAGACAGTTGATATTGGACACATGAGGCGCTCGGAAGAGCATAGATGGCCAATAGAAGCTTTTGCCTACACTCTATCAAACAGAAGGAAACGAGGAAGGCCACCAACTACATACATAGATTAACGGAGTTATGAGCTACAATAAGGACCAATGAGGATTGAGATATCAGTGTGACACTTTTAGATTCCTTCAGTCTGTAGAGTTATTCTCGGCATTTCCACATTAATCTAGAGCCCACCTTAGAGCTTTTAAGAGCCCCTGTGCTTCTATTTCCTTGTATCTTCCCTGAATAATCAGTTAGAGCAAGTTGTATCTTTCCCCACGTGTATACATCCAAGATATTACAATTTTATTATTTTCCTTGTATTTAAGATTTCCATTTCTTTATTTTTCAAGTACAAAGTTTTAAGAACAAAGAGTTTCTGAGAAGGATGACCTTCTCAGAACCTCTTTGTTTGTGACGTATTTTGTCCAGGATATTTTCAGAATTCTTCTATATGCCCACAACTTGAATGATTACAGTTTTTTCATTGATGTGGCTTTTCAGGTCCAAGCTTCCATTTCATTAAACAAAGTAGAGAAAACGTAGCACCTGACCAACCTTAGCAACTCTTATGTCCAACTTCTCACTTCCAATCTCATTTTGTTGAAATTTGCTCTAACCTTTTTTATTCTGATTTTGATTTACTGTTAGTCATCTGTGGAGTGAACGAGTGTTCCAAGATATAAACATAAACATTTGTACATTCGCTCGACATTGGTTCCATTTATTAGAAGATTTTCGTTATTTCTTTGAGTCTCCGATATTCTATATTCTCATCACAATCAAAATGAAACAACATAATATTAGAAAAGATGCTGAAAAAAGAATGCCATACATAATGCTTATAAAGATATAAGACGTATCCAAAAAATTAAAATGAAATAAAACCAAGTCTCATAAGGAAAAGTGTAAAACCTTCACTTAAAAAAAACCGAAATAAAGACAGCTGCAGCAAAAAATTCTAAATAATAAATCTAAATGTTTTAAAAGCCACACTTTATGAACATATGTATATAATTAAACGTTAATATATTAGTAATAATACTTAATAAATATAAAAATACTCGCCTATTAATCAAAGACATAAAAAAATAATTAATATTAATATTAGGAATCACAGTGTAATAATGTGATTCTTTTGCAGAATACAGTTGATTCTTAATGTATAGTAATTTTCTGACAATTTTAAGTTGCGATTAAAAGAAAATTATTCTAAATTAAAAGTAATAGGTAATCAAAAAAGTTTACCAGAAAATAATAATTAAGCTAAAATTCTAAAGTCTAAAAATAGAAAAGAAAATTTTAGAATCAGTTTCCAATTTAAAATACCAAAGCAACAGAAACGAAAAGTACCGCCTCGTGCAACTGATCATCCAGGGTAATATTGAAGGAAAACTGGCTCCCGGTATTCTCCAGCTTTCATGGCTTAGAAATATCAGAGACTGGAGTGGCCTTGATTCAACATCCTTGTTTAGAGCCGCATTAGATAGAGATATATTTGCCAGTGTAGTCGCTAACCTCCACTAAAGGAGAAAGCACCACAAGAAGAAGAAAGAAACACTCATGAAATATCTGCCTGTTGATGAGTGCAATTAATTAATGAAATGAAATAATCCAAAATGCTTCTAGTATTAAAAAAGGATTACGTATTTTAATAGGAATGCTTAGAGGCCATTGTTGACTGACCAATCAACATAATGGGGAACAATTACACAAGACATGTATGTGGAGGGAATTAATATTGATAAGATCAAGACAAAAACTATTGAGAAAGGATATTATAAAATTAGGACCCACAAAAAATATGCTTCATGTATTAAAAGCAAATAGTGAATTTACTACTGTAACTGTTGTGATAGCTGTTACTTTTCAGCAATGCTGTATCACTGTTCACTTTAAATTTGTAATAATTATTTTTTAAACTCATACTTTAGAATAATTCTCTTTTAATCAGACATTAAAATATAATGGAAGTAGAAGAATAGATATGTTACTTCATGTCTGATAAAACACATATTATTGACTAACATTTAACAGTTATATTATATTTAGTTGTGAAGACAAATATAAATGATAATAATGCTTTTAGTAAGAGTCACTACTATTTAAGCAATTAATTAACATAACAAAAATCTTTAAAGACTGAAAAACGATCTTACACTTTCAAGATAATACAAATTGATAAGCAAATTCAGTATTTTTTTGAAATCTTTGCTAATAGTAATAGTAGAAATATAACGTAGTAGATAAGTTTTCTTTACATCGTAAAGTAGATGATTGCTTTAAGCCATCGAAATTATATTTTAATGTACAAAACACAAGAACATGCCACTAATTACAGATGTAATGTATATGATATAACCGTAGGATGAAATGATAAAAGTTGACAACCGAAATAACGGAGAAATGAAAGAGAGAAGTCCGCCAGGGTTATGTACTGTCCCCCTTACTCTTTCAAGTCTATCTAATGCTCCACATCAAGCTACAAAAACACACAAAATACCTACTGAAATAATAACTCGAATATTAAAAGTAACACGTCATCTAAAAAAATTGCCATATTATATTAGAACTGAGAGGGACACTCTAGGTTTGGTTGAGGACCAAACTTAGATCGGCCCAAAGAAGAATGGAATGGTCACTACTTGGACTGACTCTCAGAGACAGGGTTAGAAACGAGGAAATCAGAAGAAGGACAGGTGTCACAGATGTTATAGAGTGAATAGTATGGTTGAAGTGGAATTGGGCGGGCCATGCAGACAGAATGAGGGACGGGAGGTGGACTCAAAAAATTACAGTGTGGAGACCACGAACAGACAGAAGAAGTAGAGGTAGACCACCTACGCGATAGACAGATGACGTAAAAAGGTTGCTGGGAATTGGTTAAAGGAAGCCCAAGACCGACAGAACTGGAAGAAATTAGGGGAGGCCTATGTTCAACTTTGGACGCAGGCCACATATGAGGAATAAAAGACAAACGGCTAACAAAACAAATTTTTAAATGGTGACTATGAGCATACTAGAAAAACAAACAAATTTTAGATTCAGAGCAAACTTCAAATAGTGAGTCTAATGCAGTACATAGCAGCTGGCTTTAATGATAACTAATACGTAGGAGGAGCTCCTGGATGTAAGCAAAGCCTTCAGTAAAGTGTGGTAAAAAGCCTGGGATATAAAATTAGGGACTTTGTATACAGTGTAACCATGACAATAGTGATTTTCTCGTACTTAATGGCCCAAAAGTTCAGAGTTGCGATAATTCTGACAAGATCTATAGGAAATACTATAAAATATATATGTACATAGCAGACGTTCTAACACAAGCGCGAACCCTTATCAACCTTGATGAATATGACACCTGAAGAGCGTCAAAACACAAAACCAGGACAGAGGAGTAAGGAATCTGTAGACTGCTAGATATACTTAAAGACTTGAAGGTGTATACAATAAAAAGTCCAGAGAAGACTCAATGAGTTATCTTTAAGAAGAGAAGAAAAACCTTTGAAGAAATAAACCCATTGAATCGAGAAATGAAGCTATATACGTAGCCGTTCTAATGAAGTCTGATGTTCACTCCCAATGTAAATGCCACTATTCACAAAGCAGTAGCCATCCCAGCGAATATAAAAGGACTCATACAAGAGAAAGAAGTAAGTAAGCATTAAAATCGAAAACAAAACTCATCAACAATATAATACTATCCCTATTGATACATACATTCTGTGAAGGGGGACACACCTGCACAAAAAACAAAAAAAAAATACACACAGGTCATGAGAGGTACCTAGGAGATGCCACAAAATTACCTCATTACGTGGTCCTGTTCAGAGATAGGCAGCTATTCAAGGTACCTACTACAGATGATGAAAGAATAGACCCGTGGAAAATCTGCTAAACTAGAAGGCTACCAATGATGAAAGAAGCACAAAAGACCCAAACAACTGCTTGGTAATTTGTAAATGTAGAGTTCTAAATAGTTATGCAGCTCTATTGAAGTTGACGACCTGCTTCCTCTGTACGTGCTTGAAGTGAGGCTTACATCTGACAATTAATGGACATGGAATAACTGTTGATGATGATAACTTCTTTCATGCCTCTCTGTACAATTTTTATTCGATTTTATGGACAAAACTGCTAGATATCGCTTGTCAAACTATACTAGATGATGAAAGAGTAGGCTAGTAGTATTTGTGACTGTTGTAACAGAAATAATTTGAGAAAATTCCCACCGTATGACTATATAAACTAAAGTTTAAGCTTTTGGTACTACAGTGCTTAACCTTTTGCTCACAGCATGTTATTTCAATTTTTTTAGAATATAAAATACTGTCTAATAGTAATCTCTCTAAAAACATTATTAAGATTATAATTTATACAGCGTTAGATAGCAACATTAACAGGCAACAAACACTGTTTTTAATAGTCATGTTGTTAGTGTCAACCGAAGTGAACTGTTTTTTTTTTTAACAGAAGTATGGCACTCTAAAATAATATAAAATACTTGTAGTAGTGTAAAAAATTATAGAAAGACTAGATAATCGATGAAGAATCTTAATAAAGAAATTTATCTTGCGTGGAAATTTTTGGACACAAAAGAACTTTGAAATGTAAAAACGAACACAGTAAAATCGTACAGTCTAAAAAGGCAACAATTATTTTTCAAGTTATTATTTTCAGATCTGAAACTTGGACAGGTAGATCTTAAAATTAAAATGTGGAGATATTAACTTCCCTTATTTTTTTATCTACCCCTCATAAAAATCATATGACACGATAAAGGATTTAAATAATTAGATATAACCTATGTGGTAAAATTAAACTCAAAAAAATTGTTTTTGGTTGATATATTTTTCTATTTTATACCGATAAGCTAGGTAGTGAACATCAAATTATTATTTAAAGAAGAAAAATAAAACAATTTATTAAAAAATTTACCTTATTCAAGATTTATCTCTGAAAATAATTAACTTGAAAGATAATGTAGCATTGCCACACAAGATTTATTAAAATTTTGGACGTTTTCCATTTTGACGATTTTCCAAACTTTGGAAAATGAATTTCTTAAATATAAATAATGTGAAAAATTATTTTTTAGTAACGTTTGTTTTTATAAAAATTATGGTAAAATGCATAGTGCCAACTGTACTGTGCCAATCTGGAGCAAAATTACATGGTCCAGATTGCTGCTACAGTAGTTTTGGAAAAATTTCTATAACCTTTACACAATTATTCTAATAAAATAACATACATATAGGTACACCAGTTCCGAGAATGAAATATTTAGATATGGAAAATGCAAGCTGTATATTAGAGAGTGATTTGCAAAAGGACAGTCATTAGATTTGTAAATGACGGAGATAGCATTTTTTACACTCATAAAGAGACTTTTATAATAGACACAATGCAAGTTATCAAACAAAAATTATATAGATTTGTTTTAGCATCCAAAAATGCTTCCTAAGCCAGTTAGAAGCCTTTAACAAGGCGGAATCTCAACACTGGTAAATTCAAATATTGTAAAATAGTTTAGTTCTAAATAATAGAAGCCAATTTTTCACATGCGAAAAATAATACTCACTCCTTTAGAAACACAGACACTTTTGAACAATATAAACGAAAAATAATACCCTCTGTTGCCTCCTCTCAACATGAATAGAAGCGAATTTCTCTTTACTATTCAGAGATCTTCCTAAAGCCTACATGGTCGACGATGGGTAAACACGTGGTAAAAATCAACCAAGCTAACCAACCAAAGACTGCAGCTCTCTTCAAGAGCATAGCGGCTACTTGAAGACATTCACATGGCAAACACCTAGATCTACCCACATAATCTAAAACCAACTACGTCCATATTCATCCTTCACAGCAATCAAGCAATCCAAGAGTGCCATAAGCATCATTTTATTATCCACAAGGAAGAATTTCCTGTAGCTGGCTGTATACCATCAAAGTAAATTTTATAAAAAAATTTTTTCTTGGTAAAAGGTATATTAAATTAAAAAGCCCCTATAGGGCTACAAACATAAAAACAAAACGTCTTCGCTTTGTAACAAGAGTTAATCAGTGTTACAAGAACATGGTGAGCTACCCACAAATACAAAGGTAAAAACCTTTAAAAAATAGACTAAAAGTCTTATATACAGGGTGGTTCATCTTATTCGCCTCGGTGTCTGTACGGAAAACCACTTGATATTTTAAAAAAATTTCTTCACAGTAATATACAGGGCCATTAATACTACAATCTAAAAATAATGTGAATTATACAGGGTGCTCCAAAAAAGAGTGGTATATCAAAGTTATATTTTTTTATGGAATGCCCTATATATGATGACATTATTGAATTGACCTTAAAAAATAAACTATACTTTCATAAGGGTTCCCTACACCTAAATACAGGGTGTTTTGATTTATTTCGATTTTTATAAAAATGTAAGGTTTTAGAAAAAAATAAATATCTACGAATCTAAGAATCAGTAACAAATTCTTTCTTGGATCTTAATAATTGACTATTTAGCATACTTAAGCAGATGCTTATTGCAACAAAGTTTCTTACAGGGTGGTAAAAATATGAGATTGTTCTATTAACAAATTCAAGCTGTAATAACTTACTTAATTTAAATAGAACACCCTGTATCTTACTAGTCTATCGCGTAGAAAATATACTTAGCTTTCAATTTGTATTATGGTTTCCTATACCTATCTTTTTACAAGGTGGTCAAAATATTAGATTGTTCTATTAACAAATTCAAACTGTAATAACTTACTTATTTTAAATAGAATGCCTATAACTTACTATGCTATCGCGTAGAAAATTTATTTAGCTTTCAATTCCTATGAGGGTTTCCTGTACCTATCTCCCTTCATTTGTTAAATATTTAAAGATTTCCTAATTTGCAAGCTTTAAAAATTAGAATTAAGTAAATATGTCGTGGTTACATAATATATTAACACATCACCATCATCGGGAATATACTTAGACATGATACTGTCATTAATAAAATTTTCATTGTTATCATGTAATCATACAGAGTGTTGTATTATTTTAGTTGATTTTGGCCTACATGTGACATTGAATAATATGTTTATATTAAACTGCATACCCTATATTAGATGCCGTATTCTGGAAGATATTTAAATTATATTTCATTCCGTATAAGTATTTTCCATATCTTCAACCAACGGTTATTAAGTAAATTTAAGAACACCACTTTTTGTTTGAATCTTTGAATCGCAATGACAAAACAATTAAATGCAATGGCTACTATGACGAAAACTAGCCTATTGTACAAAAATATGTATGGGTATTTACAGAATAACATGTGTATTGAGAATGTTTACATGAAATTAAAGAGATTTTAAATATCTTCCATTATAAAGAATAGAATATCGAGTATGTCATTTAAAATAAGAACACTTTGTGTGATTAAATAATAAAAATATGAATTTTATTAACGAAATTATCTTGACTAAGATATTTAAGTATATTGCCGGTGTTGGTGATGTGTTGTACATAACGACGACATAGGTACTTAATTCTAATTTTTAAAGCTTACAAATTAAGAAATCTTTAAATATTTTAAAAACGAAGAGAGATAGGTATAGGAAACTCTAATAAGAATTGAAAGCAAAGTAAATTTTCTACGCGACAGATTACTAAGATACAGGGTGTCCCATTTAAAATAAGTAAGTTATTACAGCTTGAATTTGTTAATAGAACAATTTAATATTTTGACCACCCTGTAAAAGATAGGTATAGGAAACCCTAATATTAATTGAAAGCTAAGTAAATTTTATAAGCGATAGACTAGTAACATACGGGGTGTTCTATTTAAAATAAGTAAGTTATTACAGCTTGAATTTGTTAATAGAACAATCTCATATTTTGACTACCCTGTAAGAAATTTTGTTGCAGTAAGCATCTGTTTAAGTATGCTAAATAGTCTATTATTAAGATTCAAGAAAGAATTTGTTACTGATTCTTAGATTCGTAGATACTTATTTTTTTCTAAAACCTTACATTTTCATAAAAATCGAAATAATCAAAACACCCTGTATTTAGGTATAGGGAACCCTTATGAAAGTGTAGCTTATTTTTAAGGTCAATTCAGTAATGCCATCAGATATAGGGCATTCCATAAGAAAAAATATAACTTTGATATACCACTCTTTTTTGGAGCAAACCTGTATAATTCACATTATTTTTAGATTGTAGCATTAAAGGCCCTGTATATTTCTGTGAAGAATTTTTTTTTAAATATCAAGTGGTTTTCCGTACAGAGACCGAGCCGAATAAGATGAACCACCCTGTATGTATTAACATCGTAAAATCCAAAGGATGGATATAAATCCTATGGATATGACCTTAGGACAACATATGACTCCCACACGTGGTAAGTGGGTTATTAGGTAACAATTAATTAGGTCATGATGTTAAAAGAGTCGTCTTTCAACTCTTTTAAGATAATGACCTAATTAATTGTTACATAGTAACCCACTTACCACGTGTGGGAGTCATATATTGTCCTAAGGCCATATCCATAGGATTAATTTTAAATCATCGTAAAATCCATCCTTTGGATTTTAGGATGTTAATACATATATAAGTCTTTTAGTCTATTTTTAAACGTTTTTACCTTTGTATTTTTGGATGGCTCACCATGTTCTTGTAATACTGAGCGAGAGTAACTCTTGTTACAGAGCGAAAACGTTTTGTTTTTATGTTTGTAGCCCTATAAGGGGCTTTTTAAACTAATATACCTTTTACCAAGAAAAAAATGTTTTTATTAAATTTACATAATTTTATTGTTAAACTATAAGCAGGATTTGCTTATTAATATTAAAATACCATTTCATTATATTTTTGTGTTACATAAATGTCTTCTTTTTCTTCTTATACTTGTTGCAGATCTGTCGATCTGTTAATTTCAACGTTGAAGTATTTCTTGAGAGGTAGACTGCCAGCTATCTCTTCATCTCTTTGGTGGTCTCCCCGGTGGACGCTTGCCAGCTGGATTTTCTTCTAGCGCAATTAGTCCGCGCACCTCCATTCTTTTTGCATGACTGAACCATTCTCTTCGTCTTTGCCTACCCCATCTTACTACATCTTGCATCCCACATTGTTCCCTGATGATGTTGTTTCGTACTCTATCCCTGCAATTGCTCTTAGTGTCTTAATTTCGGCTGTTCGTAGCATGCTTTTGGTTTTATTGGTGTCTTCTCTTGATTCAATACCATGGTCATAACATGAAACTAATGATGCCGAATGGATGATGATTTCTGACCATATGACATCAAGATACAAGCCTCAAGTACCTTTTCAAGTGGACATTTGCCCACAAGACTAATGGGACAGAGGAAAATCTCGATCCAGACTGCAGAGTTACACCTGGTATACGGACGATTCTAAAACTGCAGACGGTTCGGGCGCAGGAATATTCTGTAGTGGTGGAAATATCAACATTTCTATTCCACTGGGAGAATATACCTCCGTATTTCAGGCAGAGATTTTTGCAATCTTGCAGTGTGCAAGAGAAAACAACCTAAGGGCATTCGAACTGCAGCGGGTTAACATAAGCACAGATAGCCAAGCAGCCATTGGGGCTCTTATAAGCCCTAAGGTGAACTCTAAGCTGGTGTGGGAATGTCGACAAGAACTTGACAGACTGGCATAATATAACAGTGTTATACTGGTATGGGTTCCAGGTCATCGAGGCATATACGACAATGAAAGAGCTGATGCACTTGCCAAGAGAGCATCAGCTACAAAATACCTGGGTCCAGAGCCGGCCGTGGGAGTGCCAAAAAGCACCGTCCGCGAACGAAAAAGCCTGGATCCGAAGCCAGCACAACTCACACTGGGAGAGTGTACCCGGTCAAACATATGGCAAGATATATCGCACGGACATGTGCTAGTAGGGCTGAGTTACTGCTGAAAACAAGCAGGAATCAGCTCAGAGTCATAACAGGTTTCCTCACTGGACATGCGCTAGTTAAGGGTCACCTGCATACAATGGTGCTGTTTCATGGAGACTTGAGCTGCAGACTGTAACAGAGAACCTGAAACAGTCAACCATATTTTGCATGACTGTGAGGCATTGGATCGGAGGTGGCAAACACTTTTCGGAGACATCGAAGTGACTCCAAATTTATATGGCACCCACCCACTAGACCTGTACAAGCTGGTACAGGGTTCCAGAATCCTGGAATGGGTTTCATAAACGAATGGAAGATGAACAATAAGCCAAGCGGCTGCAGTACAACCGGTTCACAACAGACGGCTTCCAGGAAAAAAATAGGTCATAACAGGTCTGACGCAAGTTTTATAAATTCTAACTTTGCTGTCAATTCTCATATATGGATTATTCCAGACCACATCTCTCAAACAACCGGACATGACTGCGGCCTTGTTTATTTGTCCTCTTAGGTCTCTGGCTGGGTCATGATAACTTGATAAATCTAAACCTAGATATTTGAACTGGTTTAGCTGATCTATGCGTTTCCCTTCTACCATGAGCTTGCATCTAATTGGATCTTTCGCAATGGTAATGCATTTTGTTTTCTGCGTGGATATGTTTATGTTAAGAACAATAAAATAGATATAGACGATTGCGTTTCGATTCAATTGAAGTCTTTTACCATCCTCTGACGGTGTGTCTATTTCTAGCCGTCATCAGAGAGGCTTGTAAAATGACTGAATTGAATCAAAACGCACCGGCTGCTTGGTAATTATAGTAAAATAATATAAGTACCAAAGTCGCATAATACCCATTTAGTGACTTCTAACAAGGAAAGATGAAGTGAGTGTCGATAGCGATTAAGGCTGATTTATCTTATGACGGGACGTGGAAGGCACGGGCCGTAGAACTAATAGACGGCGCACGCCCACGTTGTCGCATCATTCCGTTGTACTATAAACTAGCCAATGCTTTTCATATCACACGATTCTTCAACGTGCCCCGTAAGACATCGGTCCCGTCGTAAGATAAATCAGCCTTTAAGGTAAACTGTGAAAGAAAAATACTCAGTCAGTGAATGACTGCATGGTTGTGCATTCAACACCAATATACGAAAGGATATTCTCTTTACCTTTTCTTTCCAGCAAGTTCGGTCTGAAGAGCTAAAAATAGCGAACACGTGTCACAGAATGGCAGGTTAGACGACGCCGACGTCTGAATGTCCCTTTTCGTATGTTATTTACACAAGCATTTGACAATACTGTGACAAAGAACTGAACTTTTTAACAATCTTTGATTTAAACCGGTGTTAAGTGCTGGCTTTAAACAGTTCTCTCTAATAAAAAAGGAGATTTTAATAAAATCTTTGCTTATGAAGAGGACACTGTAGGTAGAGATATGAAACGCGTTTTTATTTATCTAGTGTTTCGAGAGTTTTAACGCAATCTCCATACATGTACGCTACAAAGAATAGTGGAACTGATACAGTTTTAATCTACTCTAGTTTTTTAAATACCTATTTACATCTTTAACACTTAATGTACAGTGCGTTTAAACAAGGTGAGTTAATAGTATCTGGTTTAAAAACGTTATCCAAAATAGAAATGAAAACCATCAATACAAACTTCAGTTTTATCTCTTTCTACGTTGATATATCTTTTGTAGATATGATAGGTAGTTATATCACGTCGCTATTTACTCACCTAGTACAATATTTCACTTATACAAGTACCCTTATGTTTTACAAAAGTTAAATTTGTGGTTACCATCTAGAATAAGAAGATTAGTGGCAAAAGTGAAATGTTAACGTCTAAAAATCTCTTAAAGGATTCATTTGTTCACCAAATAACTCTTTGGATTATAAACGTTGAAATTTAAAGATTGACAGCAGGTCTTTGGTGGAAAAACGTGTTTAATAATACAATAAAATATAAAAACACAATAATTTGTTTTTGATTCTAACCGAATATTCTTAATTTGATATGTTGTAATGATAAGATGCCTGCAACCCGGCCTTCGGTAGATCAACAGCAGAGGATCGGACACGTTTCCATATTCGCGCAATTTCCATTTCTCCGGCGAAACCAAGTAGTGATGGCTACCGAGAGTATATTCAAGACGAGGAAGGAGAATCATGAAGTCAGTTCCTTTTGGTGTACTAAACCGGGAAGAACTCAAACGGCAGATATGCAATGGAGTGAATTGGAACCTGCCAAGGTGGACGCGCTCTGTAGTGATGAGGCGTTCCGCCGGAACTGTGACCGCAGCGAGTGGTAGTGCCTGAAGGGTAACGGTGTGTCGATGTTTGATTGGGGACTACGAGTCTGAGTGTGTAATTATGTAGATAGATTGATTCAGTGTAGCGTAGTTGATATTGTATATACTGTGTTGTTATTATATATTTTTTATCTTCTTCTTCCTCTTTACAATCAATTCTGCTTGTTCATTGGCGGACTGATACCTCTATGGAAGGTTGTCACTCCATCTTTTGCGCGGTCGGCCGATACTTCTTCTACCGATTGGTGATTTATCCCTTGCTATTTTGACCACATGTGTCTCCCTCATTCTGGTTAAGTGTACGTTACATTGTCTTCTAATGTCTTCACTCCTCTTTCGATCTCTCAGCGTATTTCCTGTAATTCTTCTCAGTACTCTTATCTCTGTTGTTTCCAGTAGTATTTGTCGTGTGGCTGTATCGGGTCTTGTTTCTGATGTGTATGTGATTATTGGTCTTACACTGGCTTTATAAATTCTTGACTTCATCTCAGTGTTAATATGTCGGTTTCACCATATTATAGTGTTATTACGGCATCTTGCCAGTCTATTTGCTTTTTGTACTCGATTTATCAATTCTTTGTCCAGGTATCCGTAACTTGACAAAGTAATTTCAAGGTATTTTACTTACATTACTTGTTCAATACTGATACCACCAATTTCTATTTTACATTTGATTGGTTCTTAACTGATTACTATTTTTTTAGTTTTCTGAGATGAAATTGTCCTATTGAATTCTTTTGCTCTGATCTTAAATGTGTGCACTAATTTTTGTATTTAATTAATAGTTTTCTGAGATGAAATTGTCCTATTGAATTCTTTTGTTCTTATCTTAAATCTGTGGACTAATCTTTGCTGATTATCTTCATCTTGGGTTATCAATATTGCATCGTCTGCGTAGCAGAGTATTTTTACTTCTTTGTTTCCCATTGTATATCCTCTTCATTTTTTGACGTTTTTGATGATTTTATCCATGATTAAATTGAAGAGCATAGGACAGTCTCTCTGTCTTATTCCGCTGCCTATATCTATAGGTTCTGTAAGTTGTCCATCTATTCTGACTTGCATTTTGTTGTTTAGGTAGATGTTTTCAATAGTTTTTATGATATCTAGGGGTACTTCTCTATTATACATATTTTATATTCTAAGGGTCTACAGCCAGGTTAGTACCCTACTGATAGACTTTAAAACCATACAGCTCATAGAAACAGGATTATGCCTCAGAACAGGAATGATATATTTTGATGATAGTTATAAATACAATTTTATTTCTCTTGTAGATGGTAGTGATGTTGATTATAGTTACTTTCGAGTATTCGTTACAAATCGTTATTTTTGTATAAAGTAATCATTTACAGTATTCGTTACTTTGATTACTATGATTACTTTTGTATTTGAGTACCGGTAATCATAGCGAGAATTGTATTTCTCAGTAGATAGGTATTTTGTATATATCTATTTTGTATAGATATAGATCTAGATAGAAATATAGGGTGCTGGCATTCGATCTTTGTTAATGACATACATTATCTATTTTACCTCCATTATACCCCCCTCTGTTTCATCATCTATCTTCTCCTCACCCTCACAGTGTGATACTCTGAGGCTCACACCCTTAAAACGCTTCATACCGATAACGATATTCGATAACACTCGTAAAATACCGGTTCCGTCCGTTACTCGCTGGGATACGATTGGTAAAAAGTAATCAAGTGTACTGGTTGTAGATACAATAGTCGTTACTTGCTCTGATACGATTGGTACGAAGTAACGAAGTAATCAGAGTAATCAAAGTAACGATTTGCCTCTCTGTAATAGTAATCGTTACTTTCGGTATTCGTAAGTAACGAGTACTTTGTAACGAATAGATACTTTTGCAATATCTCTTGCAAACGGTCGCATAGGGAGCTTTCTCCGGAACGGGGCGAAGATAGAGTGATATTTTATTTGGTTATTCTAGAATCCCTGTCATTTAGTAAAATATCCTTATATCAAAATATCGAAATATGAATAAAATAAAACCCTTATGCTCATTTCCCAAATATCTTATGAGGAAATCTCAGTGGTACATTATACTAGTTTGTCATCCTATATCTAGAGATTAAGTTATTGATAAAGCGAAGAGGGACAAACAAGAAATAACATTAAATGTTTTACTTAGTTTTACCTTATAAACTTCAAACACATACATTTAAATCCATTTTATAACCATATACATAAAGGTACAAGACAGTGAAATAACGCCTTTCTGCATATTTGCTCTTTTTCGCCATTTGTGATGACTAAACCTTTTTCAGAAATTTTAGAGTATAAATCAGTCTCATATTTTAAAATCTTTAGTTCTACAAAGACTTTGTAAAAAGTGTTTTAGATTTTTCTTATCCCTATATTTCATTGTCATGGCAAAAATTAATTTTACTTATATCATTATTAGCTAGTAAGTCTATAGGTTTGCCGTGGATGAGGATCTTCTGGATGCAGCCTTCGAAGCCTTTGTAGTATGAGCTGGGTAGGCCTAGCGGTAATGTTGAAGTACCTCCTAAAAAACAAAATAAATAATATAAGTATTTAGCGAAGATCTTGGGGCCTAAAACCGAAAGACTCTCTGGTCATATAAAACGACTATTAGGCCCATGGTTACATACGCATCACTCGTATGGTGGCCAAAAACACAACAAACAACAGCTAAAGCCAAGTTGCAAAAAGTGCAGCGGCTAGCTTGTCTTCAGCTAAAGAGGCGATGCTGAACCTTCCTCCATCGCGGTTCTGCATAAAGAGGGAGGAAGTAACAACCGACTTACGCAGCGAGAGACACAAATAATGAAATCTGGAGATCTAGTGGGCCACCTTGGAAGAAATTCCATTGGGTTTTAAGGATAGGCCGACATATGTCATGCCATTGAAATTCGACTTTGAAAGATCCTTTGAAATGGTCATAAAAACTACCAAATGGGCGAAGAAGTTGAATCTAAACTGGAAGAAGGTTCATTCGTATGGTATAAGGATCTAAGATAGAGGAAAGAGCAGAAGTGGGAGTTACTGAGCCGAATTTCAGGCTATCCAAATCTCTTGGAAACACCCCAACTATCTTTTAGGTAGAACTACATGCCATAGACATTAGTGCCCAAGAATTTTTTAACCGAGACACTTGTAGGATAAAAGTCTTCATTTTATCAGAAGGCCGAGCTACCTTAAAGGTTCTAAAGTTATTTACTTGTGGGTCTAAGTTGGTTTGGGACTGTAAACAATCCCTCAAGAAGCTGGTGGAACGGAACAAAGTAACTTTGATGATGCCAGGTTACAAGGGAATTACAAGAAATAAGGAAGCTGATAGCCTCGCAAAAGAAGGGGCTAATACCCCATTCCAAGATCCAGAACCCTTCTGTGGACTATCGAAAAGTCACATCAGAGAGGAACTCCGGACCTAGGACCTCAATCAACTACAGCTATGTTGGTGTAAGCCAGGACAAAGCAAGCAAAAAGGCTCATAAAAGTGTCGCTTAATGCAACAAACCGCCTTCTGGAAATGAGTAAAAAGGTATAAAAATGGCCACTGGCCTTCTCACTGGTCACTTTGGTCACTGCCCTCTGAGATAGGAAACCAGTCACCTAGGAGGCTAACCAATTTCATCAGAAGTATGTCATCCTAGAGTTTAACTAGATTAAGGTATGCACAAAAGATTTCTGTAGATCTAAGTGCTGAGAGGGTGAATGGCCTTAACGACCTCAAATAATTTAATCTAATCTAGCCAAGATCTTCCTCGAAAATGAGTCAAAAGCCTAAAGAATTTCATGATAGGACCATTACTTACCAATCCAAAGTTTAGAATTAGTTCTAAGAGCAATGGCTCCTGTTTTGGCAACTCCTTTATTTGTATTATGACCGTCTACAGAAATGAATCCCATTCGTTTTCTGCGTCTTACTTGAATTAAATGCCATTCACCATCATCTACTTTAGTACGTGATCTGAAATGGAAATTAATCAATCTTAATTAACTTTACTAATCTAACCAAACCTACCCTATTCACAAAATGATATTATGCGATATATGGTGCTTCTCAGAGGCTTTTATCAGTGCGTCACAAGTGACAGAAAAAGCGGTACGTCCGTAATTATACACATTTATAACATTTACTCTAGTTGTTAATAGATGGCTCTGTAATTGGAAAAACATGATTTACCGATAAATTCTTCTCAGTCTTTCAGTGTTATTACTTTTGACGTCATATTATATGATTTTAAAAATGCAGAGAATCATTGCATGCCATTTTAGTTAAACCTGACAGTTGTCAGAATCGTAATCAGCCAAATATGAAAAGGTTATTGCAGTATAAGCCTTTTATTTGCATTTTGGTAAAAACAAATCAATCGTGTTTATTGCATTTATAAAAAGGTATGCTCTTTGATTATTTGTATAATCGTATAAATGTAACTACAATATAACAGATTATATGTAGTCGTATAGATAATACATAAATCATTTTTTTTATTATAGAGTCATCTATCAACAACTAGAATAAATGTTATGAATGAGTATAATCACGGACGTATCTAGTTTCTGTCACTTCCAACTTAATGCGTTAGAAAGAAATCGAAAAACTGTGACGCATTGAAAGATGCGTCTGAGAAAAAGTATAATAGTTTTTAAATAGTGCATGTGCAAGTTCTAAACTCATAAGATTACCTTATTGCCCAGAATGGTTCGTTATGTCCCAAATTAAAGCTTAGTTCTGGATATCCGTCTACTATGGCAATGGATAGATAGTTTTGGAGCTGATTTCTATTCTTACTTCTCCATAATATTAGACCTTCTGATCTAAATGTGCGTATCTTGAGTTCATATCTATTTCCACGTTCGGGTTTCCTTCTAAAATCATAAGAAAACTTACTATTTCCAAGAAATCAAATTATATACTTTTACTAGTGTCAAATATACTTCTAAGTTTTCTTAAAATACTTATAAATCTCTAGAGATATTCATAACAACATATTTCAACCAAACCTTGCAAGACTATATAAAAAGCTGTAACAACTTATTTATACTAATAATCTTATAAAAGGGAATGGCCGTACACTAATGTTGAAAGAACAGTTTTAACGATTAATTGGGGTCAAAGACGGTACTGTAATATATATTTAACAGGGGTTGATGGATGAGCTTCAGATGTGAAAGTAGGATTGCAATTAGTTCTTATTTATTCTAATTAGTGTTGGACCAGATAACAGCGAAACTACAGGGTAACATTCCGTGCTGGTTAATGTATGCTGATTGTAGTGTTGGTAGGAATACTGAAAGGGATTTAGAACAAAAACTGGAACTATTTCAGTATGTGGAATGTTGATTTATAGATGGAGTTACTACGAATAAAATGATAACGTTGGATGGCAAAATGGTTCTTAAAAGTAATAGTTTTACTTATGTACTTATGACTGGTATTACGTAATGAGAAAATAGGTGGGGCAGCTTGCAATATAATTAAGTTGAGATGGGTAAAGTGAAAAGAAGCA
Organism: Diabrotica virgifera virgifera; assembly: GCF_917563875.1. NCBI lineage: Eukaryota > Metazoa > Arthropoda > Insecta > Coleoptera > Chrysomelidae > Diabrotica > Diabrotica virgifera. Next base: position 48,120,925 of record NC_065452.1, read on the forward strand.
AATGGTGAGTTGTGTTAAGGTACGTATTCATACGTTGGTGCTCCGTGCTCCGTGTAGCAGTTCCACATAGTGGATACGTTGGTGCTCGCAGCTCGGCGCTCCCCCTCTTCCATTCAACCGGTTTGCCGTTTATATATAGGGGAGGGCATGCCGTATCCATTTGAGCAGCTACACGGAGCACGGAGCACCAACGTATGGATACGTACCTCGACAGAAAGATTTCAATGAATGTGAAGGGCAAATTCTATAAAACTGTTATAAGACTAGCTATGATGTACGGAACTGAATGTTGGGCAGTTAAAAACAAAGAGGAACAACGAATGCATGTGGCGGAAATGAGAATGCTCGTATAGATGAGTGGAGTAACAAAAAGGGATAACATTAGGAATGAGTATATTAGGGAAAGGCTAAGAGTAGCTAAAATTGATGCTAAGATTAGAAAGCATACGTTAAGATGGTTTTGACAGGGTTATTCAACCAATAATATGATGATGTTCCTAGGAGGAGTAGGAGAGAAAGACCAAAGAGACCTGGGGAAGACGATTAGGCAGGACATGTGAGTAAAGCAGATTGATATTGGTATGATCAAAGATAGAAACGTAATTAGAGAAGCCGACTCCAATAGGAATAAGGGTAAAGACAATAATGGTGGATGAGCTTAAAAAATGAGAGTATAAGTTGTTTACCAAGAGGTGAATATAGAGAAACGAAAGAAAATGTTGTTTTAGAAGTTGTAAAAACGACTGATAGGATAATGCTAGTGAAATTTGTTGCATATGCTGGATATAAAATTTTTTATTATCAATTAAAAGAAACACTAACAGATACTCATGAGAAACGAATAATAGAAATTGATAGATTTGAGACAATCCAAAACGGTATGAAGTGATGAAAGACTGGGACTAGAAATGATACTTGAACATAATTTTGAAGTTTCGAGTTGTTAACTGATAAGTTGTAGATCATAAAATGAAACCTCACATACACAGTTCGGACTAAGCACTGCTAATCTTACAAAAACTAAACATTGAATGTCATGATGTTCAAATAATATCAAGATTATACTGAAGTTAAACGGCAAGAATAAAACTCGAAGACTCACTATCAGAGGATATAATTATAAGAACGGTGTACGACAGGGATGTATTCTCTCGTCAATTCTATTCAATTTATATTCTGAATATATTTTCCGTGAAGCATTAGAAGATTAGTCAGCTTGAATAACAAATGATAATAACTAGCGAAAATTAAATAGTAATAAATGTTAACCATGATATAAATGTGGATTAATGGGTTAAATGTTAGTAAAAGTACTTACAAAACTTCTAAATCCTCTACGTCATAATCAAATGTATGTTCATCTAAAAAATCGTTGTCATGTTCGATCTCTTCATCTTCTATAGTTTTGTTTTGAATTTCTTCATCGTTGTCAGTAACGTTCGTTAAATTTTCGCTAATGTTTAGTAAAATGGTTAGTAGTGTTAGTAGTATAATAATTATGTTTACTAAGAGCAAAAAAGAGGGTATAATGAAGTAGAATGATCAATTGATTCATCAATTTATTCGATATAACTGTACAAATACTATATGTACACTTTATTCGAGGAACTTGAACCCAAAAAAGGTTTGCGGAATTTTCGCTTGTTAACTAGCGAACAGAGAAAATTACGGTACTTTACCACGTGTCCATTGTCTTTAAGCTTAGAAGGCAAGGGAGAGAACTGTCGCGAACAGTAGTCATCAATCAAAAGAGGTCTTTAGCCTTCGACAGCCAACACAAGAGAGATAGTTTTTCGTTTTTAATTCACAAATGTCTTAGAAAATGTTTGTATTTCAGTAGGGCTGAAACTAGGAAAAGTGAAACTAAGGACTAACTGTTGTTCAGGGTTGGCTTAAGAATGATTTAAAACTAAAGGTACAAACTGTGAAAATTGGACAGTAAGTTTATTAATGAAAATAGTTTTCTGAAGAAAATTGCTTCTAAACGAATGGTTGTGGCTTCAATGATTTCAATGTAAATTTATGATAGAAGCTGCAGAATAATACCTTACAAAACTTTGAATATCTGAATAGCTTCCAGTTTTTTACTCTTAGTACATATTGCTTTTGTTAGATTTGATTTTAGTAGATTTAATAATAATTTTTTCTTACCTTCTGTATCCCCTGTTTGTATACTGAAGATATGTAGCGCCGTTCAATTTTATCGAAATATTTTCTTCGTCTACTGGAAATTAAAAACACAGTGTTATCTTTATTTAATGCTACTTTTAATAATAAGTCAAAATATACACGCAACCAAACTTAAAACGAATCACCATGTATTTCAAAAGAATATTTATTTCTTTTGAAAAAACTTGTTATTGTTGCGAAAAATAAAGGTTTTTATTGAAAATAAACAAATCGATAAGACAATCAGATAGTACAGCTCGGTACGATGTAGGTTATTTGCTTGAGTTTCAAATTGAACGAAAATAAATAAACTAACTTTTGCGTCCACAAACGAAAATATGCCTCATGTGGGGTTATAGAACTTACAACGGGGAAAGATTATTGGTATTGTGGATCAAGTAATGTTCTCAGAGGGACATAGCTGCAGAGCTAGGCCTAACATATGGCGGGCGTTCTGTCCAAAATCTATGCTAGGTAACACGAACTAGGAAAGCTCAAAAATAAAACAAGGGAAAGTCGCCAAAAAGTAATAACGGGCCGCCACGATCGTTTAATTGTCCAATCAGCTGGAAGACACTCAACCATTTCTCACCTGCAGCTCCAAAGGCTGCTTTTGGAAGATACAGGTGTAACTGTTTCAGTTGAAACGATGAGAATAAGAGTTCCTGTCAAGAAATATACAGCAGGAGACAGTTATGGGTTCCCGAGTTATCCAGGCAGTACAAGATTGTTCGCCTAAATTGGTGTCTGCACCATCAAAACTGGAACATTGGGAACTGACAAAATGTGCTATTTTCAGAAAAAGTCAGGATTTGTGTAAAATCAAATGACACACGAAATCGTGTATTTAGAGGTCGAGGAAGACAAGCAAGAACGAAAACTGTCAGATGTGTTCACAAATATAAAAGGGGAAGTGTAATGTTCTGGAGAGAAATTGTGATAAAAACTCCTTTAATTTACATCCAATCAACTTTAACTGCTCACAGGTATGTTGATAACCTGTAGTTAGGCTCTGGAGAGGTGCAATATGAGAAAAGTTAATTTTCATGTATGATAATGGACCTCCACATACCATTAGAGTGACTAGAGACATCACTGAAACAGAAGGTATCCATTGTTTGGACTGGCCTGTTTGCTCACCCGAGCTTAACCCTATTATTTATGGGATATGCTTAACAGAAAAATTAGTTCTCGCTGGGATAATCCACAAAAAACCGCACGGCTAGTACAAGCTGCTCTTGACGAATGGAGCAACCTACCACAACAAAATGTTGATAATTTGATTAGGAGCATGCCCACTCAAACTGAAGCTTGCATAAGGACTAGAGGTGATAACACTGACTACAAAAAATAAAAATAAAAACAATTTGAACATTATTCATTTTACATTGAAATTTTTTATGCTATTGACTTTAAAACAACTAGCTTTAATTTGTGTTTTAAATACTTTATTGTTTTATTTAATTGTTATGTATTTGTTATTAAATTGCTTTAAAACAAATTTTGTTTGACTTCGTGTGTTCGTTTTTTAAATTCGCACGAAATAATAAGAAATATCAGATGGTTCCATACAAGTTTGGTTGTGTGTAGCTATCTTCAATGATAGTCTATCTTCAAAAATCTTCACATTTTTTAAATTATATTTTAAATTAAAAAATACTTTTAGACTTGTAAACACTTCTAAAATATAGGTGAAACAGACAACAAGTGTATGTTCTCAAAAAACTTTGAGAATGTGTAAAATTATTAAATCAGCTAAGTACTTTCAGCATGCCATATACCATCTTCAGATCTTCGTCTTGTAGGAGGTTATAAATGCCTCGTAGAAGAGTAAATGGTTGATACAAAACATACTAAAATATATTAGAGGGCCAAAGCCACTGATATTCACCTTGATATGTGATTCTTAACTAATGGCTATTGGTCTATCATTATTACCATGAGCCTATATCCTTTGAAATTGAGGAGGCCAGACGTAAAAGGGTTTAAGTGCAGTTTTGGTAGTTCTGAGATAATCAGCTTCAAAGTTGTTTGAGTTTTATAAATTCTAGCAGTCATTAAACTAAAATTTGTCTAGTGTACAATGTACTATAAAATGATAAAAATATAAGGGTATATAAATGTAAATATAAGTATATAAATGATAAAAATATAAATGATAAAATATAAAATTATTACCCTTACTATATCCTTCCTTTTTTTCAATTATTAAAAAAATGTACTTGAATCGGTACCTACATGGTGTTGATAAATGTTACTGGTAAAACGGTTCAAGTTCAGATGTTAACTACATTATTACTAATCATTTTTGTTCCAGCTGTTATCCACAGTGTAACTACAACTGGCACGTTGCATAATACTTAATTAGTCTTCAAAATTGGTCACAAATCTAATATTTATTTACTTGAAATTAATCCTGTATTAACATGTGTTTACACATTACAAAATACTAAAAATAGTTTGGTGGTAAAATGGTTCAAGCGCACTTAAACCCGTTTCTTACTATCTGTTTTTACAGAATACTAAAAATAGTTTTGTGATAAAACGGTTCAAGAGCACGGATAAACCTGTTTATTATCAAAGCAAACTGCACTTGTTTTCATTGAACAAAATGTAATGGCGCTAGATGGAGCCTGTAGGGCGAAATATGCTTAGATCAATTTACCACCAAGTTATAATACCATTTAGGTATGCGAATCTGTACTTAGGTCAGAATTTGAAAAAAGTGCACTTATAGCCTTTTATTTCCAAGCCCCTCAATTATAATATCATCATCAACAGCTATTCCATCCATCTTCGGATGTAAGCCTCCCTTAGGTGTGTCCATTCATATCTGTTTGTGCTGTTTTTGGCATCCATTCGTGGCCAGCCATTCGCTTGATGTCATCAGTCCATCTTGTATAAGGTCTGCATCTACTTCTTTTGCTTGCTCTTGGTCGCCATTCAAGAATTCGCTTAGTCCAACGGTTATCTTTCATTCTTCGTATGTGTCCTGTCCAGTTCCATGTTAACATGGCAATCATCTGGACCACATGTGTTACTTTTGATCGTGTTTTATCTCCTCATTGGATTTGCGATTACTGAGCTTATTATTGAGCATTCTCCATTCCATAGCTCACTTGCAGCTAGTGGACTACGCTGTTATTAAAATTATAATATAGAATGTTAGAATAAAGAAGATAAAAAATAAACGAATATAATACATTTTAGTGCAATCTAAAATGGAAAATATAAAAAAATCATGTACTCTTACTTGTTTCACAGTATCTTCCCTTGTATTTTCCGTTGCATTTACAAGTAAAGTTGTCCAGTTCTGGAACGCATATTCCATTGTTTAGGCAGGGATTGTTACCTGGTGGACAAGGTGTGCCTTCGTAGTAGGCAATATTGGAAACGCATTGGGAATCATTCTGTGGAATTGCTGGTGTACAATCTGGTAATGGGCTTGAAATGTGCAGGGGAATGTGATTGAACGTTACTTTTTGAATAATGCCTTTAAAACCCTTCGAAGCTCCAGAAAGTCGGTGTATTTGTTTCCAGTTACTAAAATGGAATTGATTTATTGAAATTAAAAAATAAATTAGGTACGTATTTATAGTGTAAAATAAACATCAATAAATAGTAGTAGAGCATATAAAAACAAATTTGACAAAAAATACATAAATACTTGAACATACATTTCATAGTATAGATAGAGTATAAATAGCAGATTTGACACCACTTGATTTTTTTCTCTGTTGGACTTGAAAAACCGTTGTTATATTAACAGCTGAAATTAATTGAAATGATTGAAAAGACTGCATACTTCGTAAAATGCAAAAAATTACTAAAAAAATCAGCAACAATAATTCTATTCGAAGCTTCCACGATATATTGTATCATTCTCAACATTCAAAAGGACAGCATTTTAACCATTTATTTCGCGACTACTTGCGGATTAAAGAAGCTTTAGACTTTAGACGGTTATGTGAAAGGAATATTAATAAACGGTTAATAGTTGAATAACCTTAGATATGCAGATATAACACCATAGTTTTTGCTTAAGAAGACCAAATTTATGAAAATTAATAAAAAACAATACTAAACGCTCAACTTACAATCAATTAACAGAATATCGAAAGAGTCGAGCAATATACTGGTGTCCAGAAACTCTACCGACAAACGAAGACAGGAGATTCCTCAAATAATTTTAAGACAATTTAACCCAATATACCTAGTCCGAAAATGCTTCTTAAAGGAGTTTTGAAGATGGCGTCATGAAATTAGGTTTTCTTAAATACCTCCAGAACGCTTCTATTTAGACTAACGAAAATTGGTATGCATATTTACTTTTCAGAGATGAATCGATTCCATTCATTGCAAATTTCTAGTACCGGTCATAGGCGTGCGTTTTGGGTAGAGCAACGGGTATTTTATCGCATAATTTTTTTGTCCTTAATTTTTTATGCATTTTTGACACCGGATTATTAAATTGTGAGGTATTCTAGTACTAAAAGGTACTCTTGATTTAAGTCCGTAGGACACACTGTTTTCTAGAAAAATCGATTTGAAAATTTTTGGTTTTTGGAATTTGAAAAAAAAATTGAAAGAACTTTTCAACAAAAAACGAAGTATTTTACCAACATAAAGTAAGAGTAACTTTTAGTACTCGAATACTTCATAACTTAATAATTTAGTATCAAAAATGCTCAAAAATTCAAGACAAAACAGTTATGCTATAAAATAACTGTTGACCTACCCAAAACGGACGCCTATCACCAGTACTAGAAATTCGCAATTAATGAAATCGATTTATCTCTGGAATATAAATAAATGTACCAGTTTTCGTCTTTATAAACAGTTTTTTTTTTATTTTTTTTTAATTCAAAAAGCGAAAAGTTTTCAAATCGATTTTTCTAGAAAACGGTGTGTCCTACCGATTTAAAACAAGAGTACCTTTTAGTACTAAAATACTTCTTAATTTAATAATCCAGTATCAGAAATGCATAAAAGTTAAAGATAAAAAAGTTATGCGATAAAATAACCGCTGCCCTACCCAAAACGGACGCCTATGATCGGTACTAGAAATTTCCAATGGATGGATTAGATTTATATCTAGAAGATAAATACGCGTACCAATTTTTGTTTTTCTAAATAGAAGCGTTCTGGAGGTATTTAAGAAAAACTAATTACAAGACGCCATCTTCAAAGAGCTCTAGCTCCCTTAGGAAGCATTTTCGGACTAAGTGAATTATCTTAAAATTATCTGAAGAATCTCCTGTCTTCGTTTGTCGGTAGAGTTTCTGGACACCCTGTACATATCTGGTAACCAATTTAAATAGCTAATGGTACCACAAAATACTGTGTTGAAATGCTACATATTCACAGTTCTGCTCGACGGAATGGAAGCGTGGACACTAACTGTTGCATCTATGAATCGGCTCGAAGCTTTCGAAATGTGGTGTTATAGGCGCATCTTACGTATATCCTGGGTTAAACGAATTACTAATGTGGAAGTCCTCCGTAGAATGGGGAAAGAGTGTGAAAGTCTCATTACCATCAAAACTAAAAAAAATTCAATATCTGGGACATATAATGAGAAATCAAGAACGTAACGGCCTTCTCCAATTGATTCTCCAAGGAAGGTAAATCGTAAAAGAGGACCAGGAAGAAGACGCATTTCCTGGCTTCAAAATTTACGAAAGTGATATAACACGATTACCACTAAACTGTTCCGCGCTGCGGTAAACAACGTCAATATAGCCATGATGATCGCCAACATTCAGAAAGGATAGGCACTTTAAGAAGAAGATCTCTTTCTAATCGGTAGGGTTTATCAAATCGGCGGCAGTGGGAAAATCACGTGGTCGATAAACCCAACGTCAAATTTTACACATGTTTTACGATTGTGCCGAAACTACTGGCAACATTGTAATGAAATTTTATACGATTATGTTTTGGAAGCTGATACATCCCATGAATTTGTCTTTATATTTGACTCGACTGAATTCGAGAATTTTAAGGGTAGAATTATTAATCAAAATTCCAAGTGAACTTAAACATCATACCGTTTTACACCAAAAAGTTAGTCTTGGTAAAACTTGATAATGTGTACCGTTTTCGAAATATTTAACCGATGCTGGTATACCTAAAGTAGTGATAAAGTTCTAATAGGTATATCTCTATTTTGTCTAAGAGGAGCTTTAACCAAATTGAATGCATTTATTATACACTAATATTACTTACTTAATTGAGCCGATGTAAAGCGGAGTTTCTAAATTGAGTTCTGTTAATGGAGTCCCTGAGTATCCTCGAATTTCTGTAGAATTGTCGACTTGTAATCTGCCTTCTCTTCCTTCACGTGATATTACAACTCTGTGCCACTTATTTTGTGTAACTGGGTTGGAACTTCTACAAAAATATAAGACACAAAGCTATTATAAAGATTTTGTCAACTATGAAGTTTAATAAAGGCTCTAGGCCCAACGTACTGTTACTTTAGAATATCTATTTTTATCATTAAATCTTCTCATATATCACGGCCCTTTATAAGATTCCACAGTAGTAAGAGTGGACTATGTACAGAGCATATTGCTTTTAGATTTTTCCGATTTCTAGATATGGAGACCTTAGAATAACCTTCGAAGCTAAGAAGTTTCTTTGTGAATTTGACTAAATGTCTCTTGATAAATTCTTCGCAACCTTGTGTTTGAACTTTTGGATATGTTCAACTTACAAAAGAATCTCCACTTCCCGAAGTATTGGTGGAAACAATCCTTACATCACTAGTCTTTTATGAAATGCAACAGTTATTAAGATTTGACCATTATACCTTCACTGCCACACCATTTCATTTACTTTATATTTTTATATAATGTAAATATTCTCAATATTTCTCTACCTCTCTCAGAATGAAGTGCATCCACTAGGATTTTGCTGTGTCAAAATTTTCTTTTGGGTACGTTTGTTAGTTCATGTAGTGTCGCTAATAAGTCGTTTATAGCTCACAATAGTGGAGATAGTATAGCTCACAATAGTGGAGATAGTATTCTTCCTTGTGGGCAACTTATCTTCTTCTGTATCCTGTTTGCATCTACTCCTGGACAAAGGCCTCCCGTCAGTTCTCTACTTTTCTTTGTTTTGTTCTATTTGGTGCTAGTTTCTCCCCACTTTTGCTTTGATGTCATCATCTCAGAGCCTATTTTACTTCAAATCAGGCCCGAGGCACTACATAATTTTCGGGCCCCTAACAAAAATTTAATAGTAATAATAATAATAATAATAACTTTTTAAATGGATTAGTTATTTAATAGAAATATAGTTGCACCAGAGATTTAAACTTTTACTAACAATAAAATAAATAAAAATTATATTTAAATAATTAAACATTGTTTAACTGTTTTAAGTGCAAAAACAGTGGAATTTCTCTACTATGTACAGCATATAATATGTCCTCACATAAAAGTATATTGTAAATCAGCGGTTCCAACCCCTAGCAGAATATATTTGGAGACTTCAGATGGGGAAGATCGACAACGGATCAAATATTTAGAGAGACTTTTTCAAAATCTCGCAGGGATTGAAGCAGGGAGATGGGCTGGCCCCATCCTGGCACTGGAGTATGCGGTTAGGTAAATGCAAACGAGGAAACCTACTGACCAACAGAACCGTTCAACTGGCCGCGTATGCCGATAATATTAATATTATGAGTAAAACATCAACAGGAGCAAAGGAAACATACGCAATGTACGAGTTAAAAACGGAAACGAAAAGGCTAGGTCTGGACACAGAAAAAACTAAAATATTGATACAGACGGAAATCAACGAGCTGTTAAAAACCAGAGTGGTCTAAATCAAGAATTTTGTTTTATACGCTCTTTTGGTGTATTATTACATATTATATAATATTGAGATGCATTACGCATCTTCGTCTGTGAGTGGGTGGATGCATGAACATTTTTCAACTTTTTTTTGCAAAATAGAACACTGTCAAACAGAATAAAATTCTTGACGTAAATGTAAAATAAAATCTTGACCTGAAAAACACCACAGTAATAATTATGAAAAATAGTTCAATACAACTGAAGATATTGAAATATGACCGATTCACACCCCAGCCATTTTCGGGTGGGTGTCTAAATTTAGATATAACGGGTTTCACTGTTGGTAAGGTTATTTGCTTATTGCCAGATGTTGGGGTTGCAATGCAGTGCACTATAAAGTAATCTTAAAAATAACAATAAAACCATTTAAAACTATTGTACAGTCGGAAAAATATTTGCTGTCTTTTTCTATAACAAACGTTTGTTATTTATAGAAAAAGACAGCAAATACAAAATAAGTGATTGATGTGATCGTTCATGGATATTCTTTCATTTTTCCGACTGTAGGTACTGGTGTACCTTTTAGGTAATCGACATACCTATATAAAAATTGTCAGTAACATAAAGGTTAAAAAGGATCGTACTCTGCAAGTAGGTTTAAAATGCTTAAGTACACTGAAATATTGTACATAATATCAATGACCATCATTTATTGATTTTTTTTTTACATTGAAATGAAATAATTTTGAAAATGTATTTTGTTTTTTCAATAAAAATATTCTTTTAGTGATCTTTTCGGGCCCCATTAAAATGCGGGCCCGAGGCAGGGGCCTCATGGGCCTAGTGGTAAAATAGGCCCTGCATCATCATCTTCTTCTTCTTCTACGGCACTACAGCCCAAATTGAGCCTTGACCTCCTTTATTTTTTCTCCACCCTTGTTCGTCTGCGGCTGCTCTTCTCCATACACGGACTTATAAAAGGGCTTGTGAGTCGCTGTTTACTGTGTCTTCCCAGCGCTTTCTTGGCTTTCCAACCGGTCTCTTTTCCTGCATTTTAGCATTCAGTGCTGTTTTTGGTAGCCTATCCTCTCTCATTCTTAACACATGTCCGGCCCATTGCAATCTTTGTATTGATGTCATCTAGCTACCCTTTTTGTGGTCTTCTACTAAAACTGTGTTCGCGTAGTGTCCAATTTGAAACGTCTCTCGTCTATCTTTCGTTATTTTGTCATACCACATGTCCTACCCAGCTCCATTTCATTTGCGCAATTGTTCTAATTACTTCTTCCACCTTTGTCCTACTTCACACATTCCCATTTCGTATTTATGTTCTGTCAGATAAACTTCATAGTATAGCTCATTCAATAGCCCTATGGTGTTCTTAATATATTGGCTGATAAGTCTGTAAGTGTCACGGTCTCCATTCCATAGGTTATAACTGGTGGAATAAAACTGTTGAATATCCTTTCCTTTAAATTTGTTGGCATCTTTTCCTTTTTCTACACAACACTGAGTCTTCCTACCGCTGCCCAAGTTTGATAGTGCCGCTTGATTGTGCTTGCCCAGTTTGATAGTGTGGTCTAGGTGTATATACTCTTCGACATTTTCGATCTCATTTCCATCTACATAAGCATATTATTGTGATATTTTAATTTTTCATGACTTTTGTTTTATTTAAATTCATTTTGAGACTGATTTTTGCAGATTCTTTAGAGTAGTTCTTCTGTATTTTTGCTTTTGGGTACTATGTCGTCGGCATACCTTAAAGGACTTAAAAATCTCCCATCTTAACCCAATTTAACTTCTTGAACTCATCTTCTAACGCACGAGTAATCAGTTTTGGAGAGATAGTATCTCCCTATCTATATCCTCCTTCCGTTCTTATTTTTATTGTTAGACCTTCTGCTACGTTTATTTGTATAGTTCTATTGTCACAGGTATATGTATTTTAGGAGTATTCTATATCTGGAATCATTCCTTGTGTTATTCATTTCTTCGAATATAGATTCGAATATAGTTCTATAGGATGAGTGTACAATTACTTCCTACCATTGCCTCAATGATGGATTCGGCTAAGAGGACACTTTTTCTCCGTCTACTGCTTTATTTCGGTCTTCTAAAAACTTTGATAGTAGTCTGCTAAGATTATCCTGAGCTAAATTCGTCCATTTTTCCCAATTCGTTCCATATGTACCTATCTAATAAAAGTTGCAGAGTGTTTGCTAGTTTTTTGTAATGGCTAGTTAAGGAAAAAAGAAAATTTATTTTTCGAGTACTTACGTTAAATTGGCGATTCCACTTCCCAAGTTAAACCTAAATTGAAGATATCCCCTAGCAATATTTAAAGAAATAAAATCTCCTTTGCCATTTTTCATTTGTCCATTGTAAATAATAAGACCATTGGCTGCTGTAGTTTTGAAAATTATTTCCATTGTAAATCTTTTCTTGATACCTTGAAGTTTTGGAAACTGTATATAACTGTTACCGTTAAACTCTGGTATAAGGTTATGCAAGTTTTTGAAATCTGCAAAATACAAATATATTGTCAGTATAAGCCAAGAAAACTATCATACCAATAGTAACATATGGCATTTAACAGTTCAACTAAAGATTAAACAAGAAAAGTATAGTTACATCATAACATATGCACCAACTGATAATACAAACAAGAATGAAAAAAATGAGTATTTTGAAAAACTTCAAGAAATAATAGACAAGACAGAGATAACAATTTAATAATAATGGGCGACATGAATGGAAGAGTGGGAAAACAAAATGCGGGTATAGAAAAATGGCTAGGAAAAGAGGGAGAAGAGACGAGAAACGATAATGGAACAAGGACTATAAATTTATGCATCGAAAATGATCTGATTATAGGGAATTCAAAGTTTACACACAAAGACGTCCACAAATACACAAGGTAAGAGAGGGGTAGAGGCGAGAGATCAATAATTGATTATTTCCTAATTAACTCCGAGATATGGAAAGCCGTAAAAAATATTAAGGTAAAAAGAAGCGCAGAGATTGGAAGTGACCACTATCTAGTCAAAATGAGCTTTAGAATAATAAAAGACATAGGTACAAAATGACAAAAAGAGGAAAATAATAAAAGAAAAAATCAGAAGCTACAAACTGAAAGAAATAGAAGTTAAAAAGAGATACCAGAAATGTCTAGAGGAACATAGGAAAAGAGAAAATAAGTACCAAAATATAGAAGAAAGATGGAAAGATTATAAACATAGTCTATTAGTAGCTGCAAAAGAGAGCTGTGGAGTAACAAAAATAAGTAATAACCCCAAAAAACGCACGGCATGCTGGACAAAAGACTTAGAAAAAATAGTACAAGAAAAGAAACAACTGTGGAAAAATACTTAACAGACAGAAAACAAGACAGCTATGACAAGTACAAAGAGAAAAGAACAGAAGTTAAACAGATGGTTAAAAATAACAAAGAGAGAACGTGGGTAGAATTTGGAAATAAATTAACAGAAGCATTCGGTGAAAACCAGAAATTGTTCTATAACACACTTAAGAGCATGAGAAAACCAAAACCAAATACATTGAAAAACGTGAAGGATAAGAATGGAACCATACTCACAGAAGAGAATAAGATTATGGAGAGGTAGAGAGAATACTTTAAAGAACTCTTGGAAGTGGAACAAGTAGAAGTAAATAACTTAGAACAAAACAAAAATCAACACACCCCACAAGAGCAACAGGAACAGATAGAAAATATAACACAAAAAGAATTAACAAATGCAATCAACAAAATCAAGCTGGGAAAAGCACCAGGACATGACGATATAACTGCAGAAATGGTCAAATACATGAATGAAGAAAGACAACAAGAATTATTAAACATCATGAACCAAGCTAAGAAAGAAAAGAAAGTACCACTAGACTGGCAGATAGGCATTATAACACCATTGTATAAAAAAGGAGATAGCAAAGAATGCTCAAACTATAGAGGAATAACACTAGGAAGCACAGTAGGAAAACTTTATGCTAGTATACTAGAAAACAGGCTAAGAGAAAAACTAGAGAACACCTTTGAGGAGAGCCAGAGTGGTTTCAGAAAAGAAAGAGGGACGAATGATCAGATTTTCATAATCAGACAAATAATAGAAAAAGCTCTTAAAACAGAAAAAGAAATACATGCATGTTTCATAGATATGGAAAAAGCTTTCGACAGAATTAAAAGAGAAGATATTTGGAAAATACTAGAGGAGAGAAAAATTGAACAAGGTCTAATAGGAGGTTTCCAGAGTTTATATGAAAAAGCGAAAAGCTATGTAAGGACAAGAAATGAAAAATCAAAAGTATTCCACAGCAACATTGGATTAAAACAGGGTTGTGTCCTGAGTCCACTACTCTTTAACCTAGTACTAGACGACGTAATAAAAAACTGCAAACACAAATGGAGAAAATATAATGTAGGAAATTGAGAATGATACAAATGAGAGAACTATGCTACGCAGACGACTTGGTGATCATTGGGGAGTCAGAAAAACAATTACAAGAAAATATAAACATATTGTATGAAGAGCTAAAAATCAGAAACATGAAAATAAACAAAGAAAAATCAAAAACAATGATAACTGGGGTACACAAGCAACTTGAACAGGTAGACAGATATAAGTATTTGGGGGTAATCATAAGCCGGAATGGAAAATTAGAAGATGAGATAAATGAAAGAATTGGAAAAACTGGTAAGCTGTACAATAGTATTAAGAGTAACTTTTTAAAAAAGAAAAAAATACCTAAGAATATAAAAACCGAAATAGTAAAAAAGATTGTGAAACCCACTCTAACCTATGCTTGTGAATCATGGGCATTAACAAAAAGGCAAAAGAATAGACTAATAAGCACAGAAATGAGATTTTTGAGAACAATAGAGGGAAAAACAAGGAAAGATAAAATTAGAAATCAAACCTTTAGATAGAATCTGAAAATACACCCAGTTACAACAACAATCGAACAAGGACAACCTAGATGGCTCGGACATGTACTGAGAAGAGGAGAAAAATATAAAGATTGCGATAAGCAGGTCTCCTAATAAGAGTAGATAATGACAGAACACCTAGTAGAACATCTAGTGGAACTATGGTGGAAGGTCGGTCAGTAGGAAGACCAAGAAAGAGGTGGATAGACGAAGTGATAACCGATACTAAAGAGATATTGAGGGTGGATAACTAGAAGAGAGCAGCCAAGGACAAAGATAATTGGAGGTGAATGCTAAGGGAGGCCAGTGCCGGACTTGGGCTGTAGCGTCATAGAAGAGAGAGAGCCAAGACAAAAATGTATAAATTATACAAGTAGATTATCTAGTAAATCAAGTTATAATTTAAAATAAAAAATAAATATAATTTTCCCGCGTGGCTTCCTCAAGATTTACATGACAAATTTGGAGGTGTGACATTGTGTTCCATAATAAAAACAAGATTTTTTCCTCGAAATAATAAAAACTGGCAGAGCTGAAATTTAGAAAATATTTGTTGTAATTGAAGGATTTTGGACGTGCACACGTAAAAATTTGGAATTAGCAGATCTATGCTAATAGATATGATGTCCTTCCCCATGTGTTTTATAGATGGCTATACGCTATATTTTTAATACAACCAATGGTACACTAACTTTCTTGTTTTAACGCTATTTTTTTAATATTAACGTAGCTAGGTAAATCATTCAAAAAATATTGACACTAAAAGTAATAAAAAAAAACGATAAAATACTACCATATAACATGTTGGATTTATATAATACACATATTACATATATACAGGGTGTCTGCGTAACTTTGAACCATATGGGAAACTTTTTTAATATCAATTTTACGAAAAAAAGTCATTCTTTATAAAGTGCTCTGCATAGTCTAAAACCTAAGATGCAATCATCAGCTATCAAATTTTGTCAACAGTATAAGAGGTATGTCAAAAAATATGAATTTCGCTCAAGAGCAAACTACCTTTATATTTCAAAATATCAAAACATTTTATTATGAAAAGTTATTTGTAATTAAAAACCATATTCAAATATGTAATAACAGCTTTCTACTTAAAAAAAATTCTGAAATTTTCCTAAATTACCGATTCCGAACATAATTTTTATTTATTAGACATGTAACTCTTTTATTAATAATTTTAGGAAAAAAAGTTATTCTTCATAAAAATCTGTGCATGGTCTAAACCTCAAGATGCAACCATCAGTTATCCAAGTTTGTTAATTTTATACGTGGTGTGTCAGATAATATGAATTTAGAAAGAAATATATTTCACAATATCGAAAATTTATTGTTATGAAAAGTGGTTTGAAAAAAAATATTTTGCAAATTTTTCTCAAATGTATGTAAAGTATGTAACAATTTAGAATTTTTTTTTAATTGGAGGGATTTAATTGCATATTAATACATAGTTTTTAATTCCAAACAACGTTTTATAATACCAATTTTCGACATTCTGAAATACAATTCTTTCTAAATTCATATTATTTGACACACCTCATATAAAATTAACAAACTTGGAGAACTGATAGTTGCATCTTGAGGTTTAGACCATGCACATATTTTTATAAAGAATAACTTTTTTTCCTAAAATTATTAATAAAAGAGTTACGTACATGTCTAATAAATAAAAATGATGTTCGGAATCGGTAATTTAGGAAAATTTCAGAATTTTTTTTTCAAGTAGAAGGCTGTTATTGCATATTTGAATATGGTTTTTAATTACAAATAACTTTTCATAATAAATTTTTTTGATATTTTGAAATATAAAGGTAGTTTGCTCTTGAGCGAAATTCATATTTTTTGACATACCTCGTATACTGTTGACAAAATTTGATATCTGATGATTGCATCTTAGGTTTTAGACTATGCAGAGCACTTTATAAAGAATGACTTTTTTTCGTAAAATTGATATTAAAAAAGTTTCCCATATGGTTCCAAGTTACGCAGACACCCTGTACACATAAATAACAAATTCTTACCTTCTTGACAAGGTATCCCCAGTTTCTTATTCTGACAATCAGTTGCAAACATACACTGCTCTCCTATACAAGGACCTTCAAACTTTTCACAGTACTCTCCAGTAAATTTTGGCGGACAATCACATTGAAATAATTGGTCAGATTCTAAACATTTTCCTTTATTTTGACATGGCGAAACTTTGCAAGCGTGATCTGAGCAGTCGTAAATACCACTCACTTCTAAAACCCATTCCTCCTGTCTCATATGAATTTCTACTTCCTGTCTACCGATTCTCAGCTTCTTAATGCATCCTTGGAATCCCTTTGATGTACCGATGTTATCATAAACTCTAAAAATCAATCAACATCGAATTAGACATTTATTATAACATAAAAGTATACATATAATATAACAATAAACATAAAGTACTCTACATAAAATACTCTGAGAAAATACATCAAAGGAAAATATAATCAGACATATAAAGGCCAATAGACTAAGATGGCCAGGGCATGTGATATGAAGTAACGACAATCGCCTTATAAACAATGTATTTTGGAAAAGACCAGATGGGAGAAGGTCTGTAGGACGACCTGGAAAAAGGTGGAAAGATGCAGTCAGAGAAGATCTGAAGAGAATGGGAGTGAGGCAATGGGAAATAGTGGTACAAGACCGACAAACATGGAAGGCAATAGTAAACGCGGCAAAGACTCACGAAGAGTTGTAATGGTATTGATGATGATGATGATGATATAATACATTCCTAGATATTTGGCGATAGCAGAATAGCAAGAAGACTGGCGTGTATGTAAGTTAAGGAGAGTATGACGATATTGTGGAGCATACTCTTCTTATATACAAGGACTGGGTAAGAAAAAGACTGAGATGTAAGGGCTGTCTAAGTAAGAGGCTGATAGTGGAGGTTCTGCTTAAACTGATGCTGCTTGGCCAGGAATATTGGAATTTTGTGAATGGTATGCTTGTTACTGTGATAAAAAGGAAAGGGAGACAAGACAACAGAGTCGAGAGAAGCAGAGAAAAGTAGATACGATGAAATATAGATGGATTGGAGAAAAGTACTACCATCTATATAATTCATCCTAAAGTGTTCCCAAAGTTTGAGGAGATTGCTCTAAATTAAGAAGTCTCCGACCCATCATTTCACACACGTGTTCTATAGGAGATAATCTGGGGATCTTGGGGGCCAGGTCAAAAGATTGACTTGAGATTGTTCTAAGATATCCTTGATGGCTCTTGCGATGTGTGATTTTGCGTTATTTTGCAGAAAACTAGATGTTGAAGCTTCTAAAGGTAAGTTATGAGATTAGGTTACAAATCTGGATATTATACATTGTTATCTAATTGTACTAACTGAAATAAAAAGCAAGATGCACTTATCTAAGTTATATACTAACCTTGTGTAATTTGTTGGAACGTATCCAATGAAAGCGTCTTCTAATAAATCTAAAGCTTTTAGTGATCCACTTGATTGTCCAGTAATTTCTTCAGATTCGTCTAACTTCAACACGCCATCCCTATGGTACCTCCTGATAACAACCTTATGATCTTCACCCTTTTTGATTTTGTCAACAGATCTTATTAATACAGCTCCATTTCCTAGATTGTATTTAAATTCAACGAAGCCGTTTATAATAGCAAGTGAAACGAAATCACCTAAACCATCTGCCTTCTGTTGATTGTATAATATTACTCCATCTTCTGTGTATGACTGGAATTCTACTTCTATGCTTAGTTTGTGGTAGGCTTTAAGCGACCTAAGTCGTGCATAGGATTTGCCGTGAAATGCTGTAAGTAATAGATCAGAAATGTAAATAAAACCAATGGTCAAAAAAAAAATACTTTTATTCAATCTATATCTTTTATTTTTCGGTACCCTTATCTGGTGTCAGTTATATTAAATTCTCTATATTGTTCCTTCGAATAACAAAACATAAACGTCAAGACGTCAAAGCTTACGATGATTATTAGCAAGAAAAAGATAACAAAAGGTCAACTCTACGTCAATCAAACCTCTGTAGAAAGAGTGACGTACTACAACTACTTCACTACGCAACTACTGCTCCGATGTACCATACCATACCATACTGACTGAGTCACAAATAAGGGAGTTCTCAGAAGAATCAAGAAGAATCGAGAGGATTACGATCGATATACCCTTCTACAAGCCATCATGCAAGGAAAAACATTTGGAAGGCGAGGTCCAAGAAAAAAGACCATCTTGGTTGAAGAACCAAAGAACCTGATTCAACATAACATCTGTGCAGCTTTTCCGCGCTGCTTCAGATAAGATAAAGCTTGCCAAGATTATCGCCAACATTCGTCATGGATAGGCACATCAAGAAGAAAATAACAAAAATTTGAGGGTGTAATATTCCCATTCATTCAGTTTCAAAGCAAATTCTGGGCAAATTTCAAAAAATAAAAAAAGTAACATCTGGGTTTATTTGGAACTGATCAGAGCTGATCGTATTCTTAAATAAATAACCTATCATCATCATCACCACCCCCAGCCCTTTGCGTCCACTGCTGGACATAGACCCCTCATTTTTGTCCATTGTGCTCTATTTTGAGCACTTTGCATCGAATTTCTTGATATTTTCTTGAGATCGTCAGTCCAACGAGCAGGGGTCTACTTCTTTTGTCTAATCCAGGCCTCCACTCAAGTAATCTCTTCTTCCACATTTCATCACTGATTCGGACGAAGTGTCCGGCCCAGTTTCATTTCAGTGTTTCAATTCTGAAAATTACATCGGTAACTCCTGTTCTTCGTCTTCAGTTTTCATTAAGTCTTCGTTAAGGTTTCATTTCTAACTCGGTCATCAAGCGATATACTAAGCATTGACCTTTCCATTTTCCTCTGAGCTATTTGCTGCGTTTTAGAAGTTGTAGCTGTCAACGTCAAAGTTTCGGCACAATAGGTCAACACAGATAACACACATTGGTCAAATGTTTTACGTTTTAAAGAAACTGGTATATCGCTTTTAAAGATGTCTTTGAATTTTCCATAGGCTGCCCATGCTAGGTTTATTCCTCTTCGTAGTTCGCATGTTTGGTTGTCTCTTGTGATCTTTATTTCGTGTCCAAGGTATGTAATTTTTCACCAGCTCTACTTACTTGTCTCTAATATTGATATTTCCGCTAGGTAATAGGTTTGTCATGAATTTTGTTTTGGAGATATTTATTTTAAGACCCACACTGGTACACACTAACTGAAGTTCATGTAGCATTGTACATATCTGCTTGAGGTTGTCAGAGAACAAAACTATGTCGTCTGCGAATTTCAAATTTCTTAACCTTCTACCGTCAATGTTCAGGCCTCTCTCTTCCCAGTTAAGTTTTTTACAAGCATATTCTAGTAGTGCGGTAAACACAGTTTAGGCGATAAAGTATCGCCCTGTCGGACTCCTTTGTCGATTGGGATATGATCCGTGTTTGTATGTAGGTTCACCGACTATAATTACCTATACACCGACCAAATTACCTATTATAGATAGTCGATAATATTATTAAAAATGAATACTAATGTAATCAAAATTCATACCTGGCGTTTCATATTGAGTAAGAGTAATTTCAAGTTCACAAAGCAACCCAGTAAAATTAGCTGTGCAGACACATGCATATGTTGAAGCAGGAAGGTCGATACAAGTTCCCCCGTGATTACAAGGAGAGCTGCTGCAGGCTGGAAACTCATCCATGTCGGCAGAATTTGCTGTAAATAAACGTTATGTCGTTACTATATTAATACGCTGTCCAAAACCACTTTTCGTATGTTATTTATTTATTGAAAAGTATACTATTATTTAGCCTATTTTACGTCACAAGCCGGTAATTTAAAATTAGTTTAGGAAACGTTGTTCTGAAGCTATTTCCTTGTGGCATTTTTATAATCAACTATTTCTAATTGGAATAAGCCACAATTTTACCAAAAAAAAAATGATTTTATTAACGTTTCGAAGTCCTTCGATTTGGACTTCGAAACGTTAATAAAATCATTTTTTTTGGTAAAATTGTGGCTTATTCCCATTAGAAATAGTTTAGGAAACACTGTAACAATTTTTAACTTATTTTATTTGAAAATTCAATGTAAAGACGTCCAGTGAGATAAAAATATATACAAAGAGTATAATAATTATTATTATTATCCCGGTTATCTATAGCGTTCTTCGCTTTGCGTCCTAGTTTCCAGCTTCGTCGGTCGTTCCATTTGCCAGGGTGAAGATTCGTTTCCGACATTGCCTTCTGAATGCCGCCTAGCCAGGATTGTTTTGGCCTTCCCCTTCATCGGCCTTTATCCTTCTTTCTCTTGGCGTTCATTTTAAAATTTATTTTGGCAATCTGTGGTCGTCCATTCTTTTTACATATCCATACCATTTCGTCTATGATGGTTGACTTGACTCTTATTAAGCTGGGTACTCATTTGAGCACGAATACGCATGAGGCAAGCCGAGGCCGCACGAAATGCCTCGAGTAAGGAAAAATGTATGAGGACACGCATCCCGCATGAGGCTTGTCGCAGCAGTGATCCATTTATTCGTCCTGAGGCAGCGAATACGTCTAACGAACAATTATTATTGTAATAATAGCTAGGGTTACGAGGATTCTTCCATAGAATTTCCATATTTTTGTATTTATCACTAAGTTCTAAACAAAACTCTTAGCTCCATTCCATTTTTTATAGGTTTTTTTTTTTTTTTTTTTTTTTTTATTTTATGGCATAGACATTAGTCATTCAGCCAGTTGCAATAAACAAAATACAATCCTAATCCTAATACAAAATAAACAGAAACAATATAGTAACACAATAAATACTACAATACAATAATAATACAATAAAAACAATAATGGAACTCTGATAAAGTGATAAAACATTTATGACAAAAAAAAAAAAGATGCAAATCTGAACTTAAATCATAAAAAATCTCATGCCCGCGTACAAATCTTATAGGACTGTGCGTGTATCTGACAAGAAATCTATAATGATATTGTATATTTGTTGTGAGCCTGTAGCCAGCAAAGACTGTATATTGAATGGTGCATGCATATCAAGTTGAAATAAATTTTTATAGAGAGAGTTTGAATGCTGTTGAAACTTAGTACATTCAAAAAAGATATGATCAAGATCACCCTGCTGTCCGCAATGTTTGCAATTATTGTCTTCAATCACATTTATTTTATATAAATGACTTGGATAGCAAGCATGCCCAAAACGTAATCGATTTATAGTTGTTATATATTTACGTGGAGCTTTAAAACTCTTAAACCATGTATTTTGTGGAATCACTGGTTGTAAAGTGGTGTATCTTGTGGGGTTTGTTAAGCAGTAAAGATTCCATTGATCTTTCCATATCGATAGTTGGTTTCTTTTAAAAATAGTAATAACATCTGATACACATAAAGAATATGACAATAAAGTGCCTGATGTTATACTGGATTTGGCTAAGTAGTCTACATACTCATTATCTTTGAGTCCAATATGTGCCTTAACCCAAATAAATTTTATATTGAAGCCAGAGTCTTCTAACTGCTTTAACATATCCTTTATTAAAAATATGTAAGGATTACTAAATGTTTTGGGCAAAAAAGTATTTTTGATATTCTGTAAAACTGATAGGCAGTCTGAAAGAATTAACGTTTTTTTAGTATAAGAGTTTTTAATATATTTCAACGCTTCGAGTATGGCCAATGATTCCGCAGAGAAAATTGAAAACTCATTGGGAAGTTTGTACTTGAATTCGAAACCTCCTGAGGGTAAAAAATACGCACAGCCAGACCCTTCTCCTGATTTAGATGCATCTGTGTATATAACTGTTGCATCACTGTAGCAGTTCAAAATAGATTTCAGGATATTGTTGCTGATTATGTTGTTTTCGTTGTATGTGGGTATTATTACATCAGTTTTATGGAAGAGAGCAAAGTAGTCTAAGTTTTTGTCTACTGTGTTTAATTCCTTTGAAAAAATAGGATTGTTCTGTAATGCAGTACATAAAGGCGGAGATGGTTTTTTAATCCAATACTTGTGAGTAAGATCTGATTCGTTAAGATGACATATACTGGAAAATAATTCGAAATTTGTAGTGTGTGCTTTAAGTACCCATTTTTCGCTTAGTAAATTTCTTCTAATCTCTAAAGGAGGCTCAGAAGCTTCAACATGTATTGGTTGTATAGGAGTAGATCTCATAGCACCTAAACAGATTCTCAAGGCAGAGTTTTGGAAAACGTCAATTTTTCTTAAAAGGTTTTTGGAAGCAGAACCGTAGAGAGTAGCACCATAATCTATAATGGATCGTATATAAGCTCTATAAAACAATAAAGATGTTTCAACATCGCAGCCCCACCACACTCTAGTTGTCATTCTAAGGAAATTAATACCTTTGCTACATCTATCCAGCATATATTGTATGTGTGGTTTCCAAGTTAGTTTTTTGTCCAGAATGAGTCCCAGATATTTGACATTATTTTTAAATGTAAAAGATTGATCACTAAGTAATACATCTTGGTTTATAGGAAGATTGTGTCTTGTAAAGACAGATACTGCTGATTTTTTAATTGATAAATTTAAGCCGTTCTCTAAGAACCATGGAAATAGGGAACTACAAACTGTACTTAGGTTTTGCATACCGTT
The DNA here is from genome assembly GCF_917563875.1 of Diabrotica virgifera virgifera. NCBI lineage: Eukaryota > Metazoa > Arthropoda > Insecta > Coleoptera > Chrysomelidae > Diabrotica > Diabrotica virgifera. The sequence continues at coordinate 48,144,500 of NC_065452.1, forward strand.
TTCATATTTCTTGCTTTCCATATAGACACAAAAGTCGTCTGCATATTGTATGATTTTGAATGGGATGTTGTTTATTTGCATCTTATGTATGTCAGAGGTGTACAGATTAAATAAAATTGGTGATAATACTGAGCCTTGTGGTATACCGTAATAATTATGTCGAGGTCCTATTAGTTTATTATTATGATCTCTGATGTAAATTACCCTATCTGTATAGAAACCGATTATTGTGTTAACAAAAGCAATTGGCATATGAAAAAAATTTACCATTTTATGTTTTAAGGTTGATAAACAAACTGAGTCATATGCTCCTTCAATATCTAAGAATAGTGCTGCTAAGTAGTTATTTTTAGTTAAGTTATTCTGTACATCTACAACAAGTGTTGTTAAAGCGTCTAGAGTTCCAAAACCTCTTTTGTAACCAAACTGGTTTACTGGAAGTAAATTCTCTTTTTGTAACCACCAATCTAATCTAAATTTTATAAGCCTTTCTAAAGTTTTAAAAATACAAGACAGTAAGGATATTGGTCTATATGAACTTACGATGTTTGGGTCTTTTCCGGGTTTAAGGATAGGAACAACTAAGATGTCTTTGAAAGAATCGATAACTATATTTTTTTGGATGATATCATTGAAGACATTTAAAAGAAGTTTTTTAGCAACATCTGGAAGGTTGGTTAACATGGGGTATTTTATATGATCGATACCAGGAGAAGTATTTATGCGGTTTTTAAGGGCAAAATCTAATTCAGTTTCAGTAAATGGTTTTAACAGGAAGTGATTATTTGAATGATGACTTTGTGTAGATCGTGTAGGTGAATTTTGAGCAAAAGGAGGACATACTTTATTAAAAAAGTCGTCTAATAGATTATCATTGAAGGGTTTTATACTAATAGATGCTTTTCGATTCATTTTGTTGGCCTGTGACCATATCTCCTTAGAGGAGGTATTTTTGCTTAAATTAGAACACCATTTAATCCAACTAGCTTTGGCTTTTTGTTTCAACTGCTTTTTAGTATGAGCAGTAACTTTCTGACAATTTAGATAATTATCAAGGCTTGGTGAACGTTTATACAATGCTAATGCTTCTTTTCTGTCATTGATTATCAGATCGCATTCTGGGTCCCACCATGGTGGAGGCGATCGATTTTTAGATTTAAAAATTTTGTATTGAGGAATAGATCTAATTGCAGCATCATTAATGCAATCTAATAGAAAACTATAATTTTGATAAGTATTGAAAGAGCTATTGTAGTTGGAAAACATGTTTTCAATTAAGGATGTATACAGGGACCAATTGGCTTTCTTGATATTCCATTTGCTTTTTGGATAAATTATTTCTTGTGAGGTGTTGGTTATTGAAAAATTCATAGATATAGCAAAATGATTCGAGCCTAAGGTGTCAGATAAAACTGACCAAGTAAATTTACTGGCTATATTAGCTGTGCAGAGTGAAATGTCAATCATAGATTTTTGAGTACCATATCTAGGAAGATATGTAGGTTCTCCATTATTCAAAATTACAAGATCTAGGTCTTCGATACTGCTAACAATTTGGTTACCAACTGGATCATTACGCAGTGAGCCCCATAGTGAGTGATGAGCATTCATATCTCCGCCAATTAAAAAAGGTGATTTGATTTGTGAGAAGATATTTATCCAATCGTTTTTGGATGTACTAATATTTGGAGGTCTATATATAGATAAAAAACTGAATTCTATTGTGTTACATTTAACGATAGCACCGCAAACTAAAATTCCCTCATTAAAATTGTTTCTAATATTTATTTCACGAAATGGTATAGTTGTTTTAATTAAAATTGCAACACCTGCATACCCGTCATATCTATCTTGGCGAATTACATTATAACCTTTAAATGTATAATTTTGATTTGGTTTGAACCAGGTTTCACTTAATAATACAATATCAATATTTTCAGTTATTAAAAAATGAATTAAACTATTTTTATTCGAAACAACGGATCTACCGTTCCATTGCAAAATTTTTAATGATTTAAGTTCTGGGAACATGTTATTTATGAGTGATATCCTCTAAAATCGTTTTTATACCATGGTAAATTTTTTATAGGTAGATTTATAAATTTGTCTTAAATTTTTAAGTGTATATAGACCAGGGTAGAAAAATAAATATGAGCGATTTCAGGGTAAAAATCAATACAGGTATTTGAAGGTGCTAAATGGTAGGATGGATATAGTTAACTAAAAATACATACAGAGGTACTCGTAAATCGATCTCATTTTTTTATAAAAAAAGGCCAAAGTCAAAAAATATGGTTTTTTGCCTATAGCATTTTTAGTATCATATTTACAGCCAAAGTTGTTTTACAAAAGTTGTGTATCATGAAAAAACGATTAATATGACTTTTTATAAGTTAAAATCCATAAAAAATTTACCGAGATAATTGCAAAAAAAACACGCTTTTTGCACTATTTTGTAACTGTTAATAACTTTTACCAAAAAGGCCGTAAGGAACTTATTGTACCTTGATCACGAGGCAATTAAGTGCCTTTATTACTGTACAAAATTTTAAGAAGATCTATTTGTCAGTTTACGAGTTATGTTATATATTTATCCCAGACATCGAATGTTTAAACAATCATTGTTGCCCTAGGAGTATTTTCAGAGCTTTTGGCAAAGTGCAATGGATTCTTAATGACTCAAAGTACTAAGAAAGTTAAAAAAAGGAATATATTTGTTTTTTTAAATGTTGTTAAACAAGTCGCTAAAAATGGTTAGTTTTTTCCTTATAAACAATTAGAATATCTTTGTTATTTTTTCTGATAAATAATTAAAATTGACTGTATCCGAAAGCTGGTAAAAAACACACATTAAAAAAGAAAAACCAACTTTCTAGGACCAATGATAGTCAAGTTATACTTTTTTTTTGAAAAATCACATCTCTATTGTTTATAAATATTAAGAGTTGAAATTGTTAAAGAATGATAATAAATATCTATATTTTATATTTCAATTGATAAGTACGGAATATCTTCTATTTAAAACGAGTAATAACCGTTTAAAGTGAAGTTACACACGCTGACTGAGCTGGGACCGGGTGATGGGGAAGATTGTCGGAGTCCAGTTTCGCTCGTCGAGATTTTGTTATAGAAAGTTCAATTTGGAGCGTTTGACAAATTTTACAATATCTCAGCTTCCAGAGAACGTAGAGCCTTCATTTTTTTTAATTGAAGTAACTCGACGAAAGAATAGCAACTAGCTAATTTTCATTTACCGGAAAAATCGGAAAATTCTGGAAAATGCACTTTTTTATTCAACATGCATTTACAACGTTAACACATATAATTTCATAAATATTGTCATGAAATATTATAAATTTGTGAATAAACATTAAAATAAAATTATAGTATATACCTACCTATTTATATACAGGGTGGTTCATTTTATTCGCCTCGGTGTCTGTACGGAAAACGACTTGATTTAAGAAAAATTTCTTCAAAAAAAATATACCGGGACATTAACACTGCAATCTAAAAATAATGTGAATTATACAGGCTGCTTCAAAAAAGAGTGGTATATCAAAGATATATTTTTTTATGGAACACCCTTCACCTGATGAACTTTTTAAATTGCCCTTAAAAAAGAAGCTAGACTATACCTAAGTACAGGGTGTTTTCATTTATTTCAATGTTTAGAAAAATGTAAAGATTTAGAACAAAAATAACTATTTACAAATCTAAAAATCAGTGACAATTTTTTTCTTGGATCTTCATAATAGACTATTCAGCATATTTAAACAGATGTTTATTGTAACAAAATTTATTAAAATAATTATTTAATCGTACATTTTTAGATTTAAAAATTAATTAAAAACAAAAACGTTCTCAAATTAAAAAAATATTATGTATAGATTATAATTATTCATCTTCATTAATTCTACACAGTTTTTGTACAGGTTCATTAATTTCTTCCACATTATCCATAATTTCTTGAAATAAATCAATTGTACCGAGCTTTGCATAAATTGCAAAGATCACACTGGCGAAAAAAGATGCTACAACCTTTTGACGGTTATTATAGATGACGAAAGTGCAAGTTGAAGAATATTTGTTTCGAAAAATTAGGAATCATGTTGAAGGAATAAGAAATTAATGAACCTGTACATAAACTGTGTAGAATTAACGAAGATCAATAATTATAATCTATACACACATTTTTTTTCAATTTGAGAAGGTTTTTGTTTTCAATTAGTTTTTAAATCAAAAATGTACTGTTAAGTAATTATAAATTTTGTTAGAATAAACATCTGTTTAAAAATGCTGAATAGTCTATTATGAAGATCTAAGAAAAAATTTGTCGCCGACTCTTAGATTTGTAAATATTTATTTTTTTCTTAAATTTTATATTTTTGTAAAAATTTAAATGAATCAAAATACCCTGTATTTAGGTAGAGTCTAGCTTATTTTTTAAGGGCAATTTAAAAATTTCATTAGTTGTAGGATGTTCCATAAAAAATATATCTTTGATATACCACTTTTTTTGTAGCACCCTGTATAATTCACATTATTTTTAGATTGTAGTATGAATTGCCCTGCATATGTCTATGAAGAAATTTTTTTAAATCAAGTCGTTTTTCGTACAGACACCGAGGCGAATAAAATGAACCATCCTGCATATAAATAGATATATACTAGAATTATATTTTAATATTTATTTACAAATTTATAATATTTTATGAAAATATTTATCAAAATATATTAGTGTTAAGATTGTAAATGGATGTTGAATAAAAAAGTCCATTTTCCAGAATTTTCCGATTTTTCCGGTAAATGAAAATTAGCTAGGTGTTATTCTTTCGTCGAGTTATCCAAATTAAAAAAAAAGGCTCTACGTTCTCTGGAAGCTCAGATATTATAACATTTTCAAGCGCTCCAAATTTAACTTTCTATAGCAAACTCTCGACGCGCAGAACTGGACTCCGACAATCTTCCCCATCACATGGTCCCAGCTCAGTCAGCAATTTTTATATAGCAGCAATATTTATAAACAATCGAGATGTGATTTTCCAAAAAAAAAGGATAACTGGGCTATTATTGGTCCTAGAAAGTTGTTTTTTCTTTTTTAATGTGTGTTTTTTACCAGCTTTTTGATACAACTAATTATAATTATTTATCAGAAAAAATAACAAAGATATTCTAATTGTTTATAAGGAAAAAACTCACCATTTTTTTATCGACCTGTTCAGCAACAATGAAGAAACAAATATATTCTTTGTTTTAACTTTCTTAGTACTTTTAGTCTTTAAGAACTCATTGCACTTTGCCAAAAAGCTCTGAAAATACTCCTAGGCAACAATGATTGTTTAAACATTCGATGTCTGGGAAAAACATTTAACATAACTCGTAAACTGACAAACAGATCTTCTTGAAATTTTGTACAGTAATAAAGGCACTTAATTGCCTCATGATCAAGGTATAATAAGTTCCTTACGACCTATTTGTTAAAAGTTATTAACATTTACAAAATAGTGGAAAAAACGTGGTTTTTTGCAGTTATCTCTGTTAATTCTTTATGGATTTTATCTTGTAAAAATTCAAAATAATTGCTTTTTTATGATACACAACTTTCATAAAACAACTTTTGCTGTAAATATGATACTAAAAATGCTATAGGCAAAAAACAATATTTTCTGACTTTGGCCTTTGTTTATAAAAAAATAAGGTCGCTTTACGAGTACCTCTGTATGTATTTTTAATTAACTATGTCCCCCCTACGATTTAGCACCTTCAAATACCTGTATTGATTTTTTCCCGTTTTTATTTTTCGGCCCTGGACTAATAACTTTCCAAAAGAATGAATGTTTCAAGGTAAGAAATAAGATTCAACAAAATCCAAATCTTTTAACACCCTTTTGTATTATTATATTATATAGCTACATTCATTAGGTTTGTTCGTAGTACGATCCAATCGATCAGCAACCGTTGCCAACCATCAGACGCATGCGCAGTGAACAGTTAGCGTTGCGCAGTTAACAGTTAGCGTTCGTAGACTACGAACGCGCATGCGTCTGATGGTTGGCAACGGTTGCTGATCGTTCTACGAACAAACCTATTGCTTGCACGGTCTGTTTAAAAATGTATAAATATGAATCGAAACGCAACGCCATGTTTAAAAATACTTAATAAATAAACCGTCCACACTGAGGCATGAATCCCTTTGATGGACCGACAACAAATGGATCGCTCTGAGGCGTGCGGCGAACGATTTGAGCATATTTGCCGCGCCTCGGATGACGTCCTCACTGACTGCCTCGTACGGCCTTGGCTTGCTTCATGCACGTTCGTGCTCAAGTGAGTACCCAGCTTTATATTTCTGATTTGGTCATTTTGTATTCTTTTAAGCCTTGATTTTCTGGTCGATCTTCTCCAGAGGTCCATTTCCAATCCACGTAGGTTTCGTTTCAGGGATTTAGTAAGTTGTCATGTTTTTGTGATTAGATAGTTATTTTGACCATATCATCGGGTTTAGGCATCCAATCCTTTTTCCTTTTACGATCCTTTGCTCTATCTCTTATTTGGTGCGCCAACTCTTGTTGATTCTTGTTCCCAAATATATATATTCCTCATAGTTCTTGATTGTTTCATGTTCGTTAACCATTAGATCTTCTACTTCATTCCCGATGCATAAGTATTGCGTTTTGTTTCTATTTACAGACAGGCCCGACTCTTCATATGTTTGAAATAGCCGTCTCGTCATGAATTCTAAATATTCCTTATTTGCTGCTACTACCACTTGGTTGTCCGCAAAATGTAGAGTATACAATGTTGTATCGTCCATCGTCCTCAAGTTGGATTCTCATCCCTGAAAAAGATCTTCTCCAGTATTTTAGGGCTTCATTTAAATCTTCTTCTTGATGTGCCTATCCGTGACAAATGTTGGCGATCATCATAGCAATCTTCACTTTATCTGCAGCAACGCGGAAAAGCTGCACAGATGTTGTGTTGAACCAGGTTCTGAGGTTCTTTAACCAGGATGTTCTTCTTCTTCCTGGATCTAGCTTTCCAAATATTTTTCCTTGCAGGATGGCTTGTAGGAGGGCATATTTGGATTCATTTCGCATAATGTGTCCAAAGTATTTCAACTTTCGAAATTTGATGGTGGTTAGTACTTCTCGGTTCTTACCCATTCTTCTAAGAACCTCCTCCAGGCAACCAACTGACGTCATATAACGTCGAGGAAACGTCAGTTTTGGTTGAATATATACACGTGTTTGAAAATTACGTCATATATACGTCTTTTGTAGGTGATTTTAAATACGTAAGATTAATGACGTTAAAATAACGTTTAAAAAACGTTTTCATTTCAGACAGTTTAAGTCTGACGTCACAAAATTGGGAGGAGCTTGTTTGTATTACTCCAAACAATTTCGTTAAATAATTTTCATAAGAAATTTCTCATTTATTGTTTACGTGGTTTGTGTCTCGTGTGATAAAATGAGACTTTTCATTTAGATATTTAGTTGAAGAAACGTGTTAATTAAGAGATTTGTATTCGTTTTTGCTCAGTGAGTTAGTTTAATGCAGTATTCTTCTTGACAACTGTTTGAGGTTATGTTTATTTTCTGTTAATGAACTAATTATGTGTTATCGAGTAATTTGTTAATAAATTATTTATTAGTTTGTATGTTTTTTCAGTTTTGACACAGTAAGTAGGTATACTTATATAAATAGTGAAAATTCTATAATGCGAGGGCTGGTACAATCATGCAGAATCAATGTTAGATTGTTTCTAATGCACAAGCGATCTCAAACTACTGGTAGTATATCTTCATCGACACATGGGACGTAGACCTATAGGTTTCATGTTACCTATTTCTTATGCTACTCATTTTAAAAAATCTGAAAGAGGTCACTTTTTGAAACTATTAAAGACGTGATTTTACCGACGTATAAAAGTCGTCACCTTTTAGACGTTTTAAAATCGTCACAATTATGACGTCAAATCGATGAGACAAATACACGTGATTTTCAACGTCGGTACTACGTTATAGAAACACGTCAATTGGTCATTTTTATGACGTGTTATCTACGTTATAAAAAGGTCGTTTGGTTGCCTGGGATGACCCGATCAGTCCATGGACTTTTAAGAATGCTTCGATATAGCTACATCTCAAATGCTTCCAATTTTCGGCACATATCGTAGTTCAAGGTCCATGATTCAACACCATAAAAAAGGACAGAGAAGACGTAGCATCTCAGCATTCTTACTTTTATACCAAGAGAAAGATTGTGGCTCTTGAAAAAGGCCCACATACGGTTGAAGATTGATCTAGCTTTTCCGATGCCTGCTCTTATCACTTGGTTGTTGGTCCATTCTTCATTTATTATGGTGCCGAGGTAGTTGTAGTGCCTCACTCTTTCTACAGGGGTTTGGTTGATGTAGAGTTGACATTCTGTTATCTTTTTATTGCTGACGATCATAAGCTTTGTCTTTTTTACGTTTATATTGAGTCCATATTGTTGACTGTAATACGTGATTTTGTTCATGAGGACTTGTAGGTCTTCTAGGTTGTCCGCAAATACTATGGTTAGAATTTTCACAATCCGTTCAGTAGAATACCTTTTTCAGTTTCGATAAATATTCGATAAATATTCTTTCAGAGTCAAAATTGAAAATTAGGGGTGACAAAATGCAGCCTTGCCTCACTCCACGCATGATTTTCACATATTCGGTGTGTTCACCGTCAACTCTGAGATTTGCAGTCTGATTCCAGTAAAGATTTCTAATTATTTTCAGATCTTGGTTGTTAATTTCTGCTTCTTTTAGTATTTGCAACACCTTGGAGTGTTGTACTCGATCAAACGCTTTCTCGTATTCAACCAGACATGCGTATACGTCGCAATTGACGTCTCTGCATCTCTGGAATAAGACTTGTATTGAAAACAAATACAAAGCCTCTCTCGTACCAACAGCATTTATTAACCCGAACTGGTTGGGCGAAATTTGACTTTCACATAGCTTGTAAATTCTCGTATGGATTACCTTTAGGAACAATTTTAGGAGATGATTCATCAGGCTTATCGTACAACATTCTTCGCATTTTTTGGCTCCTGGTTTTTTTGGAAGTGCAATAAACTCAGACTTCAACCATTCTGTTGGTATTTCTCCAGAGTTGTATATGTTGTTCGTTGTTGAATATCTTTGTGATTATTGCTCTTGATTCGTTGTCCATCAGTTTGAGTAGTTCTGCTTATATATTATCGGGACCTGCTGCTTTGCATTTAAATAATAATATGCTTCATTTAAATAGATTTTAAATATTATTGGAGAGAGGCAGCATCTTTGTCGAAATCAATTTGTTACTGGAAATTCTTCTGATAAGGTGTTGTTTAGTTTACTTTTTGATATTGAAACTATAATTACCTTAGGATTATAGATTAGGATTTTAAAGAAATATTAATAGAAGTAAACAAATGACATAGTAACAGAATAATAAGAAGTAAACAAACAAAGCCAGGCGAGATTGCTACAGAGGTGGTGAAGTATGATTCAAATATACTTTGGGAATTAACTACACAGCTTTTTAATACCATAATCCCTAAGTGGAGCATAGAGCTTCAGTGAAAACTCGCCATCGAGTTCTATTTTGCGCTAGGACCTTCACCTCATTCCAAGACTTTCCTTGACTTCTTATCTCGTCGTTGATGGATCTTCTCCAAGTTTGTGCTGGGCGACTTCTTTTTCGCTTTTCTTCGGGATTCCACTCTAGGATAGTCTTTGCAATACTGAAGCTAGTTTGTTGGAGTGTGTGGCCCATATAACTCCACTTTCTGGACTTTTTTACATTTTCTACCCTCTTTTGTTCGGTCAGGTAGGTAAAAATTATTCGTAGGCATTTATTTATAAAGACTCGCAGTTTGTCTGTAAGAGATTTTGTCACTTTCTAGGTTTCACATCCGAAGAGTCGAACAGACATGACTTTTGACTGGAAAAATAAGATCTTTGTCTTTGTAGCACACTGGCCACACCTCCATACATGGCTGAGCATGCTGAATGCTTGTTAAGCTTTTCGAATTGTCATTCGAATATCGTCTTCTGTACCTCCGCTTTCTGTTATACCACTTCCAGGATACATAAAATTTTCCACACATTTTTAATCTACATGTTGTTAATAGTAAATACACTCCTGGCCAAAAAAATCGGGACACCTTAAAAATGGGTCATTTTTGATGTCTCGACTTTCCTAAACCTGTTGTCCGATTTTAGTGATTTTTAATGTTATAGCTTTATTCTCTAAGAATATGGATGTAGTAATAGTGTTGCTGAACAGGTAAATGTCACTGTATATACCGGGTGTAACAATAATACTGTGTTTTTTCCTGAAAGTTCGTAACATCCTGTGGAATATTCTAGCATTTAAAAATATTTAAATTAAAACTCAATTGTAGCCTTAAGTCAAGCGTCCACAGACCCGCATCGTACGCATCGTACGCAACGGATTTTAGTTTGACAATCGATAATGCGATCCGTACGATGCGGATCAGTGGACGCGGTTACATAAGTTTCTGTACAAGGCAAACTAAAATCCGTTGCGTACGATGCGTCCGATGCGTACGATGCGGGTCTGTGGACGCTTGCCTTTAGCCTTTCTTAACCCGCGAGTAGTCGCGCGGTGAGATAGAATCTCAATTTTTATCCTTTTTCGCGATAACTTGATGAAAAATTTTGCAATTCTTTTGCAATTTCGTAAGTACCTCGAGGAAAGGTGTAGTAATGCGTAGGAATTTTTTTTCTTCTTCTTCTTTTTGTGGAATTTATGGCTTTGGGGAGAGCCAATTAGCTTTAACCCGCGAGTAGTCGCGCCGTTAGATAGAATATCACATTTCATCCTTTTTCGTAATACAGTAAAACCTGTCAGTAACGGCCACTAAAAATTAAAGAACTATTGGCCGATATAGAAAGGTGGACGGTATTGCCAGTTTTTGTAGTCTACATATAATTGGTTTGGGAAATTTTTAAACTGGCCGTTACCGTTAGGACAGGTGGCCGATGTTAGCAGGTGGCCGTTACCACAGGTTTTTTAATAAAATTGTTAGAAATATATATTTTTAAAATAAAAAGTTGATAAAAATAGTACAAAATAAAAATTTGTTTTAAATTCGTATTTTGAGATAGAATCTCACACGCGACTATCGACGTTACAGAAGTGAGCGCGACTACTCCCGGGTTAACATTCTGCTTTTTGACTCATTCACTTATGCTGGATAATGAAAAAGTTAGGTACTTTGACAACTAGCCATGTTCTTCATCAATACAGGGTGTTTCTAAATAATTGCGACAAACTTTAAGGGGTAATTCTGCATGAAAAAATAATGATCGTTTGATTTATAAACATATGTCTACAAATAGTTCGTTTCCGAGATACCGGATGTTGAATTTTTTTCTTACACACTGACGATTTATTTACTGCTCTAAAACCGGTTGAGATATGTAAATGAAATTTGAGGAGTTTTAAGAGGCAGTTATTGCACATTTTTTGACATACAATTATGTATTTTATATTCACCATTGGCGTGCATACGGGTCATATTACCCGGTCATATTACCTGTATGCACGCCAATGGCGAATATAAAATTTTTAGTTGTATGTCAAAAAATGTAAAATGTGAAATAACTACCTCTTAAAACCTACCAAATTTCATTTGCACATCTGAACCGGTTTTAGAGCAATAAATAAATCGGCAGTTTGTAAGAAACAATTCAACATCCCGTATCTCGGAAAGGAAGCATTTGGGGACATATGTTTATAAAGCAAACTGTCATTACTTTTTCATGCAGAATTAACCCTTAAAATTTGTCGCACTTATTTGGAAACATCTTGTATTGATGAAGAACATCGCTAGTTTTCAAAGTACCTAACTTTTTCATCATCCAACATATGTAAATGAATCAAAAAGCAGAATGTTAAGAAAGGCTAAGGCTACAATTGAGTTTTAATTTCAATATTTTTTAAATACTAGAATATTCCACAGGTTGTTACGAACTTTCAGCAAAAAACACAATATTATTGTTACACCCGGTATACAATGACATTTACCTGTTTAGCAACACTATTATTACATCCATATTCTTAGAGAATAAAGTTATAACATATTAAAAAAATCACTAAAATCGGACAACATATTTAGGAGATTCGAGACATCAAAAATGGCCCATTTTTAAGGTGTCCCGATATCTTTGGCCAGGAGTATAGTATGTTGCTTCTTGCATCTATTCTCATATATTTGGTTTTCTTAATATTGATTTCAAACTTATTTTATTGGCTTCAATGGAAAGTGTTTTGAATTGATCAGTCGCATCTTGGAACCTTTGTCGTAATAGGCAGATATCCTCGGCGTGTTCTAGATCGCTTAGGCGTGTGGTTTACGTCCTTTGTATCCTTCTTGTGTCGGAGTCTAGTTTGGATCAGGGACCCCTACGGCAATGAAATAAAAGGTTCTGATATGAAAGGTTCCGAAATAAAAGGTTCCGAAGGAAATAAAAGGTTCCGGTTCTAGTAAAATTCAAAATTTTAAGTCCGGTCCGGGTCCGGTTTTGTTAAAATATTTCGATTCGGTTTTGACCAATTTTTTCGGTCCAAACGATTTTTTTCGCTTCCTACAAATTTTTCAATTTCACAGTCTGATAAAAAAGTAAATATATGGTGTAATTTCTAAGTATATAAAAATTTTTTATTCAAGATATATTAGGGGAGGAAAGTATGCTAAATTTGCAGTTACTCGAGCGTTATGGGGACCTATTGGGTTGTGAAGATTAGGTCCTAAAATCAGAAAAAGTTAAGTAAATTTTTCCATTTAAGTGGGGACTTCCCATTTTTTAATTTAATTTTCCATTTCCAACAATCGTCTTTTCTGATTATAGCGCCATCTATCCATAATTCGAAAAAATATATCCAATTAAAGTTACTTATTTCTAGGTAAGGAATCCAAATCTGCAATGAAAAATGGGGGCTTCTATTTAAGCTTTTAAAAAGTAACCCCCCACCCCACCTCCGTGGGGGGTCGTGTTTGGTGGCATTTGATGGATTTTTCAAAAATATTGAATACGTGTATTTTGAACTTTTTCGATCTGATGTTCATTTGGCGAAATATCGCAGGGTTCCTATTTAGAATTTACACCTTACTCCTCTCCGTAGGAAGTCGTGTTTGGCATCATTCGATAGATTGTTGAAAAATATTGAACATGTAATTTTTAGTTTTTCGATCTAACGTTAATTTCTCGAAATATTCGCTTTTTTCTTGTGAAGCTTTGTGACTCACCCATTTCCTTACGCCCTGCTCAAACCGTCAGGTTTTTGAAATATGCACTGTACTGCATGTACTTTAACTTACCTTATCTTAATCTGACAATTTCAAGTTTTTCTAAGGGTGGACCTTTTTTCGGGCGCCCCTTAACGAACTCCCCTGTATTAAGATCCAATATATGGTAGGGCTACATTTACAGAGTACAAGGTTTCTCCCCATGTGATTTTCTGATACCCTCGAGTAACTGCAAAAATCCCCGCATGAGCTTCCCTACCAATATGGCTCAAACCATTTCATCACAACCAACTCCAAAGATTTGTCACCGATTAACAATTATTAGTGACCGCTGATCAGGTGCAAAAGTTAATAATGGATAGAATAATTTTATTATTTTAGAATTTGCTAAAAAGGCATGAATTTAGTTAAATAAAATATTTGAGAGTATTCTGAAATACAAAAAATTTTATTTTCCTCAACAACTTTAGAAACATTTGTTGACAAGAATTAAAAGAAGAAATTATTATAACATAGTTTTCTATGGTTTTTGAGTTGATTTTAAAAATAATGAACCCTCTTGAAATGTATTTTTTATTTATTAACAAAAGTAGAAAACATTGCAAAATTGTTTGCATTAACTTTAACAAAAACAAAAATAACAATTATTATAAACAACAAAACCGGAAAAAACCGATAAAACCGTTTGAAAAAAATTAAGTGTTACGGTTCGGTTCCAAAAATTATATTTAATATAAATAAGGGTTCAGTTTCGGTTCTGGTCCACAAAAAAACATCGGTTTCGGTTCGGTTTTCTGTTTTTAGCGGTATGGTCCGGGTCCCTGGTTTGGATAAAAGGATATAAGGTTTGAAAAAGTGATATTAATGTAATATACATACCCAAACAGTCTTGTCGGTCTGATGATTCGATGTAGTTGGAAACGCAAATACAGGCTCCTTTAACACAATGACTGTTCATGATGAGGCAGTCACTATTTTCCGAACAGATATCGCCCAATAAGGCCGTCAACACACGCACGGTAGCTGGAGTGGGTCGGTACGCTGGAGCAAACTCATTACCTGGACACACAGAAAAATTATAATAATATATCTAGAGATAGCATAGATTGTAAGCAGTAACTGATCGAATTATTAGATCTTTGAAAAAATTGACCTTCTTTAATATTTAAAAAGGTTATAATTATTGAGCTACTAAATATATTTATCTGTTTCTTCTTCGTATTTTATTACGTTGTCACACTTTATCTTTTTTCAAGTGCTTTCTTCCAACCTGAGGTTGGATCGTCACAATCTTTAGATACTCTATCTACCGCTGCTCTGAAGAGTTCTATTGAATTGAATTTAAACCAGTTCTTTAAATTTTTCAACCATGCACTCTCCTTCTTCCTATATTCTTTCCTTCCCTTATCTTTCGTTGTATTATCAATCTTAGCATTTCATATCGCTGTTTTCTCATTTCTCGCAATACTTCAGTCTTCATTTTATTGTGTCCATGTGACTGTAGTTTATTTATGTGTTCTTGCTTCAATGTCCAGCTTTCAAGTCCATATTGCAGTATCGAAAACACGTATCATTTCAGAGCTCTTACTCTTAGTTATAATTTAAGGCATTTAATGCAGGAGAATTGAAGACCACAGGGAAAGAACTTGATAAGTCCACTTTTTAACATTTTTTGGAATAAAATGGAATAAAATAAACAACGTACAGGAAAAGAACTTAACATGTCCATTCCAAACAGGGGAAAACGTTGATAAGTCCAGGTACTCCTAGTAGTCTGCAACAATGTGTGTGCAGTTTCTGTGTTGAATTATTATCCCAGATTTAGCCATACGGTTCACACTCCCTCTAAGGGGAAAATTGACTCATCCCAGATACCTACGGTATCAAAAGGATTGAGCTCTGGTGGGACTCTTTCCATGTTATCGAGCCCTAGGTGACTTGATATGCAGGTGTATCTCCCAAACATTTTCGTACACTTCTGGCCGTCGCGAGTAGTACAGCTTTCTGCATGGTCTTATAAAGATGTTCATTCAGACCCAGCTTTTTGATGCTTTCGAGGAGAGTCTTCGGAATGGCCCAGTAGTAGACATAATAATCGGTATTGTCTGGGTACTTTGCATTCTCCATTGTCTCCGTATTTGAATTTCCAGATCTCTGTATTTGGCGATCTTTTCAGTAAATGTACTACGTAGATTACTATTGTTAGGTATCGCCACATCAATTAGTGTTGTTTGTCTTATTAATTTATTAACTAGTACGAGATCTGGTCTATTATGTGCCACTGTTTGTTCTGTGAGCACGGTGCGGTCCCAGTATAGCTTGTAGTTGCCATCCTCAAGCATACTCTCAGGAACGTATTGATAATATGGGAGATTGTCCGTTTGGAGAAGTCCCAGTTTGATAGCTATCTCTTGATGAAGGATCTTTCCAACTGAGTCATGCCGTTCCTTGTATTCAGTTGCAGCAAATGCCTGGCAGCCCCCGGTAATATGCTGGATGGTTTCTTGGGCTTGACATCCATATCGGCATCTGTCGTTTTGAACCTGAGGGTCTTTGATGATATATTTCAGGTAATTTCTGGTTGGTATAACCTGATCCTGAATGGCCAGTGTTGATCCCTCCGTTTCAGAAAACATCTTTGTATTGTCGACATAGTCTTGGCTGACCTCATGGGGATGTCACCCGTGTAGAGGTTTACCCATCCAGGTGCGGATTTTTTCGTCTTTAGTGAGGTGGTTTATGCGCACTTCTGGTTCCCTCAGTTTGATCGGTGTTGTGTCATCTACTGCGCAGATAGCGCAATGTAGAGTAGATGTCTCAGCCTGCATCTGAAAATAAGTTCTTAAGTTAGCAATTTGTTTGTCTAATTGCTCATCTATATCCATAAGTCTTCTTCCTCCTAAATTCCGTGGTAATGTCGTTCTTTCCACTGCACTTTTGGGATGGAGTTTTTGTGCCTTTGTGAGGTGCGTTCTTACTTTCCGCTGAAGATTTTATATGTCCGTTTTTGTCCACTTAACAATGCCAAATGAGTAGCTAAGCGCGGAACATGCGTAGGTGTTTAGTGCCTTAAACAAATTTCTACTGTTAAGGTGTGAGCGAAGCAGCTGTTTTACCCTTCGTATAGACTCTGTAGTTATCTCTGTTTTCATTTGCTTATGGTCAATTTTCCGCGCTTGCTTTACTCCAAGATATTTATACATATCGTTTTCACCCATGGCCTCGATGTTCTGGCCATTTTGCATATCGAATCCTCCGGGTTGTACTTTTCCTCTGACTATATTTAAAATACGGCACTTGCCTAGTCCGAAGTGCATACTAATATCATTAGAAAAAGTTTCTACAGTTTTTAGTATCTCATTGAGTTTGTTTCGAGTGGAAGCCATTAATTTCAAATCATCCATGTACAATAAATGATTAAGCTTCGCCACCACAATGTTGTTATTTTTGATGCTAAAACCTGCGTCTGTGGAGTTCAACAGCTGAGATAGTGGGTTCCTAGCTAGACAGAACCACAGAGGACTCAACGAATCTCCTTGAAACAGGCCCCGGCTGATTGCGATATTTTCAGTTTCGATGTTAATTTCACCAGGTGTTTGAAGGTGAATTCTAGTTTTCCACTCTGTCATTATATGCTCTAAAAAGGTCACTATATTATCATCAACTTTATATATTCTCAGTATATCTATAAGCCATTCATGCGGCACTGAATCAAAGGCCTTCTTGTAATCAATGAAAGCAGTAAAAATATTCCTCTTTTTGGAATATGCCTGGTTAAAAATGACTGAGTCGATGATGAGTTGTTCTTTGCAACCCATGGAACCCTTAGCGCGTCCTTTCTGTTGAGGTTCTATGATATTGTTCAGAGCACAGTGTTGGTAGATACGCCGAGCTACACAGGATGTGACCAATTTATACAAAGTTGGAAGACAAGTAATTGGGCGGTATTTGGCTGGATCTTAGGTGTTATTTTGATCCTTCGGTATTAAATAAGTGGTACCCTGAGTTAGGAATGCTGGTATATCCTGCGGATTAGAAATGACATGATTAATTAGTGTTGATAAGGATTCATGAACACTCCAAAACTTCTTGAGCCAAAAGTTTTGAACTCCATCTGGTCCAGGAAATTTCCAGTTATGAAGCTCTTTGATGATATTTGAGACTTCTTCAATAGTGAAGGGTTCGGGTGTCAAGTTCAGTTATTATTATTATTATTATTATGATTATTATGTATACAGGGTGTCCAAAAAATAATTTGGGAATTAAATGAATTGACGCAAAAAGAAGAAAGTATGTAATTTATTTAACTCAAAATACATTCTATTGCTGTCAGAAAATATAAAAAACTGTTTTTTAAAATTTGGCAAATAAACATTGCTTTTCGCTTAAATTAAATGTTCAAACTGCCAAGAACTAAACATTTCTTTCTATTTTCTTACAACAGTACAATGTATTTTGAGTTAAATAAATTACATACATTCTTCTTTTTGCGTCAATTTATTTAATTCAAAAATTATTTTTGGTCACCCTGTATAAATAATGATATTAATGTTTATATTACTGAATATAGAACTGAACACCCCTTCAAATGAGCTACCACACGATCCCTATTCCCATTTAAAAAAAAATCATCTGATGTGGTAATACGTGATGATCCTGGCAGGATCGCCATGATGTGGTAATACGTCTGGTGGCTGAGCTATTGCGCCCTAAGTGCGGGATGTATAATAAAATACCATTCTCACTATATAATTATATCTGAACTTCACAGTGTTCGTTTAAACAATTAAACAACGGTCTATATGTAAACAATAACAATGTCTCGTCACTTCTCTGGTTCGTTTATATATACAATACTAAATAATAACATAGATAAGTTCAATAGCGGTCAATGCCGATCATATGTAGACATTAATATAAACTATATAATATTTTATTTCGTAGAAGTTCTGTTCAATGCTAAGGGTTAACGTACCATGTTACACATCGATTAAGTCATCGCGGTCAGATGGATGACGTCACTAGTATGAAATATATGCCAAAAACTTGAAATATAAAAATAAAAATCGACCTGTTTCGGCATTTCCTTAAAATCTAATATCTACTGCCAAATATCGAGGTGGACTGTTTTCTTTGGCCCACCCTGTATTGTAAAATGTTATTTTACGACAATGTTTCAGTTGATACTTTTTGCAGTAAAAATATATTTGCTTTATTTATGTATTATTTTTGACAAAAAGTAGATAGCCAATGATTTTATAGGAAAATAAATTGGCAAGTCCTTCTTTAGGTACAGGGGAAAAACTCGGTAAGTCCATGTAGACGAATAAAAACCAATTAATACCATGAATATACAATATAAATTTAAAATACCTAAAACGTAAATCAACAACCAATATATAAATTTTTTTCCTTTTTATTACTAATTAATTGTAAGACGTATTTTAACATAATCACAGAGTTTAAACTTTAAAAATGTTCTCCTGAACAAAATTAAAAATGTGACTTATCAAGTTATTTTCCTGTGGTCTTCAATTGTTTTCGTTTTTACAAACGAATTTTTTGCTGTTTCTATCCTGGTCCTTTTTCTGTTGTTTTATCATTATTTTATGAAATCCAGCTTCCTAAGTATTTGTATTTATGAACCCTTTTTATGGTACATCTCTTTATAGTCTATCGGTACATCTCATATGTAGTCTTTTTTATATTCATTTTTAGTACATATTTTTCACAGAAAGTACTTTTCTTGCTTCGTAGTAGTTGTTCAGCAGAACTTGCCATAGTTACGGTGTCGTCTGCATATCTTATGTTGTTAATAGTCCTTCCGTTAATTATTATTCCTTCACTTTCAGATAGTAATGCTTCTTCAAAAATGGATATATTATATACGTTGAATAGTATGGAGACATAATACATCCCTGTCGAACTCCTCTCCTGATTTCAATTGTCGAACTGAAATTGCTATCTATTAAAATTTGCGATCTTTGATTTCAATAAAGATTTGTTATTATTTTAAGTCCCTTTTGTCTATGTATCTTTAGAATTAATACAAATTTTTATTTATATTTCATTTGTAAACCGCCTTTAAAAAATAGCTCTAATAATTTGATCTTTTACTGTAGTAAATACAATTTATTGAACATACCACTTGCAGAAGTAGCATAAAAACTTAAAATGGAATAAAATAAACAACATAGATTTGTAATAAAAATATTTTTAAGCATATTTAACTTATCGAGATAATCTTGTTCATTCTCTTATCTGGTCGTGGACCAGATCAGTTTATTGCCCGGATCAGTTATGAAAAGTTTCTAAAATAGCATAAAATGGATAATTATGTCTCACCACGATTGCGGTATAACATGTTAGTGTTGGGCTCATTTCCACCGAAGTCAGTACCAGGAAATGATACCGGATGCACGTTACTGCTTCTTTCATAATAGTATCTGGGATCCGGAACCAGGAGGTGACGGGTGGATTTGGACAGAGGAGAGCTTATTTCGTCTGGCTGGGTGAATTGTTTAGGATTCACACCGCTGTAGGGCCAGTCAGTACTTTGGATGTCATCTGAAACATTTAAAATATTAGTCACAATTTTTGGTAATTTTGAAAATACATATAACTATAAGATATAAATGTGCAAGTACAAAATGAATTAGACCAGTGGTTCTCAACCTTTTTGAGTCACGTACCACAAAATACTTTTCATTATTTTTGGTACCACGTAACTGAAATACCTATCTAGATTTGGCTATGTATTAACTATAATAACTGATGTTGCCTGTGTTTTTGCGTTTTGTGTACCACCGCAAATAATGATATGTACTACCAGTGGTACATGTACCAGAGGTTGAGAACCCCTGAATTAGACGAATGAAAAATTAATTGAATTTTGAGAACTGACTACACGTTTTAAATTAGGTACGTACATTATAAGAAGCTGCACCTGCCACAGACATGATTGCGGGAAGCACATGTTTTATTCATAAGAATAAACATAAAACAACTTGGACATCACAAAATGCCAACACCACAAACCAAATTGACCATGTAATTGACAGAAGGCTTTTTACAAACCTAATGGACGTCAAAAGTAATAGAACCTAAGAAGTAACAGAGCCTCTTATTGATGTTCTAGAATTATTGAGAAAAGCGTTGATGGAAGTATCTCCTATTTTAAAATATAACTCACTGGTTAAGAACAATTTTTTTACTTATATCTAAGAAAGAAACCGGAAACAAGGTTTTCGGAAAAATAGATTTACCATTGATGCAATATTTGTTATCAGACAGATAGCGGAAACATCCATAAAATTTAATAAACCCTATGTGTTTCGTCGATATGAGCAAGGCTTTTTTTGACAGATTGCGATTAAAGAATATGTTAGAAATAATGGGAGAAAAAGGGCTAAGCCACAGGCTAATTAACCTAGTACACGATATTAACAAACAGTGTAAAACACACATAAGAGTAGGACATTTGACAACAGAAGACATAGTTATAAACACAGAAATCCGTCAAGGCAATTCACCGGAATGGGACGTTTCGATGCCGCCGGTTCATCGCCGGCCGTTTCGATGCCGCCGGTTCATCGCCAGTCCATTTCATCGCCGTCATATCTCGCATTTCCTAGAATTCCTAATTAATACTAAAAATAACTAATAATTGTAACTGTCGAAAATTCGAAATATATCAGATAGCGATTAATTGACTGGCGATGAATCGGCCGGCATCGGCATCGAACTGGCGGCATCGAAACGGTGGCGATGAAACGTCCTAGACCCCAATTCACGGGGCCCTTTCATATTTAACTTTATAATGGACAAAATAATAGAAATGCTTCCCAGAACAGCTGGATTTAAGATGGGTAACACCTTCGTTAGAGTCGTTTGCTAAGCAGACGATGCTGTCCTTATCGCCGATTCTGAAGACACTTCAAAGGCTACTGTATGCATTTAATACTAAAGTTAAAGAACTAAATATGCTCATCAACACCGAGAAGATTAAGTGCTTAGTAATTTCCAAAGACCCGATAAGATGCAAATTGGAAATTGACTCCAAAACTGTGGAACAGGTGAATCAATTCAAATAATATATTGGTGCCGAAATAAGAAGCTATGAAAATCTCTCAAAAGAGGACAGAGAACAAACAATGGAAGCAGCAAGAATCTCGGGATGTCTGAAAGAAATCGTATGGAAAAACAAATATCTAAATACCGAAAGCAAAGTCAAAATTTATAAAACAACAATAAGATCTATTATAACATATGCAGCAGAAACAAGACCAGACATAAGTAGAACGTTACAAATGATGAGAATAGTTGAAAGTATACAAGGCAAAATTCTACTAGAAAGAATAAGAAGTGAAGACATCAGAGAAAACTGTGGAATGCAGGACATAGGAAGGTGGGTCAGACAGAGACGAAGATATTGGAACAAACATATAAAGAGAGTGAATAACCCAGTAGGGTACTATACCACAGGGTAGACTACCAAAACGATGGCAAGAATGCTGGACTTCATCATCCGGGGAAGACTTGATAGCAATGAACAGGCAGTAGCCTACTAGCATCATCGATCATTCTAGAAAGATGATGAAAAAGAAGAAGAAGAAGAAGAAGAAGAAGAAGAAGAAGAAGAAGAAGAAGAAAGAAACCATGAAACAGCAGCAAAATACTTTTCAATATCACATATATGACAAATCTGGATTTAAGCGTGAAAAGCTGTAGCTCTAGAAAAATATCTTACATAACCTAGTCTTACAGTTGCAACTCGTTACATATTTTTTAGCTATACATACTTTTGTTTTTTGGCGGATCTTCACTTACTAGCGTACTATCAAAGCTCTCTTTCACTCACCTTTAAATAACATGATTAGGTACTGGCCTTGATCATGCTTTTAAGCATTAAAAATATTGTTTTCATTAGTTATTTTTATAAATTCTAGTAACTTGGATATTTGGACATTAATAACTATGTGACAGTGTTATTTGACAGGGTCACTTATAAACGAAACCAAGTAAAGGACCATCACATGTCGAGGTAAAAAGAATTTGTGGAGATAAGAGAAAAGTCCCGGATACAAAATTTATTATTAAAATAATAATAAATAATTATTTGAATCTGAAAACTTTTCTTATTGGAACCCCTTTCTGGTAACATCCTTAATCTCTGACTTTTACAATTTATAAGACAAGAGACGACGAATAAAGAAAGCGAAAAGGACTCTAAAATATGCAGTCACATTCCGATTTCATTCGTCTAGGAAAAAGGTCCGAAAGAAAGTTCCTATTACTCAATATCTGAGTAAAGATAATGTAACGTTACAAACGTCACATCTTTGATATTTTATTTTTAAATAATTATTTTATTTTATTTTCCTTAATATTTCATTAACAATAATTTTCTTCTATTTGTTTTACCAGTTTTCTTCGTTAAAAACTCGTTGGCGCCCTCTTTGTTTATTCTCTTTTATTATCCTCTTTTATTATCCTCTTTTATTATCTTCTTTTATTATCTTCTATTTAATATATCCCTTTTTATTTAAATCATCAACTGAAACGTACCCCGTATTCTTACTCTGTAAGTAACTGTTTTTCAATACGGAACATGCCCGCCACTGCCTATGTCGCACTGTCATGAAAGTGACACTTCATCCCTACTCGCTGTCATTTCAATTCTCCAAATATTTTAGTTTTAAATATATCTTTTTAATTTACATGTATGCACGTTTAGTAATCACAGTTTTAACTATTCTCCTCATCTAAATTCCATTTAATTTACCCTTGCCATCTACTATTTTTGGATACTATTTGGCAAAGGTACAATTTGGTTTTCTTCTTGATTGTTGATATGTGTTTTACTGTTCTAGTTTTTTGGATAAGATTAACCTTTCTCCCTCCGGGAGCCTCCAGAATCAAGCCATCCACACCGATGATGGAACATAAGGCGAAGACAACCATGACATCCAGACTGCAACGACCACCATCTCTACCTGCAGGGGCCTAGGGCCGAACACCCGCCCAGGCCTACAAGAAGTCTACAACAGTACCATACGACATCAAGAAGTTACCATCAGATACCAAAAGCCATAAGTATAATTCAGAATTGTTAGTTTTTGGCAAGAATTTGAATATATTTGTTAATGCAATTTAGTAAGTCATATTTTTATTATATTTTTATGAACAATAAACATGATTAGTTAAAAATACTGCTTTGTTTGCTTTCATTCCAAACTTTCATAGTTTATTTCTAAGATTAGGACAAGACGAACACACACCTTGAGAGACTGAGCTAAGCTAAGAGTGTAGCGATGGCTATCTTGGTTGGTTGAAATATCATTTTTGAATGTTATTTCAATTAGCTGGGGTAGTCTATCGCTCGCTTATTTCGTTTCAATAAAAATACCAGTGAGAGACAGTTTATGTTTACCTTTCGATACAGAGGCGATATACAATCTCCAGATAGCTCAACTGAGGATGTCGTAAAACATGCAGTCCGATAAGTACTTAGCCTACAAAAGAAAAAGGAAAATTTTGAAAAAGTAGCAATTTATTTCTCTACATAGTCTCCTTTTAGCTCGATACACTTGATCCAGCGATGATCCAACTTCTTTAACCCGTCTGAAAAATACCTTTTCTCGAGGTCTGCAAAATAGGCTTCCGTGGCGGCGATGACCCCATCATTCGAATTAAATTTCTGCCCAACGAGTGTATTTTTCAAGTTTGGAAACAAATAGTAGTCTCACGGGGCCAAATCTGGAGAATACGGTGGATGGGGCAACAGTTCGTAGCCCAATTCGACCAATTTGGCGGCCATGGCGACGGCGGAGGTGTGAGCCGGTGTGTTGTCATGGTAGAAGACCACTTTTTTCTTTGCCAAATGGGGTAGTTTTTTCTTCAATTCGGCGTCGGATCGGCCCAATAATTCGGCATAATAGGGCCCTGTGATCGTTTTGCCCTTCTCCAAGTAGTCGATGTAGATCACACCTTGTGAATCCCAGAAAATGCTGGCCATCACCTTTCCGGCCGATTGGACAGTCTTCGCCTTATTCGGAGTACGTTCGCCGGGTGGTGTCCACTCTTTCGACTGTTCCTTGGTTTCTGGTGTATACTAGTGAATCCATGTTTCGTCGACGGTTATGAAACGACTTAAAAACTCCTTCGGATTACACTTAAATAGCGTTAAACATTGCTCTGAAGTGGTCTCACGGTTGCGCTTATTGTCTGAAGTGAGCAAACGCGGCAACCATCGCGGCGACAGTTTTTTCATGCCCAAAATTTCATGAAGGATGTGACCTACGCGGTCTTTTGAGATGCCTACTGTGTCAGCTATCTCGCGCACCTTCAGTTGGTGGTCTGCCAATACAAAATCGTGGATTTTTGTCACGTTATTCTCCGCAGTAGCCATTTTCGGGGCACCTACGCGTGGCTCATCAAAAACCGACGTTCGTCAACGTTGAAACTCATTAAACCAATTACACAGCATTCAAGCGTTCTTTGATTTCGCTACGTGATTTTCCTTCCTAAAACAAGAATCGAATCACCGACCGATATTGCTCTTTTTCAATTTTATTAAAATCCGCAGACAAGCTGACTTTCACACGCAATCACAACAATATTATAATTTCGATTTGGCTGAAATTTTGACATTAGCCGTCTACGAGAACGCATTAAATGACAGTACACTTCATTTGCGATAGAGGCGCCATCGGGCGGAGAGACTAAGTACTTATCGGACTGCCCTAGTATTTCCTAGACGAATAAAAGAGGAATGTGACTGCATATTGTGACTTTTCGCTTTCTTTATTCGTCGTCTCTCGTCTTATAAATTGTAAAAGTCAGAGATTAAGGATGTTACCAGAAAAGGGTTTCAATAAGAAAAGTTTTCAGATTTAAATAAATTATTTATTATTATTTTAATAATGAATTTCGTATCCGCGACTTTTCTGTTTTCTTTAAGAGATGTCGCTACAGCGCCCTAAAAGTGGATTTTAAACTATTTTTGAAATTCCACTTAAATAGACAATTTAGTTTCGTTTTGATTCAGAGGTGTGCACGCAGCTCCACTGAGGACGTCGTAAGACAGAAACAGCTGTCTGGAGATTATTTATCGCCTCTGAATCGAAAGGAAACATAAACTGTCTTTAACTTTTAAAAAGAATTTGTATTTCATATAGTTACTGATGATGTGTTAAATTAAAAACTGCTTACCTTTACAAGAACCGAAACCTTGGAGAACAATATCTCTCTGAAGCTTGCAAGCAGACCGTCGTAAATCGCAAGAGGAACTGTAGGTTTTTCCGTCGCTGCCACATACAACCTGTTAAATAATAAGATGTTATATGGTATACCTATACAGGGTGTTTCATTAATAATTGTCCATATAGTAACTGGAGAAAACTTAGCACAAAATACGAAGATTTAACCTAAAACACTTAAATAAAATGTTGTTCCTTACTGAGTTACAGGGTGTTTTATCTAAAAATTTTAAAATTATTTTTGCTTAGCATTTTAAAACTATTCGACATATCCTTTTTATACTTGGCAAAAAGTGCGACTACTAGACACCCTACTAAATTATAATAAACAAACGTCTCTAGCTACTACCAGAGGCGTACGACAGGGGATGGTGAATGGTTGACCCTTCTCAAATTCTACACCACTGGAGGAATTACTATTTTAGTGCCATTTTTAGATTCTCCAATACTTTCGACGTAAATCATGTACTCTTCATTGGTAACGATAAAGTCATTAGTTTTCGAGATATTTGAAGTTAAATATGAAACGGCACAGTTATTTTGATTAATTTATGATATAATTCATATGATTAAAATTTAAAAATTATTTGTACCCAGTACTTTAAAACTATGTGGCGTATCCTTATCATACTTGGCAGAAAGTGTAGGTACTGTACACCCTACTAAATTAAGATAAATAAACGTTTCAAGCTACTACCAGAGGCGTACGACAGGGGATAGGGGCTGGTTGACCCTTCCCACATTCTACGCCACTGACGAAATTGCTATTTTAGTGTAATTTTTTTTATTTTGCAATACTTTTTATGTAAATAATATACTCTTCATTTATAACGATAAAATGATTAGTTTTCGAGATATTTGAAATTAAAAATGGAGCGACACAATACATTAATCAAAATAACCGTGTCGTTTCATTTTTAACTTCAAAGATCTCGAAAACTAATGACTTTATCGTTACGAATGAAGAGTATATTATTTTCATAGAAAGTATTAGAGAATCCAAAAATTGAACTAAAATAGCAATTTCGCCAGTGGCGTAGAATTTGGAAAGGGTCAACCATTCACTTTCCCTCGTTGTATGCCTCTGGTAATAACCAGAATTGTTTGTTTAACATAATTTAGTAGTTTGTACCGTACCTATACTTTCTGCCAAGTATGAAAAGGATACGTCGAATAGTTTTAAAATGCTGAGCAAAATTAATTTTTAAATTTTTAGATAAAACATCCTGTAACTCAGTAAGGAACCACATTTTATTTAAGTGTTTTAGGTAAAATCTTCGTATTTTGTACTAAGGTTTCTCCAGTTACTATATGGACAATTATTAATGAAACACCCTGTATATACAGGGTGTGTTACAATATGTATTCTACATCCGCCTGCTTATCTCTATAAAAATCCAACGAATTTTAGCTTCCTAGTACTCAAAATGTGAGTATAACTAAGGTAGCAAGAGACAGCTTTAAAGCAAGATTTACTTTGTTTCAGAGGCCACCACCATCCATTGACGTACGTTTCTTTCTTTTGAATTCCTCAGACCGGCCTGTGGTGTACTCTGAGGACTTCAAAAGGAAGACACGTACGACAAGGGATGATGGTCGCCGCTGAAACAAATTAAATTTTAAGCTCTCTTATTACTTAAGTAGGTTACTAATCGAACTTGCCTGGTATATTCAAGATAAGACAAACAGTGAAGAATGACGTTTAATTATTAAGTTTTATTCTGCATTTACTATATATGTATAAATATAAACGATATATAAACGATGTATATAAAACGATAAAATCCTTTTTATAAAAGGTATATTTGTTAAAATCCCTAAAAAGGGCTACATCACAGCATTAGTTTTCGATCGGATGACCGATTATCATCAGTGCTTATCTAAAATTTGTATAACCTGATAAGGTATTGCAAAGTGTTTAAAAACTGCAATATCTTATCAGGTTATACACATTTTAGGTAAGCACTGATGATGATTGGTCATCCGATCGAAAACTAGTTCTGTGATGTAGTTTTAGGGATTTTAACAAATATACGTTTTATAAAGAATTTTATCGTTTTTGTAATATATGGTATACAGCCAACTACAGGAAAATTTTTCCTCGTGGATTTTTATATATAAATATGTTTCAACAAACCTGAGAATCTCTTGAATTTGTGCAATTCAAGTGACATTCACACAGTGCTTTTCTATCCTTTTCTATACATACTGCTCCAAAGTAACAGTTCCTTTCTGCACAGGTTGACGGATTGGCCATGGACGCTAGATCTGTTGCTAAAATACAGAAAAAACTGCTAATCGTAATATCAAATCGAAAATAAAATCACATAGCCATATGGTTACTCATTAAAAAGTTGTAGTGGTTGAAAATATACGAGGTAGCTACCCATTTTATTATACCGGATGTCCACTTATATTTTCCCCCATTATAACTGTCTATAACTTCTAAACGGCTCAAGATAGAAATATGAGGTTGTCGCTGAAATGTTTTATTTTAGTTAAAGTTTTGTTTGAATGGATTGAATTGTTTATATCGTTTAAAAAAAAATGGCGGAATTTTGAAAAAAACGTTGTTGACTGTTTTTTTAATGAAACAGTTGATGAAACAAATGAAAGTTTTTTTAAAATCGGTTGTCAAATAACTGAGTAATTAATTTTTAAAATGAGTGATGCAATGTGGAAATCACATAACAGAATATCAATTTCCTTATGTTATAATATACATATTTAGTTAGGTGATATCCATGTTGCACCCCTCATTTTAAAAATTAATTACTCAGTAATTTGACAACCGATTTAAAAAACTTTATATCGCTGGATAGGTGAATGACCGTTCTTTCAATTTACAATAGAATATACTAGGTGTTCCATAAAAAAAAAGTCAACAAGGTTTTTTTTTCGAAAATCCGCCATTTTTTTCGTAATTGAAAGTGATATAAAAAATTCAATCCATTCAAACAAAACTTTTACTAAAATAAAATATTTCAGCGAAAACTGCATATGTATTTCTATCTTGAGCCGTTTCGAAGTTACAGGCAGTTAAAATGGGGGAAAATATAAGTGGACATCCGGTATAATAGATATTATATAGAGAGGTTAAAAATCATGGAAGAAATTAATTTTTTTGAGAATAGGCCACTTTGGAGAAAAATTCCGTGACAGATCGATTTTTATTTTTAAGTTATGAGTTTTTGGCATATATATCATACTCGTGACGTCATTCATTTGGACGTTATGACGTAATCGATGATTTTTTTAAATGAAAATAGAGGTCGTGTGCTAGCTCATTTGAAAGGTTATTTAAGTCTCGATTCATTAATATAAACGTTCACCTAATTATTTATACAGGGGGTCCAAAATCATTTGAAGAGTACAGGGGAAAAACAAGGGATGTCACATTTTATACATATTGAGATAAACACCAATAAAAGTTTAATTCTTATGATACCTAAAAACTACTTAGGAGTTTCTTAGCAGAATTCTAGCAATTCTTATTCTATAATCTTAATATACTATTAGTTATATTAATTTATTAATTTAATAATGCACGAAAAAACTGCTAACATTCCTTATTTTTGTCCAGTGGAGTGCGGACAATCCTGGTCCTTCGACTGGATACAAAAGCTTAGAAAATTTATATAGACTGATCTTTCTGTTTATTGTTCTGAATCGATATCCTAGTCGATAGTACTTAGTTATTGCTACCACATGACGAGAAAAGCCAAAATGATTGAAAAAGTGACGTTCCTTGTTTTTCCCCTGTACTCTTCATTTGTTTTCAATTAAATTATTTGACACAAAAAGAAGAATGTATGTAATCTATTTAATTTAAAATACATTTTACTGCTGCCAGAAAACGGAAAAAAATGTTTATTTCACAAATAAACATTGCTTTTCACTTAAATTCAATACTCAAGTTGCCACCCACCTACCTCTTCTCAGTTTAAACATTTAATTTCAAATAAATTTTTATTTTCTGTTTTCTGACAACAGTAAAGTGTATTTTGAAATAAATTAAATACATTCTTCTTTTTGTGTCAATTATTTTGAGTATGAATAATTATGTTAATGTTTATATTACTGAATAGACAATTAAATAACCTTTCAAATGAGCTAGCTCTCAAAAAATCATAATTTAAAAATAAAAATCGACCTGTCTCGGGATTTTATTCCATAAATTTTGAACCTATCTGTATATTAATAATAATATGTTATATAATCTATTATCTATAATTTAGGTTTATACCTGAAACACATCCGTTGGGCCCCAAGTACTTATTATGGTTTGTACATATTGTACATTTTTGTCCCTGAACTCCCGGTTTACAAACGCACCTTCCGGTCATTTGCTCACAATCATCTCTTACTGAACCAAAAGTTGAGCAACCACAAGCTGGAAAATAAAAAAGTGTTTATTAAAATATAATTTACAATACAGTGGAACCTCGA
This sequence comes from Diabrotica virgifera virgifera, assembly GCF_917563875.1. Lineage (NCBI taxonomy): Eukaryota > Metazoa > Arthropoda > Insecta > Coleoptera > Chrysomelidae > Diabrotica > Diabrotica virgifera. Next base: position 48,174,508 of record NC_065452.1, read on the forward strand.
TATGTCGGCCCCCGATAACCCGGAAGTCCGGCTAACCCGGACCGATTTTCGTCAGACAAAACAAACATTTATTCAGTTTGACTGAGTTTTTACCCAAAATGAACAATACTGTATACAACTGTACATAATTTAGATGTACTGTGCATATGTATTTCATGTTTTTGCAATTATAATGGAGTTTTTCTGCAAGTGTACTGTATTTTATGAATTTTTACCATATTCTCCGGCTAACCCGGATTTTCGATAACCCGGATCGGCCGCAGTCCCGATTAATCCGACTTATCGAGGTTCCATTGTAATACTAAACATAGAATAAATTTTAAAATTAACAGGTAACACAACATTGGATTCTGCAAATGTTTATGTAACTTCCCTCTTATTTTTACCCAACTTTTTATTTTTTAAGGAAGAAAGTAAAAAATATCTGTAACCCGAAGTGAAGATTAAATAAAATAAATTTAGAAATGCAGAGAACAGGCAAGAGACAAGAGAGTAAGACAACAGGCTCTATTTAAAAATGGCTATACATCGGCAGACTTGTCCCAGGGATGAAAAAAAAGTGACGTGTTTGGGTAAATTATAGAAAAAAATTAAGAAAGGTTATTTTGAAACAGAAACCTTCAAATCCAAGAGAGAATGCAGTATTTAAAATGGAAATATTATAAATTAAATAAGTTTTAAAACGGAAGGAGTTAAAAACTAAATTTTTAAGAGGAAAATCCCTTCTCAACTCGATATAGAAATAAATTCAAATAAAATTTACTTTTTTAACAGCAGTGGTTTAAGAGCTAAATTAGTTGATTTATGTAATATTGCTGCAATTTGCGAAGCAGCTTGGGTTTACGGTTTAAAATTTTCTGTGTTTTGGGTGGCAGACGTTTCCCCAACTGTCATCAATACGACTAACTTCACGAGTAACTTTGATACGAGAATTATAAAAAAAAATATGCATTGAAATCCAGATCCCGTAATTCGTTAAGCGTGATAAAGTGAGTACAAAGACATACATATTTCTTTCTTTGTAATTACAGCTTCAATTTACCGTACACTTCTCTTAGACTCTGTCGATAAGGTAGAGTCGTGTTGGGGAAAAGTCGCGCGCCCCTGTGTTTTATATCTCATCAAGGTCATCAAAAAAATCATATTACATCGCACATAAATTGCACAATTTAGCTTATAACTAGACATGTCGCTTTCCCGAGACAACCAGACAACGACTGAATCAGGTATATTTTTTTCATATGTGTTAAGAGCTGTGATGATAGCCAACCTCCGAGAGGAGAAGGAACTACAAGAAGAAGAAGAAGGGCTAAGAGTTCCATTATCGAGCTAGCTGTTAAATATTTTACTTATTATTTTTAGAATTTTAAAATATTCCAATAAATGTCACTCAACCTGCTTGTATCCGTTTTGTAATTAATTGAATTTCTATTTATGTGGTACATTTCGAGAAATAATCGATTATATATATATATATATATATATATATATATATATATATATATATATATATATATATATATATATATATATATATATAATCAGTTACTCGTTTTACCCTAAGGTGTACGAGAAAATCTGATACGATCTGATATATGATAAATTAAATGTATGTCCTGTTGTGATGGAATGATGTACTGTTGCACAAGAATTTTTCTGTATTTTGCAATCACTTTTGTGCTGCGTTATTCTTTGTTTTAACCATGCGATATTTGCCCTATATAATGCCCATCACATTCGAGACAAGAAAGTTGATAAATGAGATGACTCTGATTTTGAAGCGGTGTCTGGTTTTTGAGCTTCGAGAATAAGCTGTAGTTGGATATGCTGGTATATTTCGCTATTTTGGTTTTGAGAATTCCGATCAGCAGCTTAATTATATTGTTGGTTAAGCCATTTATGTAGGGCAACTTTTTGTAAATCACGGGATCTGATCGCCTGTTATCACATTGCTTTGGGCAATTTTGTTTTGTGTTGATCCAGAGGCGAGAGGCATCTGTACAAATGAAGGTTATACCAAAAACAGTGGCTGTCTGCAGATTATTCCCTGCCTTTGAATCGAAATAATACATAAATTGCCCTTCTTTCACTTCTATCTTTACTCAAATTGTGAATACTAAGGAACCATTTCTTGTACCTTTTCCTATATGAAAGAAAACGGGATGTGATTGAATGTTGCAGAATCCTTTTCGTTTTCTATTTCGTCGTTTCTTTGCCTTTTAAATTATGGAAGGCAGAGATGCAGGATGTTAACAAAGAATGGTTCTAATTACGGAAAGTTTCTAGATTTAAATTAGTGTATATTGTAATGTCGTATTCTGTATATAAGACCCTCCCCCTTTCTATTGTTTTTATATAAGATTATCAATCAGATCACAACTGATTTTTAAGTCCAAAATGTTTATTTTGCAAAGTCTGTTTGAACATCCGAGTAGATAGTAAATATCAGCGGGGATGGAATACATCCCTGTTTGCGGATTATTTGAATATAATGAATAAATTCGTACTTTGCTTTATGGAATAGTTTTTACCTAATATTTACAGCTATATCTTTAATAAGTATAATTATTTATAAATATTTCATATGTGTCTGTTCCAGCAGTGTTATTTTTGTGGAAAATAAAATAAAAGTAAAAATATTTTTTAAACCTTGAGTAACAGACAATGCAAAATTTTCCCTCGAGTCTTACGCATGTAATTGTAATTTAAAACCAGCTTTTTAGGCGAATTTTTCCGCATGCTCTAGTGGAAGGGTCCTGATAAACCACAATAATGAAAAATGTTTCACAACGCACTATCTGCGAGTAATCCCCAGTTTCATTTTCTCAAAATTGCCCATTTTTCTCCTCATGCTGAATTAACTCATCTTGCTGTTGAATTATGCCTAATTGTCAAAGTCTAGCATAAAATAAATTCATTTTGGTGTAGGTGAATGAACTTTTCTACCAGGGTTGTTCTGAAAAGTTTTAGTAGTAGGTCACACGTTGCCATGAGCATAAATACTAAATTACAATGCTAATCTCTATCTTTGAGTTTGTGGTAACAATTTTAAAAGTTTATGACAACGGTTTGGAATTTGCTAGTTTACTTTCTGTGTAGTTTATATTGTTCAAGTATGAGTTTCTGAATATTTACAAAATCCCAATAAAAACGTCAAATATTTCAGTTACTAAACTTACTTGGAGTAAGATAAAAATGGACAGTAAGGCCAATGTCAGATTATGCGTTTTGACCGGATGCGTTTCCGCCGCATCCGGTGAAAACGCATAGTGTGACAGATCGGTCCGGTTGCGTTGGAAACGGATGCGTTTTGAGTTATCGGTACGGGCTTACAAACTGCACCAGACTAAACGCATAGTGTGACAGGTCGGTACGGTTGCGTTGGAAACGGATGCGTTTTCACCGCATCCGGTCAAAACGCATAATGTGGCATCGGCCTAAGGCAAGCGTCCACTGATCCGCATCGTACGGATCGCATCATCGGTAATGCCGAAGGGTTGCTTCGAGAGGCAACTTTTGCGATGCGTGCCGATGAATCATTCGGAATGCCGACCAGTGGACGCACCCCACGCACTTTGTTCGGAATTTCGCTTGGCCCAGTGGGAGCTAATCTACGGCTAATTTGCATTTGACGATCGTCTTCTTCGTAATGAAACAAGTAAACTCAGTTTTAACTTTTATTTTATATAATATAATTGGTATATTGGTATATATTGGTATATTCAGGTAAAACCGGAGCCACGAAAAGAAGGAAAGGAGGACCCAGACAAAAATGGTTTGACAACGTACAGGAAGATCACAAAAATGAGGGAATTATTGGTTGGGAAGAAAGAGCATCAAACAGGGATGAATTTTTCTTTATTAACATCCAAGATTTTTTTACAATCTGTTTTACAATGAAAACAATAAGTAAAATTGTTTGTCTTTACAATGACAGAGAGATGTAAGGTCCAGTGACCAAAGCATCACGACACACACACACACACACACACACACACACACACACACACACACACACACACACACACACACACACACACACACACACACACACACACACACACACACACACACACACACACACACACACACACACACACACACACACACACACACACACACACACACACACACACACACACACACACACACACACACACACACACACACACACACACACACACACACACACACACACACACACACACATTAGCTTTTTACCAGTGATATGCGCACATACACTGATACGCGAGCACGAAAACTAAAACTGGCACAGAACACAGAACACAATGACTGGACGCTGTTGAAGGCGTAGCTTCCTCTGCTATTGGCTCTGTCAGGTGTCAGGATCGGTTAGGTAGGTCCAAGGGATCATATCGCTTCAATCTCTTCGCTTGTTGGTTGTTGAGAAGATTGTGTGCCAGGGTGTTAGGATGTACCCGCAACCTATTTTGATATTGTTCAGCATAGGGATGAATGGAGGAAAATAACAAGTCAATTTAGTAGGCAAGGGCATGATTAAATGAGAAACTACCCCATTTATTACAAGTTTTGCAACATAAGTATTATATTATTGTACCTTTGCCCAAGTCTTAAGCGTTGTAAATAAAATAATTAAATTATTTTAATTTAATTAAAATAAATTAGAATAATTTTAAATATCAAGCGGACACAAGAAGATGAAATTGGAAATACAATAAAAGCAGCCACAAGAACATATCATTCCCAGTATAAAAACTTCTTAAATAAAAAGGAAATAACAAGGAAAACCAAAATGGTAATATTTAAACAATTTACGTACCTATCACTACATAATATGATGCAGAGAATTGGGTATTGAACGACAAAGAAGAAAAGAGATTGCAAGCCGCGGAAATGAGGTAAGTATTTAAGAAAAGTCGTGAGAGCCAGAAGAACTGATAAGAGACGTAGCGATGATACTAGAAGATAATTAAAAGTAAAAACATTACAGGAAAAAACATTACACGAAAACAGGAGAAGACGACCAAGGAAAACCAGGAATACAAGTGTGATGGAAATATTGAAGAATAGAGGAAAATCGTGGCAGGAAGTCAAAGGATTATCTAGAGACAACAAAAGTGGCGTAAGTTCGCAGAGAATAACGAGTAAAGAAGACATCTCGACACCTTCCGATATAAGAGGAACATCGATAATGTATGTATGTATGTATGTAAAATCAATTTTTTATTGTGAATTTATAGAATGGTCCCCGTACCGAATGAGAAAGGGATCCTCACAAAGACGCGTGTGTTCGCTGTAATTTTGCCCGCTCTAAATTTATTGGTGTGTACACGTTACATACCACTAGATTTATTATAGCTGAGTTGAGGCATAATTAGCCCATTGTTTCATAGTTTTACAGTTTTATCTGTTAAATTATTGGCCGGCTGGATCATTCAGGAACCGCAGTATAGGCCAGCCAAATATGTTTCGACTTTTAATGTCATTACATACACACAATACTACATGTATGTTTGCCAGCTGTATATCTTCATTGCAAAATAACCAGTTGATTACTTGGCTTTACAAGCTTTAACGGCATGAAACTAAAGTTCACATACAATAGAACCAAAAATAAATTCATCCTACTAATGCATCCTTGGTAAATTCTTTTTTTTAACACGTACATATACGTGTTTACTCACCTTTTTTTATCGTGAGAAAATAAAATATTTATCTTGCTTTTCGCTTAATGATTATCTTGTAGTTACAGCATTCATCAAGTTCAGAACTATCTCTCAATCGAGGATTGGATACTATCACTATCTTACTCTCTCTACCGCTGCTCTGAAGAATTCTATAGAACTGCATTTAAACCAGTCCCTTAAATTCTTCAACCATGACACTCTCCTTCTTACTATACTCCTTCCCCATCTTATCTTTCCCTGTATTATCAGTTTTAGCATTTCATATTGTTGTCTTCCAGCTATTCTGCCAGATATTGTAACTTTATTATTTTTATTGTGATTATTATTTCGTATTCTTTGCCCATTTCTCGCAATATTTCCGTGTTCGTTTTCTTTTATGTCCATGCTATTCTAAGCATCCTCCTGTAACACCACATTTCAAATGACTGTTCAGCTTCCAAATCTATATTGCATTATCGAGAATACGAATCACCTCAAAGCTCTTACCCTCAGTTGTAATCTAAGGTTATTTTCACAAACGCCTTTCTTGCTATTTTTATCCTTGCCCTTATTTCTGTTGTTGGATCATTAATGTCTTAAATCCAAGTTCCTAAGTATTTGTATTTATCAACCCTTTCTATCGTTCCATTTTAAAAATGTATGCTTGTTTGTATATTTGTTTTCTTATTTATCATCACGTATTTGGTATCTTTTATATTCATTTTTAGTCCATATTTTTTATAGAAGATCATATATTTTGTTACGTCTTGTAAAGTGTACCTTCAGCTTAAATTTAGCTTTAAGTTAGGTACATTTTTTTTCCTGAGCATAATACCCGTTATTTCGTAGTCTACTTGGACCGCGTTGTAATAGCGGATTAAGTGCCAAAATGTAGTTTTGAGATAAATGGTTTTAAAGATTTTAAATTTGTTATTGGTGCTATTTCTAAAATATAGAACTACCATGTTTCATATTTGAGAGGTTATTGCAAATATAAAGGAACTCTAGATGTTTATTAAATTTTTTTAAAATAATTTATATTTTAAAATTTATTCGATCAAATGTCGCTTAATTCGTTAATGATTTTTTAAGATATGCATGAGTTAAGATCCAAATACGGGATTAAAAGACATATTTGGCGCTTAATCTGATGTTTCAGAATAAAAAGTGTTATAATAAGGTTTTATTAAATTTTTCGCTTTAATACGTATAAAAAGTTATATCGTTTACATAGAAAATACACCAAAAGCAATCCGCTAAGATTGGTCTTTATTATCGAAATCCAATGATCCATTAAAGCCGTGAATGTCATCTTGAATGCCTTTATTCCCTACGATATTTTCATATAAGTTTTTAGCATCCAATGGAGTAAGTCCCAATAACAACATTATGTCATTAAATTTTGGGATAGAGACCGGTTTTTCATTCGGCCACAAAATTTGCCGTTTGGAGGAATACAACAATTTTGTACTTCTGGTTGGATTTCTTCTGACTCGTTTACTTATGTCTACTTCTGGAAAATTCCGCCGTGATTTTTGCTAAAATATATTTTACAAGGATCTTTTTTCAAGAGCAGTATTTTTTAGTTTGAAGTCAGTTAATCGAATTCCGATTTATATGGTTCTTTCTATTTACAATATTTTTTAAATATCGCAAACTCCTCTAAACTCTTATCTTTGTACCATTTGAACCGTTAATTTGTTTCGTTTTCTGCAATTTTTGATAACGTTTATATAATCATCTGGAGTATATAACCGATTTTGGAGTTTTAGTGCTGAGTCTATGTCCCCAAATTTGTAGTCATTGGGCATAAAACTGGGTCTTGATACTAGAAAGCGCATCGTTATTTTTTTAAGATGGTATAAGCTCAAGCGCAGATTTTGAAAGCATCACAATTTTAGTATGTATTGAGGTTTTGTCCTTCGCAACTGTCAGACTATAATATCAATTCAGTTAATTGAGGTACTAGGTTCTGTCGCAAATATTTTAATCAAATTGAACTTACTTCTTGTGCTCCTTTTTCTGCTGTGCTTCGACCTAAACATAGAAATGGCGTCGCCCAGTTGTTCTTAAATATTTACCGCAGTTCGTTCGTTCGTACCGTTCGTTCGTTGGAATTAGTGGTAAAGGTGGGGTTTTTTTCCAAATCACAAGTCAGTACCTCCACATTTTGTTCATTTTTACCTTTTTGGAGATCTGAATTTATGAGATTTCTAGCCGCTTTTGCTTCATCTTGATGAGTCTCGGTCTTTTAAATTGTTTTTCTCTTCCTCTATCAACTTTGGATTTTAACTGCAAATTTATCGCATTACATGTGTTATTTTTAACTCTTTTACTTTGCAAATTAAAATTGTCATAAAATATGCGTTTATAGGAAGCAAAAGCAACCCTCCTAAGTTAAAAATTATATCTAAGGTTACATCACTATTTAAAAAAAAAATCGTTCACTTTGATTTCTACAATATAATGCGACCTATATTTTCGAAATTAGCTGATGTGATCAATAATTTTTTGTTTTTGATATTCAGGCATTTTTCCACTGGTAGCTGTCTTTTCTCCTCTATGATCTTTAATGACTTCTGTTGAACAAACTTTTTTTAAATACCGGTCAAATCTTGTCGAGGATATTCTCAAAGTTTGAATAAACATTTTTGAGCACACTTCTTTGTTTTAAAATAACGTATTGTCCTTTGTTTTAATTTGTTTTAAAACTCGAACTTTGTTTTAAAATAACGAACTACCCAACAAACGATGTTACTTAATTCGATATCTTAAACGTTAGAAAATAATATGTTGTGTTTTGTAATAAAGAATTAACCGACTATTTGTGGCGCTTGATTCGTTATTACACTTAAAAGATGCGGATTTTTGTTTTTGACAACGGAGTATATTATACTATTATTGGCGTTTGATTTAATATTACACTTTTTGTTGTAACTGTTTTTAGTTCTTTAAAAACAACTTTGCTTTTAATTCGATATTACAAATCTTAATGTGAGATTTTTCTTAATAAAATAACAAATAATGTCGCTTAATACAGGTGTTCAAAAACCGCTTTATTTTGTACTTTTTTCCAAAAAACATATTTTTATAGATAGATTTGCACCCTAGCTGCAAGATGGCACCATAATCCGAATTTTGAATTTTTGGCGCTTAATCCGTTATTACATATGTAACGCGGTCCACTTAGTCTATGGTAAATCACCCTGGACGACTCCTGGGTGTGAACAGTTTTATTTTCTTTCATATCCTTGCTTGTTCGATTAGATTCGTAATAGTGTTGATGTATGGTAGGTTAAGTTGTGCCTTAATTTGAAAGCCGGCCCCTCACGGTACTGCGCCGTCGTTCAATTTTGTTGCATTCGATTAATTGGCCCAAAAATTTTGATTATACATGACCGTGCATGCAACAAAATCGTACAATTTTACAACAGAAAGATTGGCCTGTCTGCTGCAGTATTGCAGAACTGATATCATCGATGACTTTGTCGAACGACACCGCAGTACCGTGAGTGGCCGGCTTAAGAAATGTTAAGCTGGATAATTGGGCACAGATTCCAAAAGCCATAACGAGGAAAAAAATATTGGCAAGAATACCTTTAAAACAATTTAACTATTGTTATATTAATATTGTATTGTAGCTATATGAATCTTCTGTAATAACTACTTATCTTGACGAGTACTATAGTTTATTTTTTAACCAGGAGGAGTAAACTAAAAAGACAGATTCACACCCAAGAAAGTCACTAGAATAATCAACAAAATACAACTTCTTTTGAGGTTGATTATGTCGGCCCTCGACGGTAATCCATAAATATTATATTATATTAATACGTCGCTAAAGAGTTCTAAAAACAACTGCTTTTTATATAAAAGCAGGCTACAAATCTAAAAATTAAAGGAATAACGCAGAAAATACAAAAAATCGCCGATATAACTTAATCAACCTATTAAATGCAAATTGTGTCAAAATTTGATAAATGTCATTAGTGTCAAAATTTTATAACAGTGGAGTAAACTTTCCTGCGATTGGACCAATTACAAACACAAGCATTACAGCGCGGTAAATTTGAATCACTCTTCTTGGTTTAAAAACAAACCATAACAGCATTAGACGAAATTTTATAAAGTGAACTAAAAACAAGAACATTACTTACGTATGCAGCCTTGGTATCCAGCAGATATTTTCGGTAGTCCCCAAAAACCAGGCTCACATCGATCACATTTGGTTCCCCCAACGCCAGGCTTGCATTTGCACTGTTTGGTTTCTGGATCGCAAATATCTGAGTACGACCCTAATTTGTTGCACTCACAAATAGATGGACAGCCACCAAAATTTTGACCTTGAGCCGGTGTTTTTCCATCTGGGCAACAACCGAACCAACTTTCTTCGCAGTCTTTTTTCTCTACTACTGCTTCATCTGGAATGAAACGATATTATGAGAAACTTTTTTTTGTATATTTTGTAGTTGCAAATAGTATATTGTGCAACAAGTGCAGAAAGGTACTAATTTCTCACGAGTTTGAAAAGTTGCGGTACGAGCGCAAGCGAGTGCCGCAATTGAAACTAGTGAGGAATTACTTTTCTGCACGTGTTACACACTAAACTTTTTCTACAACCACAGTTTTTGCTAAAAATAAAAATCACAATTTTCAAACGAAGATTTATTATAATAAAAAATTATAAATTTTAATCTGTATTTATTTAATACTAATCAATTTAGATTCCTTGTATCTAAACAAATCACACAGAAATTAGTTAAAAAATTAACTCACTGCCTTAATTTGTTTGAATTTAAACTATTTTAAATAAAGTATTACAAAATGTCACATTTGACGTTATATTTATGCAGTCACGGATTTCCACCAGATTTACTTCATGACGTATCTTGCTGAGGTTGCTAAATCCTTATTGGTTAATTGCTAATTATAAAATGTTTATTAAGAATAAAATTGTAAAATAAAACAGTTGTAACATCCATAATTTAATTTCTATTGGATAATTAAGTATAATAATTGACTTAGAGGTTGTATATTTGTCTACATTTTAACCATATATATGTAAACATAATATATAACGTTACTCAGAATGAGGTAGTCATTTGTAAAATACCAAATGTAAAGTTCAAAACTAATGTGTTAAAGTAGCGAATTTTGCAGATTTCTTGGACATGAGTTAAATCGGATCTTTTTAGAAAAGCACTATCAAATCTGTCACAAAAGTGTTAAAATTATATTTATGATTTTATTGTGGAATGTAATGGTACTGTGCAAAAAAGAACTTTTCGGCACAGAAACGTCACTTTCCGGCACAGAAACGTCACTTTTCTGCAACTAATGTCATAAATCTTATACTGTGAGGAAATATCATCTTTTTTAACATAAAACTGTGCAGAAAAGTGCACTTTGAATAGTGGTTGTAGAAAAATGCAATTTTTAATATAAGGAGTCTAGAAAAAACAATTAATTTTATATTGAATTCATTGATTTAAAAAAATATATGACAGAATTTTATTAAAACAAGTTTCGTAGTCAAAAGTAAACTTTGTTTGGTGTGTAACAAAAAAAAGGAGTTCTTGTTGAGTATACGAAAATTATAAAATAAATGAAAGAAATTCGCTGTAAAATGAAATCAAGAGACGTCTTATATTTCAGTTCATTCAGAGAGCGTCATAAACGCCCTTACGTACATTTCACTCCCATTAGAGATCCCGAGAGGGTGTATATATGACTATCTCTGAACGAACTGAAACAAATCAAGCCTCCTAGTCCGAATTACGACAAAATAATATGGATGTTATGGATAATATGGATGAAAAATTCGAAGTTTTATTTCCGGAGAAATAAAACCTCTAGTGAGACCAAGTCTCTGGTTACACCTATTCGTGGTTTGTATTACTTGCAAACCAAGCGAATGCTGAATAAAAGAAGGTCTAAAATTTGCACCCCACTTCCTGCTTATTCAGCGTGGCAAAATTTCAACGAAAACTTTTGTTCTGATAATCAGTTAGGAGTAATTTTTTTGAGGTAAAATTTCTACAATTCTACCGGGTGTTAATATTGTTACGAAATTAATAGAAAAACGTAATTATCTCTTAACCTACCTCGTATAACATTGTAAAACCTTAGATTAAAAAAAAAACGAGAACAACTAGGAGCGTTCAAAAATGTAAAAATATACAGGGTCATTCATCATCATTCTCTTTGCCTTATCCCTATGCGGGGTCGGCTTCCCTAATTGCATTTTTCCACACAATTCTATCTTGGGTCATATCAATGTTAATCCCCTTTACCAACATGTCCTGCCTTATCGTCTCCCCCCAGGTCTTCTTTGGTCTTCCTCTCCTACTCCTTCCAGGAATCTGCACTTCAGCTGTTCTTCGTATTGGATGATTAACGTCTCAACGTTGAACATGACCAAACCATCTTAACCTATGCTCTCTCATTTTGGCATCAATTGGTGCCACACCTAGACTTCCCCTAATATACTTATTTCTAATTTTATCCTTCTTTGTCACTCCACCCATCCATCTAAGCATTCTCATTTCCGCCACATGCATTCGTTGTTCCTCTTTCTTTTTCACTGCCCAACATTCAGTTCTGTACATCATAGCCGGCCTTATGGCTGTTTTATAGAATTTTCCCTTCAGCTTCATTGGAATTTTTCTGTCACAAAACACACCACTCGCTTCTTTCCACTTCATCCATCCAGCTCTAATTCTACTGCATGCATCTCCATCTATTTCTCCATTACTCTGTAATACCGAGTATGTAATAATTTCTCCATTACTCTGTAATAGTCCTCTAGTTTGTACATTGTTGTATATCTCCCTTGTTTTTCTAAACAGGTACCAGTATACTGCTTCTCCATTCGTCTGGCATTTGTCCAACTTCCATAATTCTATTAAATAGACCTGCTAGCCACCTTGTTCCTGTCTCTCCCAATGCTCTCCATACTTCCCCACGAATATCATCTCGTCCTACCGCTTTTCCTTTCTTTATTTTTGAAGCGCTTGAGCCACTTTCTCGTTGGTTATTTTGGTGACCATTGCTGCTACTGTCTCCGTTGACTCCACAGGCTGTCTGTCAAATTCTTCATTTAATAAGCTGTCAAAGTACTTTCTTCATCTCTTTTTGACATCCCCTTCGTGAACTAGTATTTTATTATTTTCATCTCGGATACATCTAATCTGATTAAAATCTTTTGCTTTCTTTGCTCTCTGTTTGGCTATTTTATATATATCTTCGTTTCGCCTTCCCTGGTATCAAACTGATCGTATAGGTTTGAATACGCTTCTGCTTTGGCTTTTACTACTGCTACTTTCGCTTCCTTTTTCGCCACCATATAGTTTTGAAAATATGTGTCGGATCTGGTTTCTTGCCACTTTTTATATAATTTTCTCTTCTCTTTTATTTTTCCTTGTACTTCGTTTGACCACCACCAAGTCTCTTTATCCTCAAACTTTTTTCCTGACGTTTGCCCAAGTATTTCAATAGCAGTCTCTCTAATACTACTGCCCATTTTTCTCCAAATTGTATTAAGGCTTCCTTTCATATACCAACATATTTTTTCTACTATTCTTCCCCTGAATAGACCTTCTTTCTCATCTTTCAGCAGCCAGCACTTGATTTTTTGTGGTCCTCTCCGATATTTTTGTTTAGTTTTGCTTTTTACTTCGATGTCCAGAACAAGCAGCTTATGTTTTTGGCTTACTGTCTCACTAACTATTACCTTGCAGTCCTTGCATTCACGTATGTCTTCTTTCCTTATCATGAAGTAGTCTATTTATGATTGATATTGTCCACATTTTTAGGTAATAAGTTGAGTTTCTCTCTTTTTAAAGAATGTGTTAACAATCGCCATATCCAATGCTGTTGCTAATTCAAGCATGTCATCTCCAGCTTCATTTCTAATTCCAAAGCCTAATCCCCCATGTATTGTTTCATATCCTGTCTTCGATTGGCCCACATGTGCATTGGTAAAAATATACAGGGTGTTCAAGTAAAAAAAAGATAAGTTTGTTCAACCCTGTCAATCTGGGTGGCTCCGTATATTAAAAATATTTTTTCCACCTACCTTTACCGAAAGTATAATTTTCCTGACCTGATTGTAGGGAGCAAAGTCGTACTTTTCCTCCCTAGGAAAGGAAAGTACTTTTCCTCCCTAGGGAGGAAAAGTAAAAGTGACGTCATGGTATGTCATTGATGAAATAACTTATTGACGCACTATACAATATTCTATTATCTATTACGTAAGTATCTATAGATTTTAACGTTTATTTATAAAACACCCTCTATTTTGCAGAATGGTAAAAAACAGTAAATTGTTATTTTGATTTAACAATGGTTACATTAATAATTTGACTTAAATTTGACAGTTGACAGTTATACTGTACCTACTTGTTAGTTTTAGTGCTCTAAAAAATTTTGTCAGTTAGTTATATAAATAAATTATTTAAAAATGAAAAAATTTCTTGATATTTGAGAAAGGTGGAAAAATAATATGTATAACATGGGAGTAACGTGCCTTTTCCTCCCTCGAATGATTACTGCCCTCCGCTATGCGTCGGGCAGTAAACTTCATTCTCGGGAGGAAAAGTAGCACTTTCCTCCCTTGTTATTAGTGTTGCCCAAATGCAAGACCAAGACAAGACTTAGACAGTCTTGGTCTTGGTCTTGCAACAGTACACCTGGTCTTGGTTTTGGTATTGCGCTCCAGGTCTTGGTCTTGGTCTTGGTCTTGCAGCAAGAGTCTTGCAAGTCTCGCAGTTGCCCATTAGCCTATTACATATCTTAAAACAACGTAACAGCGTAGGTAAATTTTAAGCTTGAATTATTTATTCGTTAACAATATCGCTGTAATAATATTGTTGCTAGAAGGTAAATTGTCGTTGTATCTATAGGTACCGGATACCGTCCCGGTACCGATGAGTGTACCAATCAAACTGTGCGTTTTTCTCAAAGTTCGCATCATCCTGTGGAAGATTCTAGCCTTTATAAAATACTGAAATTAAAACCCTACTACAGTCTGATATTTTCTTAACATTCTGTTTTTTTATTCATTCGCTTGGATAACAACAAAGTTAGATATTTTAATAACTAGCCATGTTTTTCATCAATACAGGCTGTTTTGAAATAAGTATGGCAAATTTTAAGGGGTAATTCTTAATAAACCGGTTACACGTAGGTATGCGCGCCATTTGTGAATATTAAAATCTTAATTGTATGTCAAAAATGCGTAATAACTATCTCTTAAAACCTACCAAATTTCATTCGCATATCTCAACCGGTTTTAGAGTAATAAATAAATCGTCAGTTTGTAAGAAAAATTTTAACATCCCCTATTTCGGAAACGAAGCATTTGCGAACATACGATTGATAAAACAAATGACCAATTTAATTTAACTACAGAAAAAGCTGCTACAAATATGCTTTTGTCTTGCATACATTTCACTGTAATATTTCTTTGTTCAATGCCTCGGTAGACAGTATATCGTTATTAAATATTTAGTTATTTTGTTAACACGGTGTGTATAGCTGGCATTATCTGCATTAAATCTGCATTAATGTGTCTCGTTATAAATACTTTTAAGTATTAGCCGCATTCTTTCAGCAAATTTTGTCTAACTGAATGAGGTCATTGCACAATCAACAGAAAAATATAGGTAAATATTAGTCTCACTATTTTATATACCGATAAGGTGTAATAGGTATATTTTTTATCAACTACAGATTTTAACGACATTATTGTCGGCATCGCAAGTTCCCAACGCAAAAATATTAATTTATAAGTAAAGGTCGGCTATTCTCAAAACCTGGACAATTAATTTCAGAGCGAAGATGTCGTCTACTGGGAAAGCATGTAAAAATATTTTATTTTTGAATTGTAATAATGATCTCTGAGTACGTGTCAAATGTGTCAAGTGTTATTTTAATAGATATTTTAATTCGCTTTGTATGTTTGTGGTATTGTTCGTAATGCGCATAAGTCAAATTTTCCAAATTTTTGTTAATAAATTTTTTTGCCTCTCATAGAGTATCTAAGAATATACCTGAACTAATATACTCCCTAAAACGACCCTCAGTTCTAACTGCAAGACGCAAGAGTCTTGCAGGCTTAGTCTTGTTCTTGCTCAAATCTTGCACGGTAAGTCTTGGTCTTGGTCTTGCAAAAACGCAAGAACAAGACCAAGACTGCAAGACTAAGACCGATTTTGGGCAACAGTACTTGTTATACAAATAGCTATTAAAGTACGGTCCTACCCATGCCCCAACTTTTACCTTTAACAATTTGTTTTCGATTTTCTTACGATAAATGAGTAATTAGACTTCGTCGGACTAATGCTGCACCCTGTATGTAGGGTGGGTGGGGGTAAAAACCGGCGGCACTATTAATCTAATAGTTGTGTTTATTAAGGTAAATAATATTGTTGACGTTCTGTTACGAGCTAATAAATGAGCCGATTGTCAGTCGTTATTGTGATTATTTAGATTTGTTTCCATATGATTACATCATATTTATGTTTATGTGTATATGCTTTGTAATTGTTGTAGCAGTAATTTATTTAAATAGTTCGCTATGGGGCACAGTCCCGCATGCGAGGCTTTGCTCCATATTGCCATTTAAAGTCTGTTGCATATTACTGTATAATCGTTTTAATGTTTCTGTTTTAGAAACTATAAAACCAAAAACCAGTATGTAGTGTTGATGGAAGACTAACTTGCAAAGAGGTATATCCATTAGATAGGTCGTTTTGTAAAATACAATAATATTGAGATTCATTACCTTGTCGCTTCACAGCAGTCACAAAATCGAAATCATTTAAAATAGGATTGGAGAAAACGATAAATCTTGAAAATGTAGTTAAAGTCTTTCGAGCTATTGGGATCTATCCCTTCAACTTAAATACTTTCTAGGAGGTTGAGTTTCTACCATCAGGTGTTACAGTTCAACAACTGGATCAAGAGCCATGCGATGATGATCCACAGTTAATATATTACTGAGAAAATCAGAATATTTGCCTTCTGTTTCCGAACATATTAGCTATGGCAGGTGGACGCACGGAATTGGTCGTTATTGACGGGACTCTAACAGAGCAATGGTACATCACACGGATTTTAGATCTTAATGTGAGATTATGGCGAGGAGCTGTGGGTGAAAATTTTGCATTTATGGATGACAACACACGCCTACATAGGACTCAAACGGTTAATGACTATCTTCAGACAGAAGGAATTCATCGTTTGGAGTAGTCTGCGATGTCTTCAGACATGAACCCCATTTAACATGCATGGAATGTACACTCCAGAGCTGTTCGTGCTCGAAGGAATCCTCCTAGAACCCATCATGAACTTAAAATTGCTTGTAAAGAAGAATGGGAGAATCTGCCACAGGAAATAATTATTGCTCCACTTGTTAGCAGCTAGAACTCAGGCGTGCATTGATGCCAGTGGTGAAAATACACAATATTACAATTATTATTATTGTTAAATACATTTTAATTAGAAATAAATTTTTAATTTCTTATTTATTAAAAAAAACAATATCTCTTTTGAAACAAAAACAATATGTCAACGTTATGATATTCTTTTTATAAACGATCTAAGTATAAGAGAAATTTCTGAAAATAGTTAATAATAGCGAGAATTTTGGGTACTGTATAACTTTTAAAACTATATGTATATAAATATAGTCTCTTACGATCTTATCTACATACATCGGAAAAGTCTAGCGATATTAAAAAAAAAAACACTTATTTCTTCTTTAATTAATAAATGTAAAGACTGAAATAGTTTTGTACACACTTATGACAACAAGTGAACAGGGAAAAGTGTACTTTTGAAGTGTGTAAAACAAATAGTTCCTAGCTGAGCGCTTTCGGCTTATAAAGCCATCTTCGTAGCTATGGTCAAAAGGTTCAAAATACCACTATGAAGAGAGATGGATCCCATGTACGATATACAAAAAATACTTCTATTACTTGTGCAGTTTTTTTAATGACGGAAAAAATATAGAAAAAAACCTTGTCTATCTGTTGAAAAAAGGTGGTCAATTCTTGCTGTTCTTAGTCGGAAAAGTTGAAAAAACATATACATTACAAGCACAAAGGACTTTCACGAAAAACTACATTACATATAACAAAAATTTGATCATGGTAAGGTCAAGAGACCTTATCATGCACACATCAGATGGTAAAGTCTCTTGACCTTACCATGATCAAATTTTTGTTATATGTAATGTAGTTTTTCGTGAAAGTCCTTTGTGCTTGTAATATATATGTTTTTTCAACTTTTCCGACTAAAAACAGCAAGAATTGACCACCTTTTTTCAACAGACAGACAAGTTTTTTTTTCTATATTTTTTCCATCATTAAAAAAACTGCACAAGTAATAGAAGTATTTTTTGTATATCGTACATGGGATCCATCTCTCTTCATAGTGGTATTTTGAACCTTTTGACCATAGCTCCGAAGATGGCTTTATAAGCCGAAAGCGCTCAGCTAGGAATTATTTGTTTTACACACTTCAAAAGTACACTTTTCCCTGTTCACCTGTCTTTTTTAATTGTTTTGAAGAAATAATAATAGATTTTTAATGTTTAGTAGTATTTAATATACAGCATAATTTGCTGAAATGTCAAAAATATCGAGAAGTACAATTAAAAAAAAAAAAAAGAATGTGTGTGTGTACTTTGTACGCACGTAAGAAGTTATACTTTTATTATTATGATTTCAACGAAATTAATATACTTAACAGGTTATTTGTATTTTATTTAAATATTAAACTAACTTTCTTTACCTACCACTTTTAAAAATTTTTTATTAAAACGATACCAAAAATATAAAAAAAATATGAATCGTCCGGGATTTGAACCCGGGACCTCTTGATCCCCGATCACACGCTATACCACTGCTCTATATCCCTTTTGCTTTGACAGGTTACAATATTTCTCATACATACTGACAAATTTAATACAAAATTACTTTAAATATACTTACTATTAATATAAAATATCTTATTCCCGAGGAAGAAAAATCCAAAGACAAAAAAATTATAATAAATAATACATTTACTAAAAACACTAATATATCCTTTTCACACCTTTTCTTGCACTGATATATTTATACATAACTTGAAAGATTCAGCAACTAAACGGCATACTGTCTGTGTGCGCATGTGCGCAGAATTATGAAATTTTACTCTCAATCGTGCCTAAAGAAGTGTAACTTCAAAAATAGGTTATCACAAAATATGGTCGTAATAAGAAAAAACCAAATGAATAAAAAATATCGCGCCAACTCTGGTTTATTAAGGCTCTACATATGTCGTTCATGTCAAAATGAGATTGTCGACACCCTGTTGAGTTATGTTTGCCCATTCTTCTATCAGCCGTTGAAGCATGTCGCATACATGCTCGATGGGATTCAGGTCGGGGGACTGTGCTGGCCAAGGCAACAGATCAATACCTTCGTTGGTAAGCTAGTATGTCACTCGGTGTGCGACATGTGAACGAGCATTATCATGCATGAGGTGGAAATTTTAACCAACCGCATCAGCAAACTGATGAACGATAGGTTGTAGAATGGTGTCGAGGTACTGCTGAGCTGTAAGAAAGCGGTTTGGAAACACGAGGTCCGTTCTGATACCGACTATTATTCCACTCCATACCATTACTGCACCACCTCTGTATATGTAAACGTCCTGAACATGTTTTAAGCGTTCTACATGTCCAAATCGTCTCCACACTCTTATTCATCGAGAATCTGGATGAAATCCAAATCTAGATTCCTCGCAGAATAAAACTGAAACCCAATCATTTGTATTCAAGTTTTGATATTCTTGATACCACTCTAATATTGCAGAGCGATTGCCTCTGGAGATAGGTGGACATCTCAATGGCCTTTGATTGTGGAGATTGGCTTCATGGAGACAATTTCCTACAGTATCATAGCCTACGGTTACCTGGTGTGCCCTCTACAAGTCGCTAACCAATTCAGGTGCTGTAATTGTTGGTTGTCTTCTAACGGTGAACACTAAAAATCGGTCTTGAGGTGCAGTTGCAACGCGCCCACGTCCTAGATGACCATAGGCTGGATTTCCCGTGTCACAAGAATGCCGCTAGAATTATCTTTGGTAGACTTTGGAACACTTTGGCAGACTGCCATGTGCTCAGCTTCATTAGTTTGCCGCATGCCACACTGAGAAGGTCTACAGCCCTATTTATCTCATCCAAAGTTAAATATCGTCGTTCGATGATACGCAAAAAACGATATTTTCAATGCACTAAATAAAAAAAGAACTTTATAGAATGAACAAAGTCGAATATTTACTGAAGTGTAAAAATATATAGGCCAGGGTAATAAGACAAAATATACCCTGTTTGTGACACTTCAACAGCCAGGGTACTGAAGCGTTTTTTCGACAGGTAATACCTATAAGAACAAATTGTAACTATTTCCTACGTACGATCTGGAGGCCATTTTTATTTATAAACAATTTAGTGTCAAAAAACGGCCTTTTTTTTCAAATTAATGGAAAGCAGTAAGAACTATGGTTTTATTAGTACAGACATCTTCGAGAGAATGGAAAACGCTTTAAAATGGCGTATTACAAAGTTTAATACACTCATTTATTGTTAATATAATTGCGAAAAGAGTCAAAATTTCAAAAAAATTAATTTTGCAATAACTATCGTAAAAATAAGTATACAGCTTTGAAATTTTTGACTAATGAGGGTTCTTTGGTGATTAATATGTGACAAAAATTTCAAAGCGATTCATTCAATTGTATAAATTTTATTCAAATTGTTTATCCCAGAGAGCTATTTTTTGCAATAACTTAAGTCAGAAAAACATAATGTTAGAACCATTCTACAGGTGTCAAATGAAAGGGCATGAACTAAACTTTCAAATTGGTTTAAAAACAGTGAATAAAAATGCATTTATTAGTAATAAATAATTACGCAAAATTATCGTCAATTTTTCTTTTTTTGAACCCTTTAAACTTTTTGAATACATTTTTTCCAAAATCTTATTTTTTACCGTTTTTTAGGTACATAACTACCAAGTATTGATATTTATATAATAATTAATGAAAAATTGTAATATATATATATATATATATATATATATATATAATTTTTTATATAAAAAAATAAAAAGTTTATAAGGAATTATATATATATATATATATATATATATATATATATATACATATATATATATATATATATATATATATATATATATATATATATATCTATATATATAATTTTTTATATAAAAAAATAAAAAGTTTATAAGGAATAACTGCACATACTTTTGCATAATTATTTATTACTAATAAATGCATTTTTTATTACCTTTTTTTAAACCAGTTTGAAAGTTTGGCTCATGCTCTTTCATTTGACACCTTTAGAATGGTTCTAACATTATTTTTTTCTGACTTATGTTATTGCAAAAAAGGCTCTCTGAGATAAAAAATTTGAATAAAATTTACACAATTCAATGAATCGCTTTGAAATTTTTGTCACATAGTAAGCACCAAAGAACCCTCATTTGACAAAAATTTCAAAGCTCTATACTTATTTTTACAATAGTTATTGCGAAATTATTTTTTTTTTAATTTTTAGTTTTTTCGCAATTATATTAACAATAAATGAGTGTATTAAACTTTGTAATACGCTATTTTAAAGCTTTTTCCATTCTCTCGAAGATGTTTGTATTAAGAAAACCATAAATCTTACTGTTTTCCATTAATTTGCAAAAAAAAAGGAAAAAATACTGTTTTTTGACACTAAATTATTTATAAATAAAAATGGGCGCCAGATCCTACGCAGGAAATAGTTACAATTTGTTCTTACAGGTATTACTTGTCGAAAACACGCTTCAGTATCCTGGCTGTTGAAGTGTCATGGAAAAAACCTTATTACCATGGACTAATAGTTTGTTTCTCTCCTGTAAAAAGCTTTGTCAAATATTCGTTATCACTTTTGCCGTTAAGTTTTACTCACAAAAATCTAAGGATGAGCCTCTGTATAAATTCAATTGAAATTAAATGATCACGTGAATTTATTTTTATTAATTTTATTAGGTTATAAAAATATCCCTAGATTTTTCCGATGTGTGTATTTTACTTACTTTTTCGACAACACTTGGAAAATTTGGCCGTCTGATGGCAATAACTTCCCGCTGGACAGTCCTGTCTGAAGGGGCCATTACCACAGTCAAGTTCTCGTTCTGTCACAGGGTCCGTCAACGGCTTCTCACCTTTGCAAGGCTTAACTTCCATCCCTATACGAGAAGACTCAGAAGTGTAAAAGTAATAAAACAATAGTAAATGTCGTCTTGAAACTTAGACATTAACACGAGAACTACGTAATGTACAGAGAGTGCAACTAAAACGTTAAGCGTGTATTGTGGGAGAGGTGTAAAATTTTAGGAGGTTTTTTTTATAAAAGTTTTTACATTTAACTATGTTGTGCATTGTTTAAGTAAGTTTTATTATTTTTTACAACCACTTCATAAACAAGTTTTTTGTACGTGGATCTTAAAGAACTTTGACTTTAATGACAGTCAAGATAATATAGATTTCGACGGTTGAAAGGTAAAAGGTTGTAACGTACAAATCAACTTTTTTCAGGAAGTAGAAAAAACGTTCCATTTAAGTTATTTATGAGGAATTAACCTAATAATTTTTTTCGTTAATTTATAGAGCAATTATTGATCTACTCATTAGTGAAAAAAATTATTAGGGTAATTCCTTATAAAATTACTTAAATGGAACGTTTTTTCTACTTCCTGAAAAAAGTTGAGTTGTGGGTTACAACCTTTTACCTTTCAACCGTCGCGTCGATTTGAATTCATGTAAAAAATACTAACAGTGATTTCGAAAACAGGCATCTTGGTACGAGAGCGTCAAAAACTGTAATTTGGAATTTATCAAAATAAAACCTGAAAAGATTTGTTGAAAGTAATATATCTTTATAGTAAACAAAATGGAAATATAATTTGTAAACATTAAGGTACAGCTCTACTCATACAAGAAATGCATAAAGATAAGGAGGCATAATTGCTTTACGGGAGAAGGAAAGCCGCCCTAGATACAATACACACCAAGTACCCAGCGCATGAGTGGCTCCACATCTACTGCGATGGATCCTCGATGCCGGACTCGGGAAGAACAGGAGCAGGATATGTCTCAACGTTCTTCAAAGGCTCCATAGCTGTGAGTGCCACTCTCACCAACTACGACGGCGAAATTGCTGCTATACACGAAGCTGCTAAAAATCTTGAGAATTTCCAACACCCCCAAAAAGTTGCCTTCTTTATCGACTTCCAAGCCGCAATCCTCGCTCTGTCGACAAGTCGATATACCGACTGTGCCAAAACAATATCTTGCCGCGTCCAGCTATTGAACTTGCTGGAAAAAGGGTGGCTGATTATTTTACAATGGATCCCTAGTCATATCGGCGTTGAAGGGAATGAAGCGGCGGATGAACTTGCAAAAGAAGGCACTATTCTTCCACGGCCCCCTAGCTTCCAATAGTACGCATCAGCAAAGTTCACCATTAGAAGAGGAATCAAAGCGAAGATAAAAGAGCAGTAAATACAAGTCCCTCGCAACTTGCTGAGACCCATTAGTGTTTTAGCCGTGTTCAGAACAACTACTGGGCATGACAACCTGGCCTCCCATCTACATCGCATCGGCGTCCGCTAAAATGACAACTGCCCACTATGAAATCAGCCCCAGATGGATGCTGCTCACCTACCAGTGTGCCCAACCCTGACAACGGACCCACCCGAGGAGGATGAAGATCGCCTACGATGAACGGCTCGTCTATACTGGTCAGCGCGCACCAAATGGCTAACATGCCAAGGGTGGGCGTTGGCTAGTAAGTAGGTAAGTAAGTAGCTTTACGGGAGATGATATGGACTGGCTCAGGAATCCTGGATAAAATGGAACTAAAATATCTACTACATGGGATACCCTACCTTTCACGAATTTGGTACAGGATTTATTGTAAGCATTAGGATTAAACAGCGTAATTGGCTTTAAGACTATTGATAACAGAATATTTGACTAATGTTCCATTAATATTGGGAAATCATTTAGCTACGCAACAATCGAAAAAAGAGCAAGATGAAAAATATATGTTATATGAGACAATGGAGTATGATAAGTGCCCAAAAACGCTGTTAAAATATTAGCAAGAGATTTTAATGCCAAAGTTAGAATAGAGAATATCTTTTTTCCCACCATCGGTAAAGAGAGCCATCGCAAACTTAAATGAGAACGGACTGAGACTCATAAACTTTGCTATAATCAAGAATAACGTAATAGGTGGGATACGATTTCCTCACAACGAAATACATAAGGGAACTTGGAAATCTCCTGATAAACATTCCCATGAAACAAATTTGGACTCTTGGACTCTTCGCACATGCGAGCGCCAAAAAATTGATGCTTTTGAGATGTGGTACTGGAGAAGAATGCTGCGCATACCTGGGACAGCTCATAGGACAATCATTTCCATTCTAAACCAACTCAGTATTAAAAAAAGGCTGTCCACAATATGTCTGCAGCAAATTTTGCAATTATTTGGTCACGTGGTTCGCAGAGGCGACGACAGTTTAGAGAGATTAATTGTTTCTGGAAACGTTCCGGGGAGAAGATCAAGAGGACGATCACCAACTAGGGATCTGACCAAATAAAGCATTCAGTTGGAAACTCATTCTGCGAAGCTCTTAGAGCAGCTGAAGATAAAGACCAATGGAGAAACATTGTTAGGAATATTGAAAGAAATCACGATCCTCAGTAATGGGGAAACGACAAGAGAGAGAGAGAGAGAAACAAATCTCCTGGAAACGATTAACCAAATAGATAATTCATAGGTAGTCATTGATTCAAGACAGTGTTCCAACGTTTTAGATGTTAAGTCTTTTAGAGGACCAAACATAAATAATGATCACTATTTGGATAAGCACAGTTTAAAGAAAGAATATCCAAAAATAAAAAGGAGATGGGAAAAGGTGGCGACGTGGTACCCAGGTTCACTGCTAAGGCACGTCATCTTTTGGAGTTTCGAAGATTTTCGGCACTAAATTGATAAAAAAGATTACTTCTTGGGGTTACTGAACACAAATATAACATCAGAACCTACCCTCGAAGAACCCAGTGTCCAGGGTGACTAATATTCACGTCATCATCTGGAATTTCGAGGCTTTTCTACACTAAATTGATGCAAATAAATTGCTCGGGGCATTTTAGGAGTTGTTAAACATGAATAAGCTATCAGAACCGATCTTCGAAAACCGAAAACCCTCGAAATTCCACACGATGACCTGCATATCAGTTACCCCGTGCACTAGGTGCTTTTAGGCATAGGCGTAACCAGGGGGGGATTTGGGGATTATTACCCCCCATTTGCATGTATTTTGACCTCCATACGCTTAACACCATTACTATTCCACACCCCACAGAGACCATCAAGTAGTTGTAACCCCCCATAGGATCATCCTGGTTATACCTCTACTTCTAGGGTCGGTTCTGATGCCATACTTGTGTTCAGCGACCCCAAAATTCCCACGAGTAATCTGTTTGTATCAATTTATCAATCTGTGCCGAAAACCCTCAAAACTCCAAAAGACGACGTGTCCCAGCAGTGACCATGACTACCAGGTGCTCCTAGGGTCGATTCTGTTGGCGTATTCGTGTTTAACGATTCCAAAAATCCCCGAGTAAACTGATTGCAACAATTTAGTGCCGAGAACTCTCGAAACTCCAAATGACGTCCCTCAGCAGTAACCCTGGACACTGGGTGCATCGGGGGTCAGTTCTGATTGCGCATTCGTGTTCAGTGACCCAAAAAACTCCCCGAATAACAAAATCTGGCCCTTAATAGACTGAATTTGACATGTTTATGAACTTGTGGATGCATATTATGCACTTTGAAACACAATTATGCATTTCCACCCATTTTTCTATAGTAGACTTTTTTCCTGACGTCATCCTGAACACAATGCAAAAAGTTGCAAGTCTCTAGGTGCTGTATTTAAAAAAGCGATTTATTCCGCTGTTTTTAGTGCTAAATTCCCTGGTCTAGTAGCAGATAACCTGAGGGAGTCAACCTTATATTAAAACAAGCTGAAGATTCGAGCATTATCATAACGAAAACTTTGTTTATTTACGTATTTTAATTCATAATATGGAAAATTGCTATTACGAAAAGTTGTTTAGAATTAATAATTATGATTTAATGTGCAATTATATCATTCTAATTTAGATGTTATGAACTATAAAGGCACTTTAATCTTGATCGAAATTCATATTTTTTATATACCTCGTATAAAATTAATAAAATTTTATATATGATGGTTGCATCATAAATCTTAGACCACGAAGAGCTTTTTATGAAGAATAACTGTTCTTTGTCAAATTTAAAATAAAAGAGTTATAAATGAAAATATTGTTGGTATCCATAATTTGAGAAAAATCTTCAAATATTTTTTTCCATTAGAAGGATGTAATTGCACATATCAGATCATAATTTTTTATTCCAAACAATAATATTTCATGTAGTCGGTTCGCTAAACTCAGACACAACTGGCTGGTGATTTTAGTCAATAATTTTGCCAATTTGGCAAAAAAATAATGACTAAATAGTTAATAAGTACTAAATAATTAGTAATTTTGCCAATTTTGGCAAAATTCGCAAAAAACAAAAAAAAAAATACCTACTAAAATCACTAGCCAGTTGTGTCGAGTTTAGCGAACCGACTATAGTAACCATTTTCATTTCATAACGAATGGAACAGTCCATTTGTCATTAAAGGGGAGGGCGTATACTCGTATAAACCTTTTTAAAGCGGTTAATAAATTATTGCTTTTAAAATATACTCAAATTGTATTTTTGTACATCTTATTTATTTTATATAATACCTAATTACATTCACTATCAAATGTCATTGATATTTTATTAATACTTAATTTAAAATTTAGTTTGACATTCACGAAATGTCAAACTCAAATAATGTAAATAACCTATGCTTTGCTTAACAAATCGAGATTCAAAAACTAGCCTACTTACTATCAACGATTTCAGCTGAGGTGTAGTGTGTCGGAAGAAAATAAATGGATTGTGACGTCACATTTAAGACTTTGAGGGCGATTATCTCGAAGACGGTTAGAGACATCGAAATGTCGTTTTCAGATTTGGATTCAGAAGAAAAAACTACATAAGAATCCATCGATAAATCTGATCTCAGTATTTCAGGAGCGACAACGCAACAACACACACACTTTTGCGAATTTATAAACGAAAAGTTTTCGTTGAAAATATTTCAAAAGCGATCCAAAGTTTATATGAGAACAACAACATATACTATGAATTAAAAATGATATTAAACATAAATTCATTAAATTAAATGTCTATGGTAAAGATGTTGCTTCTCGTTCAATCTCTACAAGATATGTCATAACCACACACCAAAAAATGGACTAAAATAGTAAAATCGATGAAACCAGGAGAATCCCTTGTTCACATTTGCTTTTTTAGGCCAAAGTAGTCGTAAATTAAGATCAAGATAATATCAAGATTATATCATTACAAATTTAAATGAACTTTGTCAACAAAGTTGATTATGAATATATGAATAAATCCGGAGTAAATCCGATTAAGAAATAAAACCAAGAAAAATGGATGAACAGAGCTTGAAAAATACAATAATATAACAGGAGCGTAAAATATTTATAGGTGGGTATTAAGATTATCAAAGTGGAAGAAATAGTTACAAATAATGAGGTAAGGCAGAACCAGAATATGTTAGTAGAAATATATTTAAGACAGGAAAATTACCAAAGTTAGATTATCCTCTTAATTATATATATAACACCGGTTTATAGCGTCCTGCGCCTTTCGGTTCCTATTTTCCAGCCGTGTCAATCTGTCCAATCTCCTGGTCGTAGATCTCTCTCAGACATTGCTTTCTGGATTCCACTTATCCAGGTAGTTTTCGGTCTGCCCCTTTTCCTTCTTTCCGGGAGTTGCCACTCCATTTTAGCTTTGGGAGTCGATGGTCCTCCATTCTTTATACATGGCCATACCAACAAAGTTGTTTTCGTTGAACTACTTCTATTGCGTTTGTTTTCCCATTCATAATATCTCGTACTCGTTTATTCATTATATGTGAGACCATGGAGATGCAGGTCGATCTTCGCCAGAAGTCCATCTCCAGTGCGAGCAACTTCCGTTCTGTTCGCTTATTCAGTTGCCAGGTTTCACATCCATACAGTAACAAGCCTTTAAATATGCTATTATATAGCTGTGTTTTCTTTTCTTTTGATATGGTTTTTGACCAAAGTAGTGAGTTCAAAGCTCCTATTACTTTCTTTCCTCATCATGCAACTAGAGAAGTTCTTGATAATTTCCCAAAATCGCAGCATAGGCCGGTGATAACAACCATGGGCATCACTATTCCCATTATAAACTCAATTCCTCTGCCTAGATGGAACTTTCGTAAGGCAAACTGGGATAAGTACCAAGCACAATTGGAGAAAGTTATCAGATATATTGAGCCTAAGGTAGAAAACTACGGAAGATTCGCCAAACTTATAATTAGCTGTGCTAAAAAACATGTTCCACGTGGCCTAACCAAATCCTACATCCCATGCTGGACCGAAGAATGCAAAGACCTGTATGATCAATATGAGCAAACCAGAGACCCAGATCTAAGGGAACAACTTCTAGAGTCTCTAAATTCTGCAAGAACTACCAGGTGGAGGGAAACTCTCGAAAACCTTAACTTCACGCATAGCAGTCGCACTGCCTGGAACCTGCTCAGAAAACTGGACACAGGCGCTAGTATCCCAACAACTAACTCTTCATTGCCAATTCCAGAAGATATAGCGAAACGCATTGCGCAAATCTCCAAACCAGTCATAGAAAAGGCTCATAAAAGAGAAGTACGATATCAGCTCAAAAAGATCAAAACTGCATCTCAACAAAGCCTACCCATCATGAGGCAAATAGAGACCGAGGAACTTTTCAACGCTCTAGACTTAATTAAGTGCCGCAAAGCTGCAGGAGTTGACAAAATATATCCTGAGTTCATAAAACACATTGGTCCAAAAACTCGAAAGTGGCTCCTCGACTTCTTCAACCAGATAATGACGACGCAAAAGCTCCCCAAACTATTCAAGCAAAGCAAAGTCATCGCAATCTGTAAACCAGGCAAATATGCTTCATTGCCCGAGAGTTACAGACCAATCGCCCTTTTAAGTGTCTGCTATAAGATCTTTGAGAGGATAATCTACGCGAGTCTTTTACACTCCGTAAGCGAAAATATTCCCGTAGAACAAGCTGGATTTATGCCAGGAAGGAACTGCAGTGATCAAGTTCTTTCTCTAACCACATTTATTGAAAATGGCTTCCAAAAGAAAATCAAAACGGCAGTAGCATTCATTGATCTGACTTGTGCTTACGACACGGTATGGAAAGAAGGACTACTACTAAAATTGTACCAGATGGTACCATACCAATCATTTAATAAGCTAATAAATCAAATGCAGTGTGACAGATTATTCCAAGTTAGCGTTAATGGGAAAACTAGTAAATACAGAAATTTACAGAATGGGTTACCCCAAGGATCGGTTCTATCGCCGCTCCTGTTTAACATTTACACCTCAGACGCTCCCACTACAATCTCAGGCAAGTTTTTTTATGCAGATGACATGGCTTTAGGCATACAAGAAAGAAACATCGAGAACGCCCAAGCTATCCTAGAAAGCGACTTACATACTATTAACACATATTTTAAAAAATGGGGCCTTCAGCCAAATCCCACAAAAACAGAAGTTACTGCCTTCCATCTAAATAACCGGGAAGTGAACTACAGACTAAACATAGAAAGCGAAGGGGTTACCCTAAAACATAACCCAAATCCAAAATATCTCGGTGTAACACTGGATCGTACTCTAACTTTCAAGGAACACTTACATAAAACTGCAGCTAAAGTAAAAACTCGCAATAATATCATTCACAAGCTTGCAAACACCTCTTGGGGAGCCAATGCAGACACAATCAGGACAAGCGCTCTTGCATTAGTCTATTCAACAGCCGAATATTGTGCTCCAGTCTGGCTAAACAGTCACCATACTAACGTCCTAGACACACAACTAAATCAGACAATGAGGTATATTACGGGGACCATAAAAAGCACACCAACTCAGTGGCTTCCAGTTCTAAGCAACATTGCACCAACCAAAACACGACGGTTAGCTGCCCTTAAATCACAATACCAGAAATGTCAAAAGAATCCCTCATTGCCAATAAATACCGACATAGATCAGTTAAACCAGGGCCAATTGCGGCTGAGATCTCGAAACCCGCCAACAAGAACAGCAAAAAATCTTCCAAACCATTTCACAATCGATGAGCATTGGATAAGCGAATGGAATGAAGAAGTGAACAATGCACACCTAATAGGAAATCCCACAGTCAAACTCAACGGTTTCTCTCTTCCGCGTCGAGAATGGTGTAATGTGAACCGAATCAGGGCAGGTCATGGAGTGTGCAATAAATCACTTAACCAATGGGGTATCGCAGACAGCCCGCTATGTGACAAATGCAATGCTGCTGAACAAACAGTCCACCACATTACACAAGAATGTCCAGCCACACGATTCGAAGGAAGCTTAATCGAAATCCACGAACTAACTCCTGAGGCAATGGAATGGCTCCACAGTAGCAATATCCGCCTTTAATGTTTTCATTTATATTCTTACAATCTATTGTATGTTTTAGCAATGTGTAAAGTTCATACGAATATATATATACTTTCTTTCCTTTCATAATTCTTTCCTCTATTTCGAATTCTGTCCTTCCACTTTGTTGTATTCTCGTTCCAAGATATACATAATCACAGCTTGGCTCGATAACCATATCCTCTAGTTGTAACTCATTTATCTGTCCTTCTATACACATATATTTCGTTTTCTCTATATTAACTTTTAGGCCCCATTTTTTGTATTCTCGAAACAGCCGGTTTGTTATAAATATTAGATCATTTTTATCCTGGGCAATCACCACCTGATCGTCAGCAAAATGCAGTGTGTATAGTGTTGAATTGTCGTTTAGCTGTATCCCCATTCCAGAACATGATATCCGCCACTTATTCAAGACATCATTTATATAGATTTTAAACAGTGTTGGCGATAAGCTGCATCCCTGTCGTAGTCCCTTACTTACCATGAAGCTATCGGATAATCTGTTGTTTATTTATATGTTTGCTTGGATGTTCTTATAGAATTTTTGTACTGCTTTTATTAAAGAGTTATATTAATAGGGATTTTTTCCAGGACTTGCCATAATTTACAAAGCAATACGGTATTATCTGCCTTAGTTAGATCGACTAATAGCAGATGTATTCCTCTGTCTCTGGCTATTTTTTTTTCGAGTTGGTTGAGCGTGAAGATATGGTCGATGCAGGATCTTCCTGCTCGAAATCTTGCTTGTTGTTCGATCTCTAAAGGCGCGTATTCATTTTATATTAGTGTTTATTATCCTCTTATTTGTCAATACAAAATGCAACAAATATGTACTTCTATCAGATGCATTAAAAAGACATGCAAAAATTTTGTCTTATACAATCATTGTGTGCAAAAATGTTGTTACTAATATTAATAATATTTTTATATTAAGTAAGTGTAAAAAGTGTTTACTGGTTTGATTAATGATTTAGAAAACATGACCCAGAAATTTGTATTTAAGCAAAAAATAAGAACAGCTATCTAAAGAAAATGATAACATTTAACACGACAAATTTACTTGTTTATAGTTTAATAACATAATTGTTCAGCAATTTCTTTTGTAGTGATTTTTAGTCTAAGAGCTAGTGAACCCTCCGACTAACGGTCGTCCTGTAAGGCTAGAAATTTTTCT
Organism: Diabrotica virgifera virgifera; assembly: GCF_917563875.1. NCBI lineage: Eukaryota > Metazoa > Arthropoda > Insecta > Coleoptera > Chrysomelidae > Diabrotica > Diabrotica virgifera. The sequence continues at coordinate 48,206,095 of NC_065452.1, forward strand.
AGTGATAATTCATAGCACACCAAGGCTAGAAACCATGACCTGGCAGGCATCAGCGGTGCACGTGTATCTACCAGGTGAATGGAAAAGTGCAAATTTAGGGGATAAAATAAACTTTCTCCTGTAAGGTTTAATTCGTGTTTGAGTAAGTCATTTAGAAGAAATGTGTACAATGACAGGCGATTCTGAAGAGCATAAGACCTTGCCAGGCGAGGGGATAGATTAAAGGTTTTTCCTAAAATTATTATTTTTGCATCGAACAAATTTTTTTAGGTTTTTTGAATCATTCCAAACAGAAAAGGTCTTTAGTGATTTTTCTCTTAAGTTAATAGTTTTTGTTATATAAGCGATTGAAAATTTTGAAAATTGCGAAATCGGCCATTTTTAACCCTAAATCGGACATTTATCTAAAAATTTCAATGTTGCCAAGGTACGTAGATATTCTTTAAACATCGATTGATTAAATCCCTAAGAGTTTTTTGCAATAAAATATCGAAAACCCCTTTGTTTTTTTAATTGCTAATCAAGCGGGCGCTACACTGTAGTATAAGTGAGGACGTTTAAGTTTGCATAAATTCATTATCTCGAGAATGGGCAAATTTCAAGAGAAATCCTCAGACAGTTCGATTTTTATTTTTGAATTAGGACTTTTGGCATATATATAATACTAGTGACGTCATCCATCTGGGCGTGATGACGCAATCGATGATTTTTTTTAAATAAGAGTAGGGGTTGTGTGATAGCTCATTTCAATGGTTATTTAATTCTCTATTCAGTAATATAAACATTAACATAATTATTTATACAGGGTGTACAAAAAAAATTTAATCAAAGTTAATTTAATAAAAATTTTTTTTTTGTACCCCCTGTATAAATAATTATATTAATGTTTATATTAGTGAATAGAGCATTAAATAACCTTTCAAATGAGCTATCACTCAACCCCTACTCTCATTTAAAAAATCATCGATTACGTCATCACGCTCACATGGATGACGTCACTAGTATTATATATATGCCAAAAAGTCCTAATTTAAAAATAAAATCGACCTGTCTGACGATTTCACTTGAAATTTTCCCATTCTCGAGATAATGAATTTATGCCAACTCAAACGTCCTTACTTATACTACAGTGTCACGCCCGCTTGATAATCAATTAAAAAACAAAGACGTTTCTGATATTGTATTGCAAAAAACTCTTTGGGATTTCATTCACCAATGTTCAAAGAATATCTACCTACCTTGGCAACTTTGAAATTTTTAGATAAATGTCCGATTTAGGGTTAAAAATGGCCGATTTCGCAATTTTCAAAATTTTTAATCGCTTATATAACAAAAACTATTAACTTAAGAGAAAAATCACCAAAGACCTTTTCTGTTTGGAATCACTCAAAAAATCTAAAAAAAATTGTTCGATGCAAAAAGAATAATTTTAGGAAGAACCCCTAATCTTTCCCCGCGCCTGGCAAGGTCTTATGCTCTTCAGAATCGCCTGTCATTGTACACATTTCTTCTAAATGACTTACTCAAACACATACTTAAATTTAAACCTTACACGAGAAAGTTTATTTTACCCCCTAAATTTGCACTTTTCGATTCACCTGGTAGATACACGTGCACCGCTGATGCCTGCCAGGTCATGGTTTTTAGCCTTGGTGTGCTATGAATTATCACCAAAAAAATTTCTAGCCTTACAGGACGACCGTTAGTCGGAGGGTTCACTAGCTCTTAGACTATTTTAAGCAATTATTAAATTTTAATAGAGAACAATTAGATGACAAAAATTGAGAAGAATACTGGAGAATTTTTGAAAAAAATGCTGGGTAGTACCTACGACATTGTATTTTTTTAAATTCGTATAAAAATGCCATTTCGAATAAAAAAATTAACTAACTTCCTACGTGTTGATACATCTAAATTATTTTAAATGTTTATAAGCTTAACATCATAGTTCTTCTATACAGTTATTTTAAATATTTAGTATATAAACTTTTTAATCGTTAAATTATTTAATTTGACAATATAAGCCTTTCTGTTCAAGTTGAAATCACAATTCATGTCGACCCAATAATTAACGCATAATAACGTTGTAGATAAAAGCTTTCTGGGATAAACAATTTCAATTTTGCAATAACTATAAGTGAACCAGCCATCTTAAAATTATAGCTAAATACTTGTGATAGTTTCCCCATTCTCACACAAAAAAGTTTTTTTGTGAATTTTTAGAAAAGTTGTTAATAGTTTTCAAAAAATCGACTTTTGAAGCCATCTTTGCAATAATTCAGCAACAAATTAACAAAAATAACTTCAGAAATTCTCATTTTAATGCTGGGGCCACAGTAACGTCTAATGCCGTTAACTAACGCATTATTTGTCATCTCTGCTATGCAAATAATGCGTTAATTAACGGAATTAGACGTTACTGTGGCCCCAGCATAAAGGATTTTCAATGTTTTTCAGTAAAATTGTGTCACTCATCCATACAATTGATCGGCCTTCTCTTTTCTAATTGTAAAAACTGAAATGGTTTTGTACACACTTATGACTACTGAATGACAGGGAGAGAAGAGTACTTTTTAAGTGTGTCAAACGTTTAATTCCTAGCTGAGCGCTTTCGGCTTATAAAGCCATCTTCAGAGCTATGATCAATAATTTCAAAATACCACTATGACACAGTATAAAGAGGGACAGTAGAACCACTCTCCGAAAAATTGGAAGTAAAATCTTTAGTCGCGCATGGCGACCGCGCAATGTTCCTAGTCGCTTTTGCCCCACTCTCGCATTGCTAGTCGCGTAGAAACGTACGGATTTTAACAGGGAAAACCCGCATCCACCACTGGTGAATTACCAATTTCGTACTGCCGGTATTACTTCTTGAGATCAAAGTGCCGACATGGAAGCGGTTTTACTGGACTATGAAGAGAGACGGATCCCATGTAAGATTAAATAAAACTTTTTCTTACGCAGTGATCGAAAAAACTTTGTTCGACATTTGGAAAAGAATTTTGTTGTCGGTTGTGAAATTTTGGTTGTTACATTGAAAAAAACATCTAATACAGGCACAAAGGACTCTTACAAAAAACTCATTACAAAATTTGATCATGGTAAGGTCAAAAAACTCTAAGGGTTTTATTCGTGAAGGGTTTAAGTACATTTCGAGTACCTACTTAAGTACATTTCAAGTACTTAAGTACTCTTAGAGTACTTAAGTACTCTTAGAGTAGGTTAAGTGTTTTTTAAATTGCAAGTAAAAATATATTTAAAACTAATTTAAGTACTATGTACATATGTACAAATATTTGTCGTAATACTATCGCAATACGTCGTAAAGTTTCAAGTACCATCACACGTATTTTTTGGAGTACTTAGAGGAAAGTACTTAAGTACATTTTTTAAGTACTGTTGGTACTTAACACATTCGCGGTCATGACTGCATATGAAGTCATTTGCTCCATAAGAATACGTGTATAAAATGACAGCGTGTCCGCGAATGTGTTACGTACAATTTCTTGGGAAAATCGTTACTTCCCTGGCCTGTAAGTTTATCCCCAGAAACGATAACAAATTAAAGATGTCATCAATAAATAGCTATAAACAGCATACAAACAAACAAATATGTAAGCTTCGACAAAACATGCTAGTCCTTTTGACATAAATTTTCATATTGTGACAGCCGTTAAAACTCAAACTTCAGCTCAAATGGGGTTCGTTAATTGACTAGTATGAATTCATATTTGTGATTACATTTATGTATATGATAATAAACAAATTAATTACCATCTTGTATCATAGCCATGCTATTATCCTGCTTCATGGAAATAATAATAAAGCACGTGTTTTATGAACTAAATTAATCACTGCATTGATTTGAATGTTTATCAGCAATCATTAAATTGTTGAAAATAAATTAATGCCTATCTTTCAATGCAAACATATTTGCACAGTCTGGATTGTTTCGATGGCACAATTACTATATACGGGGAAATTATCCAGAATAATCATGTCAATTAGTTTTTAGAAAACTCTACAACTAAATTTAGCGGTTTGTGAAGGAAACTCTAGTTATCCGCATTACGCGTTTAATTATAATTTATTGGTATCAATCAATATATGCTAATATTATTTAAATGAAAGTTTAGCTTTAAAATTGAATATACCTATATATACTTATTACAGAAAAATAAAGTTTTTGGAAATATTATTAAAAACAATACTAGAGTTTCGGTGGATATTAATAATTCCAATAAATGTCTAGATTGAAAAATTTCTTTCTTTGTTTCTTTCTTTCTCCCCTTTCATTTTGCCCTTTCAAGGTATCGGGGATTTGGGCTAGCTAATGCTATGAAACCGAAACCACAGAAAAACAAATTCAACCCAGTAAACTCGCTAGTTAAGAAAATTAAGGGAACTTAATCCCAATAAGTTATTATTTACGTCTGTTATGTAATCTGAGTTTATCTTTTTTAGGTATTTTGGTTGGTTTTTCATTGAAAGTTCCCCCTAAGGCAAATTTACCCTCCCAAGACAAATTTCTAGATCCGCCACTGCCTCTGACACGAAAAAAATCTTTAATTCTAGTCCCCAATTCCGAAATGGCAGACAGTGGATCTGTCTGAGTCCTTCAACATTTCCCAAATGTACGCATCTGGTTGCGTTAGTTCTGGTGAGTGGCAACTCACAAAATCGCGCAGTATTCGAAGAGACTGCCTCGCAGTGTGACAGGTTGTCCCGTCCTGCTGAAACCATAGTTGATTTTAAACTTGAACCGTTTTCGTGACCTTTTCCGTATGATCGAAAATAGTACTCCACCAAAAAAACTTTTTCTGCAAAACTGAGAACCATTCAGAAGTATTTGATACATTTATTTTTCTCAAGAATTTCCCTGTAATTTGTCTTTCTATCGAGTCAAATGCTGTCTATGTTCTGTGTTATCGAGCTTTATGTGAACTGGTACGTCGGAGTATCTCCCAAAAACTTTCTTACGCATCTAAATGTTGAGTGTAGTATCGCTTTCTGCATGAATTAGGTATTTATTAAGACCCATTTGCTTGATATTCCCTAGGTTCTTCAGAATCACTACAGTAGTAGAGAAAATATCGTATGGGTACTTTCAAAGTATCGTATGGGTACTTTCAATTCCATATTGTCCTTAATCCTTACTTGTATTTCCAGGTCTCTGGAGATATCACCTTATCTAATAGTTTTGCCGGACTAGTAAGTTTGTTAACTAGTATGAAATATAATCATCTGATCCTTACTGACAAGTAGAAAACCTTCTGTCTCGGGAAATATCTTTACTGATGTCAACCAATAGTTAAGACACTATAATTGTCGACATATTATTGGTTTATTTCATTAAGACGTCGTCCATGCAGAGGTTTGCTCATCCAGATATGCATTTTTACTGTTTAGAATGGATCATAGTAGAACGTTTTTAATAACCTTTTAGATGAGGTATCTTGTTTGTTTGTGTAACAAATAGTTGGGGGATATCAATGTGGTTTCGGCAGGCAGAAGTCCACAATAGATCAGATCTTCGTCTTGAGGCAAATCTTGGAAAAGGCTAGTGAATTTAATATAGACACACATAATCTCTTCATTGATTTTGAAAGTGCCTATGATAGTATCCATCGAGAATTTCTGATCTACGTCCTGAAAGAGTTTAATATGCCAACTCAACTCATTGATGTAGTAAAAGAAACACTTAAAGTACAAAGCAAAATTCGAATTCAAGACGCACTAAGAGATACAATCCATGTTAGAACGGGCCTACGACAGGGGGATGCCCTATCCTGTATTCTATTCAACATCACATTAGAGAAAATAATTAGAGAGTCAAAAGTCAATACCAGAGGAACAGTAATAACAAAAATGTACAAATGTACAAATATTGGCATCTTCAGATGATGTTGATATCATAGCTAGAAGCAAAAGACAAGTGATAGAAGCATTTAATGCGATAGAACGAGCGGCACAAAACAGTGGCCTAAATATTAATGAAATAAAAACCAAATACATGAAGGCCAGCAAATCGACAGGCCAAAGAAACCTACAGAATCTTACAATAGGAGACTATAACGTCGAAAGCGTAAAATTTTTTACATATCTAGGTTCACTAGTTACCGCAGATGACAATGTCAGCGAAGAAGTTAAGAGAAGAATACATATTGCTAATAAAACATATAATGGGCTAATTAAACATCAAAGATCTAACAACATCACGAGAAAAACCAAATGCAAAATATATAAAACCCTGATAAAACCGGTCCTTATATACGGATCAGAGACATGGATACTGTCGAAAAGCGATGAAAACTTATTAGGTACGTTTAAACGAAAAATCCTTCGACACGTATATAAAGGGGTGAAAGAAAATGACGTATGGCGCAGAAGATATAATTTTGAACTATACGCAGCATACAACGAACCCGACGTCATAACATCCATAAAGATCGGACGTCTGCGCTGGATGGGCCATGTTGAAGGGATGTTCGAGACCGAAACACCAACACATATAATGAGGCAAACACCGGTAGGGAGAAGGTCAAAGGGAAGACCCAAACTTAGATACATGGAACAAGTGGAACAAGATCTGAAAACACTTGAGATTACCCACTGGAAGAACAAAACAAGGAACTGAACAGAATGGAGGAAAATCCTAGAACAAGCCAGGACCTAAAAAGAGTTGTCGAGCTACTGATATTCAAAATCCACAAGGAAAAAGTTTTCCTGTAGTTGGCTGTATACCATGTAATACAAAAAACAATAAAATCATTTATAAAAGGTATATATTTAAAATCCCTAAGAAGGGCTACATCACAGAGCTAGCTTTCGATTGGTTGACCAATCATCGTCAATGCTTACGTGACTTACATGCTAATCACCAAGATATAGTATTACAAAAATATGTGGGTAAATACCCTTTACAAGTAATCCGTCAAGGAAACAGGTTAAAAATGCGAACTTGAGCATGGATGTTTAAAATATTCCATTAATACGCCCTAGGTAACATCTGAGCTATGATTTGACTTGTTCACATGATTACAGTATGGCAGCAAGTGCCAAGAGCAAAGATATTCAAATTGTTTATAATGTGAAAAATGTTACTGCATTCGGCATACATTATTTGTAGGTAAACAATTAAACATTAACATACTTTTTTAAATACATGAAAATATGAGACCATGTGAAGATAATCAAACCAAATAATTGTTCTAAATATTAACAAGGTACGTTTACAACTGTACAGTATTTGAAAATGTCCTTTTTTTCTTAAATGGGATAAACAAATACAATTGTTTAAAAACTACTCGACAGAGCGGGCTCATCTCTTGAAAAAAAGTAAATACATAAAAACTCACATTATGGAATGTGTTTTAAATATTTTTGTTACCCATTTATTTTAATAATAATAAACAATTCAAAAAATGCTTACTTGCGGGTTTAATTTACAATAGCTTTTTTGTCTATAAACATTTTTTAATTTAGAAAATATCAATTTAAAAATCAAATAATTTCAAGATGGTACTTCATTCGGCATAAATTATTTGTACGTAAACAATTAAATATTAACATAGTTTTTTAAGTATATGAAAATATGAGACCATGTGAAGATAATGAGACCAAATAATTATGCTAAATATTAACAAGGTATCTGTACAACTGTACAGCCATTTGAAAATGTCCTTTTTTTTTCTCAAATAGGATAAACAAATAGAATTTTTTTAAAACTACTCGACAGATCGGGCCCATCTCTTGAAATATAGTAAATACATAAAAACTCACATTGTGGAATATTTTTTTCTACGACCGTTTAATAATATGCTCATTATTCACTATTTTTGAATATATAATAACACCCATTACTTTACCCGTGAGTAATAGTTCATTGCTCACGGGCTGAAGTTACTCACGGGTCATTACTCACAGGTTAAAGTTAGATTCAAGTGGTGCATGGCAATTTTCATATACTTATTATTAACAAATAAAATTACTCAAACTTTATTTATTAAAATAATCATTGTAATTTATATCAACAATTAACTTCGAAAAATATTTAATAGATTTTTAACTGCAACATTTGATCAGTATAATCTTTACGTTTAAATTTCAACAGTTGACATTTTAAGATTGACGTTATTAAAAAGTGAAACAGTCTCAAATTTACTGTCTAAATATAACTAAGTACGCCCCTAGTATTATTTTTTTGCTCCATCCTGAATACCAAAGTTATTCGAGTTTTCGATCTAGTTTACATTTGTAATACTTTCGCTACGCCCTGTATATTAAGTAGTTGTTTACAATACTGAGAAAAACGGTACTGTCTTTGTGCAGAGTATGGCGTTATTCACTTCTCACGGGTTTGGATGTTTGTTTCGTTGTTCGTACAATTCTCTGAAATTTGGTGTACGAAAGTACTCCAAATTGTTTATATCCTACAAAATTGTAAACGGAATATTTTTCAAGAAACCCTGCAGTGTTGTAGCTTGCAAGATAAAAGGTTTTTATGGCATTTGCAGACTAGAGTATAAAGGTTTATGATATTTACAGACAAGAAACCTATTGTATGTGTATTGGAACAAGAAGACTCAAGCTAGATAAGCCGATGTTTTTAGTAGAATCATTAAATATTGAGTTCGCAAAAACTAACTGTAATAGTGTGAGTCATCGCATTTCGTGAAAACTTAGGGATCTTGTTATTGAGAAGATAACGAGTACGTATTGGTAGAAAGCAAAAATCATGACATTTATGGGATGTCCTGAGTAAATTTTCTTGCCACCTGATTGGTAGAGAAATGTTTGGTATGGTCGCTATTGGTCAAGGTAGGAGGTAACTTCTTTTTTTTTTGGAGAAGGAACCCAAGTTTAGAAGGATCGAGAGAGCGGTCCCAAGAGTCAGTTCCATTGGGGCCATCATCATGTTCGGTTCTGTTAAGCAGTTCCATGAGGGCCATCATCATAGGCAGTTGAGTTCCATTGAGTGTTTCGGAATGTAGTTTTCCAGTTTCCCAGCCGGCTAGGTTGATTCCAGCCCGGCGAATGTGATGGTGTATCGTGAACCCCGGCGATTTTCTCGCTGTTTCTAAGCGAATCGTCGTTATAATTTCATACCAATTTTGGTATCAACTAATTTCTTTTAAGCAGTCAGAACCAGAAGTAGGAGGGAAGAGTTTCAATTTTCGCATTACTATGTTTAACAGTGCAGTTAAAACATGGAGTATGCTCACATACTTTATTTTAGTCAAAGTTAATGAACTCTTGATAATTTTTGTTCGAGTAAAAGCATATTTTTGTTCCAGTTTAATGAACTTTCAATAATCATGTTCGAGTCTAACTAAATAATTTATGTTCGAGTTGAATGCTGAATTTTTCTATAATTTTTTTATAAACAATGGATAACCTCATGTACTGTTTGCGGTAGCTATTAACAGTGAAGTGTGTTATCGCGTAGTGAAATAGCGTTTTGGACTTACCAACCAACCAACAGAAGAAAACAGGACATCCATTGTAAAGGTATCATTTTTATGCTTGTAAAACTTTTTCGTTCCATCTTTGTTTATTTGATAATCTAGATCTCTAATTGTAGCACAGAGATCAGAGATTCATTTTGTTTTGCTTTTTAATAAATAATGTTTGATTTTCAACATATAAATTTATTATTTCTTTCCTTCTCTCTTGAATCGTAAGAACAGTAAAAAATTGACTTATATAATTTTGAGTATAAAGTAAAGGAGGTAAGTTACATTATAATATTTTGTATATTATGTATATCATTTTATTTGACTATGTTTCTTGGTTTTATTTTGATTTATCTTTCTTTGTTTTATTTCTATTTTTTTTGTATAAAGTTTGGTTTCCCTTAGGTAACCAATGGCGCCCAATATTTTATTTTTTGTATTTTTTTATCTTTTTATTCTACATCCTTATTTAAAATTTTCTATCTTTTTAATTTTTCTAAGCTAATAAGAGTATATCATAACATCTACTAAAGAATCCACTCCCTAAAATCTCTGAGACAGTAGCAGCCGAGGTACTAAAAAATTATGTAGCACGAATTTTGTCAAATCTAAGTATATCTTTATGTTTATCCAATTAGTCGCGCTTCAAAAGTAAACATAAACAATAGTTATTATTTCTGTAAAAGGGTTTGCGGATATGAAATTTATATCAATGAATTCTGTTTCACTTACTGTTGATTGTACAATAGATTTTTATTAGGAGCAAACGTTCTTTTGCATGTAATTGCCTTAACATAATATATCTTATTTTTAAAAGCCAACGCCATTATATACCACGATACTAATGACATTTATATGATTCTAACAGTGTTGCCAGAGATATATAAAATATGTTTTTTTATGAAAAATAAAATCTTTCGACTTTAAATAGGGTTTGTAGTTGATAATTATATTTTTCTACTAATACAAATAAAAAATATCGTAGAAAACGTATAGTATTCTACTCGCATGCAATGGCTATTACTTACTCTGATGAATTACGACACTCGCCTACGGCTTGTGTCGCAAACTTCATCGTCGTGACTAATAGTCATCATTACATGATCGTTAAATAATATAACTATTGTTACCTATTTATTTTAATAATTATAAACAATTCAAAAAATGCTTACTTTAGTGATGTTGATTATAGTTACTTTCGAGTATTCGTTACAAATCGTTACTTTTGTATAAAGAAATCATTTACAGTATTCGTTACTTTGATTACTTTGATTACTTTTGTTACTTTTGTATTTGAGTACCGGTAATCGTATCGAGAGTCTCATTTCTCAGTACATATTTTGTATTAGTATTAGTAGGATACTTTCATTACTATGATTACTTTTGTATTTAGTACCGGTAATCATATCGAGATTCACATTTCTCAGTATTTCGTATAAGTGTAAGAAATTATATGATATGTAATCTGTTATGTTAGCAATTATTAAAAACAAGGGGTGCCCGACATAATTTTGTCCAGACTAAATGTTACACCTCCCTTTGTTTCAGCTACTTCTCAGCGCCCTGTAATCCTGTAAAACTCTTCATAGCCTTCGCCCTTCATATAGATAAAATTTTAGTTAACTGTAGTGGAATACCGGTACGATTCCGGTATCAACCGATTGTAGATACAGCACTCAAATAGGTACTCACTCTGATACGATTGGTACGAAGTAACGAAGTAATAAGAGTAATGAAAGTAACGATTTGCCTCTCTGTATAGTAATCGTTACTTTCGGTATTCGTAAGTAACGAGTACTTTGTAACGAATAGATACTTTTTCAACATCACTAGCTTACTTGCGGGTTAATTTACAATAACTTTTGTGTCTATAAACATTTTTTAATTTAGAAAATATCAATTTAAAGAGCAAATATTTTCAAGAAAGTCGTCTATTGAATGTTTTCATCTACATACAATGCGTAATTTTTTCAGAATATTGAAATAAATGAAAAAAATCGTACTAAAAATTTCGATACTCGCGAGATGGTTCGTCTTTTCTATCGACTTCCCCCAGATATTTCAGTTGAAAAATACCGCCCAGTGATTTTTCGATTTCTAAAAGTTTCGTTTGAGGTGTGTTTGTTATTTCTCAACCAGGATATAACTGCTCATCATTGCAAGTTTAAATTACAAAAGAAATGGCTTATGTTATTATTAAACTATATCCAAACATATAAAAAATAATAATACGGATACCTAGATCATTCTGTAAAGAGTGAGAAGTGTAGTGTGCTGGGTATAAGTGACAATATCCTAATAACATTCCCAAACATGGTCCAAACCTTGACACAAATCCAGAGGTCTAAGTCTGAGTTCCTCCTGTCGCTGACAAGCTTCCATCTTCATAGCGCAAAGTGACGAATAAATTCGAAGATCAGAAGCGCAAACTGGACTAGAATACGCATTTGCGCAGTTAAACTGACACGTACATCTCGGGAAGTTATCAGGACCTACTTCACAAGTGGCTTCAAAATCGCAGAGTATATCTTTGCAAGCTTCTTTTTCTGTAGTAATACCATCTAAGATAGAATTTCCAGTGAGCTGTGGCACTACTACTTCCATGTCTTGGCCTGTCTTCTGATTAGTTCTTTGTTCCGTAAGGTTAGGAAAGGTAGCTACAAAGTTAGTATACAATTCAAGCAGTGTTAGATGGGTTAGCTGTATAATATAGATATAGACTACTACAATGAACTTGTACTTACTGCTCAAGGAGCCAGCAGAAGGAAATTTCTCCCTGCAATCTCCATAGAACACGACTGAAATTGGAGCAGTTTTGGAACCTTTTGCACACCTTGCTTTTAGCAATTCGCATTCGTTGGGATATGTCATCATATCTGAAGCACATACTGGTTCTTCACCTGCTTCTTCGCAGTTTTTAGGACAAACGCATTCTCCTGCTTCACATCGGCCTCCAAACTTACACTGCACACCTTGGCATAAATCTGAAATATAAAAAAAAAGAATGTGTGTGTACTTTGTACGCACGTAAGAAGTTATACTTCTATTATATTTTATAATTTCAACGAAATAAATGTACTTAACAGTTACAATACCAAAAATTAACAATAATTACCAAAAATTAACCAAAACTTAACAATACCAAAAAAAATGAATATGAATATGAATCATCCGGGATTCGAATCCGCGATCTCTCGATCTCTGGTCCAATGCTATACCAACAGAGCTATGAAGCCCCGTGCTATTGACGTGTCGGATATAATTACACATCACGGTGACAAATAGATCAAAGTGAAGTATAAAAATATATATTTTATTATCTTACGCCCGAGGAAGACAAATCTAAAGACACAAAAATTATAATAAATAATACATTTACTAAGAACACTATACTAAGGACATTTACTAAGAATTTATAAAGCAGCAATTAGACCTATATTGACATACACGTCGGAGATAAGACCTGACACATCTCAAACAAGACGACTACTAGAAACAACAGATATGAAAATACTCCGACAAATATCAGGGAAAAGTCTGTTGGATAGGGAGAGAAGCAAAAACATAAGAAGATCATGCAATGTAGAAGACATTAATGGATGGGTTACAAAACGGAAACAGGAGTGGAAAGAACATATTAATAGAATGGCAGTGGATAGGATATTACGAATAGCACGAGATAAGTCACCAAATGGACAAAGAAGTATTGCCAGACCAAGAAAAAGATGGTGCGATAACTTAAACAATTTAGGAGGCTAATATTGAAGAAGAAACAGGCTTTAAAGCCTACATAAAAGAAAGAAGAAGAAGAAGATTAATAACACTAATATATTCTTTTAATAACTTATTTGCGCTGATACATACATAATTTGAAAGATTAGCAACGCGTCTGTCCCTGTCTCTGTCCCTGACCCTGTGTGTCTGCGCATGCGCCAGGGAATTATAAAATTTCACCCCCGATCGTAAAGAAGTATAACTTCAAAAAATAAAAAAAATAAAAGTTTCCATTGGGGTTCGAACTCGCTTATCAGCGCAGTTAGTATTGAAATTCATTCACCTTAAACTTTTACCCACGGAGACCATGTGCCATCATGTGCGAAGATCAACTAACTAAACGGATTAAACTTTTGACGGTTCTGAATGTAACCAAACTATTTTGATTTTGAATTGAAATTATTTAGAATTGAAAGAAATATTAGAATACAACAAAACATAGAGTAAGAAAACAATATATTAGGTGAATATTGATAGAAATTTTGATGGTAATCAAATTATGTAAATCAAAGCGTTACATACTATTTTAGTAGGTTCTTTTTAAATTTTCCAAATAGGTAGGTCCTACCTATGAAATTTTTTATTAGGATACTGAAACATTTACAATTATTACGTACCTGTCGCTTTTAAAAACTATTTAAAAAGTCACTACAATATTATAAACTTGCATTTTTCTCTGCCATCACAACAATAGAAACTAATATACACAACATTAATTTGTTTATCCAAAACCTCCATATTGAACAATTATTGACAGATGATTTTAACACCCAATCAGATCCCGTATAACGTTTATACCATACTGTCTGTGTGCGCATGCGCGCAGAATTATGAAATTTTACTCTCAATCGCGCCTAAAGAAGCATAACTTCAATAAAGGAATATAAGGGAAAACATAATGTACTGTGATGAGGACTCCTATTAGGAGTCTTACATACATAATATTTCTAAATCCTAGTAAGTTTAAGGCTGGATTATTCTAACACTTAGTGGTCTTAAAGTTTTAAACTACAAAAGTTTTCTGGAACGCATATTACTTTTTATTTACGGCAAGAATAATTAAAAGTTTCCAGAAATATTCCAATAGTGTCTTATTCTAATTCCACGTGAAGAATGTATATGAGGGAGCGCACACCAAAGTAAGGACTTGTGTTGGATTGAGCGAAAGTTTTCCAGTGACGGTGGTATTGGATTAAGGTTCTTCAGTTCTTCACTAAGCAAATAAATGAACTACCTGAAAGAATGGTACGGATATACATCAAATGTACTTTTTAGAGCACCCTTCTCTAAAGTCCAAATAGCTATGATGACTAAGGAAATATAAAACCATTCCTTGTATCGGCATCGTGTAGTTGCCTTACCGGAAACCTGAAGATGCATAGCAAATTTTAGTATGGGAGACAGGTCGTCCTCATCATCATCATCATCATCATCATCATCATCATCATCATGGTGCTACAGCCCTTAGAGGGCCTCGACCTTCTCAAGCGTTCTACGCCATTCTGTTCTGTCCCTTGCCTGCACTTTCCAGTTGCCGACTCCGATCTTCTCGGCATCTTGTGTTACCCCGTCCATCCACCTCAACTTTGGTCTACCCCGTCTTCTCATTCCCACGGGTTGAGCTGTTAGAATCCTTTTTATCATGTTCGATTCAGGGGCTCGGGCTACATGTCCTGCCCACTGCAGGCGATTTCGCTTAATTATAGTGATAATATCTTTTCCACCAAACGTTTGCTTGTAGATATTCTGCAGTTCAAAGTTATTTCTACGCCTCCATATTCCGTTCTCACAAACCGCTCCGAATATCTTGCGTAGTACCTTTCTTTCAAAAATTGGTAGAGCGGATTCATCTGTTTTAGTTAGCGTCCATGCCTCTGAACCATATGTGAGAACGGGGACTATCAACGTTCTCTACAGCCTTATACGAGTTTTTTGAGACAGACGTTTGTTAGATAAGTACTTTGATAGATCATGATAACACCTGTTTGCAATTATTATTCGCCTTTTTATTTCCTCAGATGTGTCAATATTGGGGTTAACCGATGTCCGTAGATATATGAACTCTTTGACCGCTTCCAAGTTTTGGTCATTGATGATTAGATCTGCATCAACATTTCCAGCTCTTGTGTTTGTGTTGGTCGCCATGAATTTTGTTTTATTTTGATTTATATGTAACCCCATTAGTTCTGCTGCTGCTACTAGATCGGTTAGGATTTCCGAAGTTCTCGCCCTGGTTCTTGTTATAATGTCCACGTCATCTGCATATGCAAGAATTTGGACTGATCTATTAAATATTGTTCCTCTGCTATCTAAATTAGCGTCTCGTACCACTTTTTCTAAGGCTACATTAAAAAGCTGACACGCCAGCGCATTTCCCTGCCTTAACCCCTTATGTATTTCGAATGGGGTTGACGAGTCGTTTTGAATTTTTACTGCTGATAGCATCTTCGCCATTATCACTTTTATCATAGATATGAGTTTTTTTGGAATTCCCAACTCATTCATAGCATTGTAAAGACTTGGTCTTTAGACACTGTCATATGCCGCCCTAAAATCGACAAAAATATGGTACATATCTATGTTAAACTCTTGCGCTTTTTAGAGGATCTGTCGTAGTGTAAAGATCTGGTTAATGGTTGAACGTCCGCGCCTGAATCCTGCCTGATATTCTCCTAGAAACGTTTCGGTATAGGGCTTCAATCTCTCGTGTAAAATGTTTGACAATATCTTGTATGCTGTATTTAGGAGAGTTATTCCGCGGTAATTATTGCATTCCAGTTGGTTTCCCTTTTTGTGTAACGGGCATATTAACCCTAAACTCAATTCTTCAGGCATTTGCTCCTCAGACCAAATTTTACAAACAATTTCTCGCATCACCTTGGTGATCTGCTCTCCACCGTGCTTAAATAACTCTGCTGGGATGCCATCGCTTCCTGGAGATTTGTGGTTCCTTAGCTTTTCAATAGATATTTTCACTTCTTCTACCGAGGGGGGTTCCACGAGCTCCTCATTTCGGTATTCCAGCTCTATGTTGTTAGTAGGTTCCCCTTCCAGCAACTCTTGAAAGTGCCCTACACATCGTAACAGGATATCATCTTTGTTGGTAAGTAAGTTACCTTCCTTATCATTGCAATAATTGATTCTGGGTTTGAATCCTTTTCTAATAGTATTTATTTGATGGTAGAACTTTCTTGTTTCTCCGTAACCCATATGGCTTTCAAGCCGTTCTAATATGTCATTTTCTGTACAGGTCGTCCTAGGAAATATTAAACTGATTGTGAGCAGGTCTATTTCTATTTCTCTTACCTAAATTCTCTTTTTCTCCTTCTTCAGCGTTAAGTAATCCAACTTTGGACATAGGCCTTCCCCAATTCAATCCACGTCTTCTATTTTGCGGCACTTGTTTCCAGTTGTGTTCTCCAATCTTCATAATATCAGCAGCCCATCTCATTTGTGGCCTTCCTCTGCGTCTCGTTCCTAACCATTGTCTTCCCTGTTGTATTTCGTGATTCAATCCTGCAGTCGGGCATTGTGTTCTGGGAAGCTCCATTTTAATTTGGCAGTATCTGTTTGTATTTGGCAGTTCTCCTGCGTCTTTTGCTTCTAATCCATTTGTTTGTTTTTTTTATAAGTCTCACCCCGAGTATTGATCTTTCCTTCGCTCTTTGTGCCTTTATTATTTTATCCATATTGGCCTTAGTGAGTGTCCACGTCTGTGAACCATACGTGAGTATAGGGAGGATACACTGATCGGAAAATATGGTTTTCAAATATTGTTCTATTTTAGTGTTCAAGACAGTGGCGGCTCGTGGTAATTTAAAAAGGTTGTTCAATTAAGGAATGTAATTATAGAAACGGTCAATTGCGACACAGGCGAAAAATTTTTGGGGAAAAAAACCAGCGGGACCTAAGTGGATTAGTGAAACTATTATACTTTCCTGGTTCTCACCAAATTATATATTCATTTATTGCATAGGCGTTCGTTAAAAAATTATCAATAGTTAGTGCTTCGCCTGTTTAAATGTGTATTTTTTATTAAATATGTATAGTAGGTATACATAAAATCTGTATCTAATTTCGATTAAATAATGCATTTATTCACGCCACCATTGAGGTAAAATGCAAGGCGCGTTTTTTTCCTACACCCAGAATCTAATAATTGGCGAACATAATTATTGCCAATATCTGAGAGTTGCAATTAATTTTTTAAATGAATTTGGAAAGATCTGTGTTTTTTAATTTTTACTGATAAATGAGATAAATCCCGAACGACCATTTTTATCCACTCTGAAGAAATAGTTTCATTCTTTGAAAATACGAAACATGGAAAACAAAACAAAGAATGTAGTTTATTACGTACGCACAACCACGCAGTTTTTTTTATATTGTTCAATTTTAAAGCAACATTTAAACTTTTTGTTCTTTATAGCACATTTTTGTACCTATCTCCGGCCGAAGTTGACCATTCGTTTTTATAAGAAGTCGATTTTCAAAACTATTTGCATTTTCTTTTATAAATTCCACTGAATAAGGCTCCATCATAAAACTATTAATATTGTATTTAAGATTTAAGCGTATTTAACTAAATCCCTCAATAGAAAATTCCAAACTGTGAACCGAAACGCTGCACTGGTCTCTGTGTGCACTGCATAAATCCTCACTGTTTTAGATAGGCAAAATGCTTTTTCACCGATATTAAGATTTCTATTTCTAACACAGGGGTAAGTTAGTACTGGCTGGTTCAATTTAAATTCTGCACCAGAGCATAGTATCTGTACATTTGCCACGTGCATCCTGCGGCGTAGAGCAAGTAAATATGATTAATAAATAAAGTTAAATTTTAATGATTCTATGAGATTAAAAAAATATTTTAATAATATTATAATATTTATGAGATTTAAAAAAAAATTGTATTTTAATGAACTTTTAAGGGGTGTTCACTGCACAAGTGAACCAATGGAGAAACCGCCCCTGGTTCAAGATCCAATTTAGTTTTACAAATCCTACCCCCGCTAACCTTATTCTTCTGGTAATTTTGGCAGTTTGATTTTCTTTGTCAACTTTCATTATCTTTTCCAGGTAGATGTATTCGCTTACTGTTTCTTAATTTATGTCGTTCAACGTTATTTTTCTAATGTTCGGTGTATTGATCAATATTTTTGTTTTTTCCAAGTTCATTTTAAGACCTACTTTTTCCGAAGCTTGAAATAGTTGTATCATCATGGTCTGTAATTCTTCGAAGCTTGTAGCAAATATTACAATGTCGTCAGCATCCCAAGTGACTCAGTTTTCTTCCATTAACATTTATTTCTTTATCTACCCAGTTAATGTCTTTAAACACGTCCTCAAGTCTCAGTATGAATAGCTTTGGTGAAATAACGTCTCCCTAGCAAACTCCTCTGTTGATTAGTATATATTTGGTTTTCTCATCTATTTGTATTTTCATTGTAGTTTTCTTGTAAATATTGTGTATGAGCATTCTGTGTCGGGAATCTCTCCTGCAGTTGTTCATACCTCTCTCTTGCCCAAAGTTCTATGGTGTCGAATGCCGTTTCATAATCAAAGAAGCCAATATATAATAAGTTCAAGTGATATTCTTTGGCCTTCTCTATTAGCGTTCTGGCTGTAAGAAGATGATCCGCTGTATCTACTGTAACCCTTTCTGAATACTGCCTGCTCTACCGGTTGATAGGCTATCAAGCTTCGACCTTAACCTATTAGGTATTACTCTTATTAGCTTATTGTTCTTCACATCTCCCCTGTCTCCTTTTTTGAAGAGAATTATTGTCCAACTTTCTATCCAATCCTCTGGGACTTCTCCTTTGTGAAGGAATTCATTGATAAGATTTTTCAATTTTTCGAGAATAATTTCACTCTCCTCCTTCAACATTTCGTCCATCTGGGCCCGGGGCCTTATTGTTCTTAGTTGTGCCTTAAGGCTGATTTATGTTACGCCAAAACGTGGACGGCACGGCGCGCAGAACAATAGAAATCGTACATCCTCGGCACTTCCCGGTCTCGCCTCGTTCGGTCGCAACATAAATCAGCCGATACTTTTCATATCGGACGATCCATCAACGTGCTCCGTCCTGTCCACGTCCCCGTTGTAACATAAATCCGGCTTTAGCCAGTTTTATTTCGAAGTATTCTATATTATGGGGCACTTCTGAGTTGACATTTATTATCTTTCTCTTAAAATTTTCCTTTGCAGTGTTATCTCGAGTCTTTTACTCTTCTCTTCCTAAATTATCTTACCTATATTAAAAAAATATAGGCATGCGGCACTCACCCCCAAAATGACTCGACTGTAACGGCAACATTCTAGTATCTAAAATTAAATTTTACGTATTTTCTTGGTTGCTGAACAAAAATCTGGAATTATCTTTGCTCTACAACTGGGGGAAAGTTATCAAATTCAAAGGTAAAAATATGAAAAAGTATTTTATGAAGTTTAACGAACTGTAGTAGGTAATTGTTTATGTTTCTTTTTCAAATTTTAAAGGAATATTCTTTAGAGTATTTCAAATAAAAGTAAATATTCTAAATAAATCTGAAATATTTTCTCGCTAAGGGGTGAAATTTTAAAAATTTGCCACTCGTTTTGCAACGCATTTTACGTATTATGGATGGGTTTTAGAACGTATGAAGTACGTGACTCATAATAAGGAGTGATGATTTTAATGCACCTGTGGGTCAATCTAAAAGAGGATATGGAGCAGTACATGAAGGAGCAGGCATTTGAAGTTGAACTGATGCTAGAGATTATATGTTGAAAATATCAACAGCTTTAGATAGAGTAATAATTAACACATTCCACAAAAAGGGAGAAAGCCATCTTATCAAATACAATTCTTAAATACTTGTTCAATAAGTTTTGCGGTTCAATAAGAAAAACACAATTTTATTACTTGAAATACACTTTATTATTCAGTACAGTCCATCTAATTTACTTACCGTTGCACGTCATTATTTACGTTAGAGATCTAAGTTGACATTGTTGCCCAATTTCAAAAAATTCTTGAACTCATTTTAAATCAAATACATCACACAATTTTTGCGGAAATACAGCAAAACAAATTAATATTCAATGTAAACAAATAAAAACTTTAGAAATACAAAACAAGAATTAAGTTATAATCTTACTTTAAAGTACATGATAAAAACAGTAAATATAATGAAACAAATACTTATAGTAAAGAATATAAACAAATATGAAGTGTCATCACCGCAACTGTCAAATAAATGTTACCAATTTATGCCAAAATATCACCTTCGTTCGATTATAGTTACAGTGTATTCCGAACAAATGTGCTTCATAAAAACGCTTTATAATCCATTTATACAAATTAAATGAAACATATTATTGTGTATTTCTTTAAGTTATTAAAATATACCTAGTGGCTGTAACGCCAGTGGACTCGGCAAAGTGATTCTAAAAAAGAACACACCTACCGCCTAAATATTTCGTGTTGGTATCATGTGACGTCTCGGGCTATGACGCGGATGACGTGCAACGGTAAGTAAATTAGATGGAGTATATAGTCTCCCTGAACATCAATACACTTGTTTCAAGGAGATTTCAATTTATTAATTCCGTCCCTGAAGGGAGAATCAGGAAGGGCTGCATATTACGCTTCCAGAGCTGGGCCTAGATTCCGTGCACTGTAGATATCTACATGTCGCTTTCTATCGATATTTGAATATCAAAATATTTGAATTTTTAGCTTTAATTGAATTATTTTCTAGTTTTGCTAGGTTACACTCTAATTGATAAACTAGAGTAAAACTAGAAAATAATTCAATTAAAGCTAAAAATTCATATATTTTAATATTCAAATATCGATAGAAAGGGACATGTAGATATCTACAGTGCACGGAATCTAGGCCCTGTTCTGTATTCATCATTTGATGTAAAACGCTGTCCACGCATAAATTTTTTTTAGGTATTGGAACAAATGGAACTCACTAGGAACCAAATCTGATTAATACTGTGGATGCTCTCATAATTCGAACTTTAACTCATAGATTTTAGCCATTGGTAAAATACTTATATAACACGGTGCATTGTTCTGATAAAAAGGATTTTTTATTTTGAAAACCGGATCTTTTTTCACGATTTTGTTCCTTCAGCTGGTCTAAATGGTTACAATAATATCCAGAATTTATTGTTTTGTCAGTTTGCAAGTAATCCACAAAAAAATTCCTGTCACATCCCAAAAACTGATGCTAAAATCTTCTTGGTCGATTTCTGCACACAAACTCGGTTTGAAGCCAAAAATCCAGATTCTACCTCTTTTTAACCTTTTGTTTTGGTTCAGGATCATGGTGATAGACCAAGTATCATCCACTGTGATAATTCGACGCACAAAATCTACTTTATCCTTTCGAAAACGCCCTAAATATTGCTGAGAAAGTCGCATTCGAATGTGTTTGTGGTCCGTTGTCAGCAAATGCAGTACCCATTGTGACCACAGCTTTTTGAAACCCAATACTTCGCCCAAAATATTGTTTACGCTGCCGAATGAGATGCCTAGAGATTTTACTAAATTATTTTCAGTTACTCGACGAGTTTCCAATACCATATCCTGTGTTTTTCCTACGATGTCTGGTGATCTTGCTGTTTTTGGGCGTCTTTGACGTGGATCGTCTTTAAGGCTTGAACGACCACGTTTAAATTGAGCAACTCACTTTCTACAGTAATAATTGAAAGCGAAGAGACCTTATACATTTAACATTCGTTCATAAATTTCCTTGGCCTTTAATCCTTCCAAAAATAAAAAATCAATCACTGATTATTTCCTTTGAAAAAATACTGTGACACATCGATACTAAATGGCTTCTAAAAAAATAATGAATTAAAAGAATTAAAATGAAACTGCACACACGTTCATAGGAAGAGTGTATCAACATAACAACAAAAAATAAGGCTAGTAAAAACGCCCTCTCTTACCGAACTGCAACTTATTGAACAACCTAGTAGTCTATGACAAGAAAACCAGATATACGTGAGTATACGACCGCTTACAGACGAACCACTTTTTGAAGTCGAAGTCGGCAGCAAAAAGTCGAGCGTTTGTGATTGTCTGTCACTACTTGAAGTCGTCATATAACAACAACGCAAAACACATTTCCTTTTCACACGAGCGTTTTCTCGACTGCACTACAACTTCTGTCGTTGGTTGTCGCCGATCCCGACGGCTGACTTCTCAATAATTGTAGCGATTCCCTTCTCACACGAAACCGCTTTGAAACACCGGTAGCAGCAACAAAAGTACAAGGAGCAACAAAAGCAATGTTTCTTCGTTCGAAGTCATAATTAATCTCCTTGTACAGACTATATTTTGTCGCCGCTGTTAACTACAAAAAGAAGTCGATCAGCATATTAACAAACGACGGTACTAGCGACAAGACAGCGACTTTTTGCGGTTGGCTTCGACTTCGAAAAGTGGTTCTATCTGTAAGCGGCCTAAGGACTGCAAGGTACGTAATGGTAATTAAAAAATATAAGTTGCTCGGGCTCGATAGTTCTAGAACTGAAACAAATCCAAAATATCTTCTTCTTCTTCAAGTGCCGTCTCCTAATCGGAGGTTGGATATCATCATCACTATCTTTACTCTATCCACCGCTGCTTTAAAGAGTTCTATAGAACTGCATCTAAACCAGTCCCTTAAATTCTTTAACCATGACACTCTCCTTCTTCGTATACTCCTTCCGCTTCTTATCTTTCCCTGTATTATCAGTCTTAGCATTTCATATCGCGGTCCCCTCATTACGTGTCCCAGATATTGTAACTTTCTTATTTTTATTGTGTTTATTATTTTGCATTCTTTACCCATTTCTCGCAGTACTTCCGTGTTCGTTTTCCTCTGTGTCCATGCTATTCTAAGCATCCTTCTGTAACACCACATTTCAAATGACTGTAGCTTATTTACGTGTTCTTGCTTTAATGTCCAGCTTTCAAGTCCATATTGTAGTATCGAGAACACGTAGCATCCCAAAGCTCTTACTCTCAGTTCTAAGCTAAGGTCTTTGTTGCAGAGAACTGTTTTCATTTTTACAAACGCATTTCTTGCTATTTCTATCATGGTCCTTATTTCTGTTGTTTGATCATTTTTCTCTGAAATCCAGGTTCCTAGGTATTTGTATTTATCAACCCTTTCTATCGGTACATTTCCCAAATGTATGCTTGTTTGTATGTTTGTTTTCTTATTTCTTATCATGTATTTGGTCTTTTTTATATTAATTTTTAGTCCATATTCTTCACAGAAACTGTTTGTTTTGTTTAGTAGTAGTTGGAGTTGTTCAGCAGAGCTTGCCATAATCACGGTGTCATCTGCATATCTTATGTTGTTAATAGATCTTCCGTTAATTATTATTCCTTCACTTTGAGATAGCAATGCTTCTTCAAAAATGGCTTCACTATATGCATTAAAGAGTAATGGAGACATAATATATCCCTGCTGAACTCCTCTCCTGATTTCAATTTCTGGACTATACTAAAATCACAATCAAGATGCAGTAGAAGTAAATAAACCGAGACACGTTAACTGTTACAAGGAGCACTCCTGAAGCATGATTTACAATCTATAAAATTTGTAAATCATCAGTTGTGATTTACAATGTATATACATTATAAATCACGATTCAGGAGTGCTCCTTGTAACAGTTAACGTATCTCGGTTTGTTTACTTCTACTGCATCTTGATTGTGAATGTAGTATAGGTTCGTTATCTATTACAATTTGTGCTCTTTGATTCCAGTAAAGGTTTGTTATTATTCGTAAGTCCCTTTTGTCTATGTTTTTTGTCTTTAGAATTTGGACTAATTTTTCATGTCTTACTTTGTCAAATGTCAAATGTCAAATATCGGAGAGAATCAAAAAATCTAAATAGTGAATATTACAAGATAAAGTAAGAATGTTTATGCAGGTAATAAGTAACATGAAAAATGAGCTGAATCATAAAATAATTGGGAGAAGTATGGCTAGTAATAATGATTGGAGTTACTGCAACTCAATCACTTGAAAAACCTTGGGAACTAATATGGATATACGAGTACAGGAAAATATTGATACAAAGAAACCCAACCAAGTCCTTCCTCAGGTACGCGTCATAAACGTGGACGATAACAAAAAGTGATGAAGAAAGGTTAGAACGTTTTGAACGTAAAATCCTCAGACATATCTATAAAGGAAAACGGATTATGGCGTAGACGCTATAAGTTTTGAGCTTTACAGCCTGTATACCGAGCCTAGTGTCGGCAGATCTATCAAAATAAACAGGTTGCGGTGGCCAGGCCACTTAGAGAGAATGAACGAGGTGGAGCCGTCGAAACACATTTATAGTCAGAGACCGGATGAAGTGAGTAGAAGAGGCATGCCCAGAGCACGATTTAAGGACCAGGTGGAAGACGACTTGCGAGTGTTAGGAGGCCGAAATTGTAAAACCAATGCGAAGGATAGGAAGGAATGGAAGCTGATTCTGGAAAAGGCCAAGACCCACCATGAGTTATAGAGCCAATGATGATGATGATTAAAGACATGCTTTTCTGTTATGTAGTACGCAAGGTATTCAAATTCTCCTATTTTTCCCAATTTTTCTCCAACATTTCTTGTATCGGCATTTTTTAGTTGCCTTTTCGGAGACCTGAAGATGCATAGAAAATTGTAGTATGCGAAACCGGTCGCCATACGTAATATTACACTGACTGTCAGTATATTTGTATTTCTCTTATCCAAATTGAAATGAACTCACACGTGCATTCAACATTTTTTAAATACTTGTAAAACTTTTTAATACTAATTTTTAAATCAAGCAAAGTTTCGGTAAAACAACAAAAAATAAAATATTATAGTCAAAATTTTAGAAATAAAGTAGGTATCCCGCAAAAACCTTATGGAAATTAGGTCCCAGTGGATTTCGTTCATACTTTGGGAAAATACTTTTGAAGCATCCTGATAAAAAGTTGGGCACAACTTGGGCACAACTCAATCGTATGAAGGATTTTCAAGATATAAAGGCACCAACTCGGAAAATTATAAGATTTACTGGGTATTCCAATTCCCTGAGTTACTGGTTATCTGGCAACATGTAGAACTTTGGATCAAGAAAAAGTACTAGTAGTCTAGGATTTTTTCCTGGCTATCCAATGGCGACCTTTACTTTGACCTTGATCTTCAACAGACGTCATCTTGATATAAACAGATTACTCATGGGTTTTTGGGATCGCTAAACACGAATATGCCATCAGAATTGACCTCCGGAGGACGTGGTGGCCAGGGCCACTGCAAGGGACGTCATCTTCTAGAGTTTCAATGGTTTTCGGACGTTAATTGATGCAAATGAATTACTGGAGGGTTTTTGAGGTCGCTAAACACAAATATGCCACCAGAATCGACTCCCGGAGCACCTGGTTTCCAAGGTCAATGAAAGGCGCTCCTGGAGTTTCGAGGGTCTTTGGTAATACATTAATGCAAACGGATTAGTTATAGGTTTTTGGGGTCGCTGAAAACGAATACGTGATCAGCACAGACACAGGAGCATCTGGTGGTCAAGACAGGTTATCTTCTGGAGTTAAAAACCTAAGAGTAATCTATTTGATTCCTCCGAAACTCCAGAAGATAACCTGTCTTAGGCACTAGGTGCTCCTGTGTCTGTGCTGATCACGTATTCGTGTTCAGCAACCTCAAAAACCTATAACTAATCCGTTTCCATTAATGTAGTACCAAAGACCCTCGAAACTCCAGGAGCCCTTTTATTGACCTTGGAAACCACGTGCTCCGGGAATCGGTACTGGTGGCATATTCGTGTTTAGCGACCTTAAAAAACCCTCCAGTAATTCATTTGCATGACGTCCGTTGAAGGTTAAGGTTAAAGTAAAGGTCGCCATTAGATAGCCAGGAAAAATCCTAGACTACTAGTACTTATCCTTGATCCAAACTTCTACATGTTGGCATATAACCAGTAACTCAGGGAATTGGAATACCCAGTAAATCTTATAATTTTTCGAATTTGTGCCTCTATATCTTGAAAATCTTTCATACGATTGAGTTGTGCCCAT
The DNA here is from genome assembly GCF_917563875.1 of Diabrotica virgifera virgifera. NCBI lineage: Eukaryota > Metazoa > Arthropoda > Insecta > Coleoptera > Chrysomelidae > Diabrotica > Diabrotica virgifera. The sequence goes on from NC_065452.1 coordinate 48,232,384, forward strand.
GAAAACTTTTTATCAGGATGTTTCAAAGTGTATTTTCCCAAAGTATGAACAAAATCCACTGGGACTTAATTTTATAGCAGATGGATTTTCCGCTATAATGTATTATTAATATCATTCATTAATTTAATATCCTAATCCCCCAAAAAATACCTATTTTTCTAATTTGTTTCTTGAAGTAATTTACCATAAGTATTTTAAAGCCGTCCCTGTTTGAAAATTGCAGAATGTTACGGATTATTGCGTAATTTTGGATCAGTACCCCTACCCCCCTTTTAGAAAAATGTTTGGACTCGTCCAGAGTACCGAATCTTGCAAAGTTGCAGCATTAAGGGCGGAAATCGCTCTTAAATGCGTGATAGGTTCTCGGTGAGGTACTTCCCGCTGAGAAGAAATTCAGTCCAGTTTTAAGATCTGAGGAAGTAACATCTGCTCCGCTCGCTGGTACTCGCTTGAATAGGGCGTTGCCCGTTGTGTCTCGCTGGTAATGTGTAGAATTGTCGTTTTGTGAAGATATGAATATCTAAATCTGTAGTGAGTGCCCTAGGAAGATTTTTTTACCCATGATAATGGATTTGTATGGTGAAAATCAGTACTCCTACGACTTAATGACGCAGTTCTAGAAGCCGGCATGGTCCTTTGTTTCCTGTCTTATTTGTGATGTTCAAGCCCTGATTTCGCAGAAGAAATGTCTTTCCTCTCCCGTTTTGAATGCCCTGCCACGCTTCGTGTTAAAAAGACACGGATGTCTTGTTTCCCGTTCCAGTATTATATGTTCCAGTATTCAAGTTATACCTGTTGTCTTCCCCGCACCCCGTGTCAAGGACACCGAAGTCTCTGTTTGTTGAAGAACCCTTCCCCCGAGTAGTTTGTGACGTGCGACGATGGATATTGTTGAAGTAAAGAGGTATGATTGGTTTTTTAAATTTTGCTAAATTCCAAGTGGAAATATACTAAAGTTTGTTGGTAAAAAGTTTAAGTATTTTATAAAGACATAGTGATTTCATGATGAAAATTGTTTGTAAGTAAAACAAATTGGCAGTGACTTATGACATCTGTCAAAGTCAAACTTTTGTGTTGAAATAAGTGGGTCAAATTTTATTTGACATATATACTGCCCAACAAGTTTATTTGTAATTGTTTTGTTAGTAATGTTTAAAACCAGTCAAAAGTTTTGAATAAACATAATAAAAGTTTGAAGTTTTAAATAAACGGTTTTGTAAGTGTATCTACCATTTTATTTCTGTAACCTTTCTTGGAAAAATATTAACTAGGTTCTAATACAAATAAAATAAGTTTTAGTATAGAAGAAAGAAAATGGCATTGAAGCCAAAAATGATGATAAAGTTGCCCAGTTTAGCCCCAAAGAGGAATTGATGATGATTGTCCCCCCATTTGGTACTCGTAAGTAAGGAATATGTCCAGTAAGTACTCGTATGTGAACCAGAGGATTTATTTCGAACGGCGTCCTTTTTGTTAAATAGTAGAAAGATCCTCTAGTCTGAGTAAGTACCCTTTTGTATTGATTATCGTAGTTAGTCCTCTTAACACCCTCCTACCCCCCTTAATGAATCTACGACCCAGCCACCGCACAACAAATGAGCTGTCGTTCGCATGAAGGTTTGCGTGTCTTTTCCTTCTACTAGCCCCATTTAAACCTCCCAGTATTTTTATGGTTAGTTCTTTCCTTGTCCCCATATGAGCAGACATGTAAAACGCTTCAATTTACATAAGGTTTGTGCGGGGTACTTTGTTTGAAAATACTAAATTGATTTTAATGAACACATAGATACTGAGATTACTGCGATACCAGATACTTCACAAAATTTTTAAGTTGTATGCTTTAAAAAACATTTTTAAACTTTTTTAAAGTCTTCTTAACGGTCTATTCTCCAGCTTTGATAATACCATCACACTGTATATACAGACTGTTTACATTTAAATTAGATATACACTCATTAAATATCAACACTGGGCGATAGACGTAAACAATAGTAAGTTATATTAGTTGCTGACGGCGGAATATCAATTTCACAAGCAAAATAGAGATAGCCAATAGTTATTGGCTATCTCTTTTAGTTTTTGAATATTCTTGGATAACCTTTACTTGCATAATTGTTTAAATTATCCATTAATTTAATAAATAGGATTATTCTTTCACTAACTACGTACTCAGTAATTTAAATAATTTATATAAAAAAATTTATAAAGTGATTTTAATAACATACTGTTACTATAGGAACAAGTAGATAAACTTTGAACATATTTAACGAATTAAAATACAATTATTATAGTATCCAGCAATGTTGTCGATTTTACTCCTCCCTTCAGTCTCTTATACAATGCTTATACCTATCTAATCAAAAATTAAACGGTCTGTAAGTATGTATATTAGACACTCCTATTATTGATTAATCGCTCACTACTAATAAAAATTTTGTTGGTTTAAAAACTTACCACAATTTCCTTTGTAGGCTAATATTATGTATTGCTTTGTTTTGCAAGAAGCCTGTCGAAGCTCACATTCACTTGGATAAGTAATACCATCAGTTCCACAAACCGTTCCATTATTTAACTGAAAAAAAAAATGTAAAACATTAGTACCAAGTCATAAAATATATAAAATATGTAAAACTGTATGTAGAGAGCAAATGGAAGATAAAATAAGGATAGAAAACGTAGAAGATATTAACCATCTATGGATAAAAATACGAGATATTTTATTAAAGAAATCGGTTGAAATATTGGATATAGGCAAAATAAAAAAAAGGAGTTAGTAGTTTGATAATGCGTGCGAGATGGCAACACATAGCAAAAACGTAGCACAACAAAAAGCTCTCGAAGGAAGTTGTACACGGAGAAAAAAGAAGAGTATAGACTCCTCAGAACAGACGAAAATCATATCTATCAACTAAAGAAGAGGGATGCAGACAGCAGAGCAAAGATCTACAAAAGATTATAGAGCCAGTTGAGATGATGAATTTTATCACAAATATAAGATTCAGCATGACTAGTGGCTCCGAATTTTTGACATTGAAGATAACGTTCACATTGAGACAACGAATAAAGTCCGGGACACACATATCCGTACCGAACCCGAGTCGACACACGGCAGAGTGTGGGACATGCTACGGCGAGAACGAAACAGTAAGGTATTTTATCTGTGGGGACACATAGTACCGCACGGCATCAGCACCGTAGCCATGCTCGGTCACCACATCCATGTCGCTGTCTCCGCTCGGTGCGGGCGCGGTGCGGATATGTGTGTTCCGGCCTTAAAGGGACACACATATCCTAACCGAGCAACCACCGCGTCCGCACCGCGCCCACATCGAGCAAAGACAGCGACATGGATGCGGTGCGGTGTGGTAACCGAGCATTGCTACGGTGCTGACGCGGTGCGGTACTATGTGTCCCCACAGAAAAAATACCTTACTTTTTCTTTCTCGCCGTAGCACGTCCCACATTCTACCGTATGCCGGCTAGGGCTTTGTGCGGATATGTGTGTCCCGGCGTTAACGAGTGACGAGATCAGAAAAAATGTAATGTACAGGGTATAAACAAGTGGACACTAAATAAAAAAAGGATGGAACAATCAAATCAGTAGAATCGCCAGTGTGAGAATATTTCATAGAAGCAACAGTTCACCAATGAACAAGCAAAGTTGCTTGTACAGGGTGTTTCATTGGGAAAGTAACATACGTTAACTGTAGTAGAAAGAGGACACTTAGGCGGTCTCAAAAATACCATAAATGGGTCTTACTCCATTAATAACAAAGATACTGGATTTTTTATCTATTTTGCCATTTTCTTAATTGGTTCATAACTTTTTAACCACAACGTATATTTATTTTATATTTGGCACGCAAATATAATTTAAGGTGTAGAATAAATTAATTTATTTACGATTGTAAGAAATCCAGGCCCGGATTAAAAAATATTGGTAAAATGTTCCAACCCAAAAAACACCTTGTGCATTAATTTTTTTAATGGATTTTGCATTTGAAAAGAGGACGAAAAACTAAATTTAGTGGTATACTTTGAATTTTCGACAAAATGATTTTTCTGGTAAAATCTTGAATTTGAATTCTGAAATTATGTGAATTGCGAAGCTCAAAGTAAAATAAATTAAAAATATGACTTAATTTTAAGTAATACAGTCGAACCCGCTTATTGGTATAGCCTTCGTGTCAAGCAAAAATATTCTACCGGGATATTCTAATAACCGATCATTGATGGCTAGCCGTAATAAGTGTACCTACCGAATATACGTAATAGTAATAATAGTACATACTATGTTAATATTATGTATGCATGTATATGGTTCTAGGTCTTTTTATGCCAATAATACAATAGCGTAACGTATTTATTAAAAAACCAAATTACATTATATTATGTGGATGCTTACAGTAATTAATATGAAATGTATGCAGTATATAGATTATGTAAATATTTTCGTATTAAAATACATAATATACTTAATAAGAAAATTACTTATTTAGTCTTGAAAAATATTCGGTAATTCTAGCTTGTTTTTTTGTTACATAAAATACTAGTCACTTTTGTTCCTCTGAATTATATAAATTAGAAAAATTTACAATGGTTTGGCCATCCCGAAAACGTTTTATAACTTTACAAGCAATTAGGATGGCCGAACTGTTTCTTAAATATTTTATAACATGCAACTGGGTGGCAATATGTATAGTTTCTAGACAAAGGAACTTATTTTACGACTGGATTTGTCGGTAAACGATTAAATTGGTACTCATAACAACGCAATAAAATATTTATTACCTATCTGACAAACACAAATAATATAAATAAAATAGCACTGCAGGCCTTTGAAGCCTTTGGCGAGAAACCATAGTACAATACATAATTTGAATTTTTAGGAAATTCGAAATTGTAGGTAAAAATGTATTCGTCGATCTGAAAAATATTATTCGAATAAGCGGTATTGTTTTATGAACACGTATTGCAATAAACGGATAAATTTATTAAGGTGTAAATGGAAACGTTTCGGGACCTCGAATTTATACTCCATAAACCGAGATATTCCTATAACCGGTACTATAATAAGCGGGTTCGACTGTACCATTATTTAATCTAAATTGATAAAATATTAACATTTGCACACATAACAATAATTTTTGATGGTGGTAATTTTGTATAAGTACTTTAATTTTGAATAGTTATTATGCTGCAAATTTTCGTTGTTTTGGTATCATTTTTAGATACTTTGTTGATTAAAGTGATGTATTCTTTATTGACCCTTTATAATTTAATTATTTAAAGATGAATATTCGCCATAAACTATTTGTCACACATAATAAAAAAACACTGAAATGTTAACATTTTACCAATTTAGATTAAATGATGGTATTAATTAAAATTAAGTCGCATTTTAATTTTTTTTACTTAGAGCTCTCGCAATAGGCGTTATCTAACTGCCCCACGAACTACCTGGGCCCATTAATCCCAAGTACCTGCTGCCCCATCGCCGAGAAAGTTGTGGATTAAGTCCTAATTACCGGAAATTCCAAATTTGATTATCGTTGAAAGTAAGAATATACATATTTTCAGTTATTCACTTCAGTTGCAAGTATTACGGTATAGTGTCCGGTTTTGTCCGTTAGTTAAATGGCGAATCCAACGACTATGTTTAGTCAAAGAGGAGAACTTTTATTAATAACTAATGAATATAAACATTCAAGGGCCCATGTCTCCAAAGATGGAAAAGTTGGATGGCGATGCATCAAAAAATAGTGTCAACAAAAAGTGTACACAAAGGAAGGTGATGGAAATTACGTTATTCTTGAAAAAGCATCGGTGGAGCATAATTATGCTCCAGATATCCACGTTGACCGGCAAATTTTTAGTCATTCTACAAAGAGGAAAGCTGTAGAAGATATATGTGAAAGACTAAAAGACCTTTAAAGATTGTCCACAAGGAATTCAAGAAGGAAAATTTCAGCAATTTACCGCTGACGAAGAAAAACATTCCTTGCGCTCGAAGAAAAATCTATGCTGCAAGACGAAAATCCGCACCATCATTGACGAAAATCCACACTCGAAATTTAACGGATGTTTTTATAAATCACATCCTGACATATTTAAATTTACAGATATTTTGTTAAATTTTCAAGCAGAAGTATATGTAAAAATTAGAACTGCAAATAGATTCGAAAAAAAAAACTTGATAAAACGGCAAAAAGAATAGTTGATTTTATTGAAAATAGGCTAAATGAATATTACGTTAATCAAAACATTACTAAATTAGGCTTCATTAAGTCAGTTTGCAATTATTACGCAGCTAACTTTTAAAATCTAAAATATAGTGTTCACTCTTACTTATTTTAATCACTAATCAGACATTAGAATTAAGCATTGTTATTGTTTAACTGCAGTTTTTATTATTGTATATAAGTTAATGTAGATTTATAAATAAACTTTATTCGATTATATTGTTATAGTTTCATTATTTAATCATTTAAAATTTTCGCTCATGCTTTGGGAATTGGGTTCCTTTTTGAATAAAATAAAGTAAAATAAAAACTATATATGTTCACAAAAATATTATATAAGTACCTAGGTAGCGTGGGGGAGTTCGTAGTCGCCCATCGCAATTGTCATAATTTCAGAATTCAAATTCAAAGTATACCACTAAATTCAGTTTTTCATCATATTTTCAAATGCAAAATCCATTTTAAAAAAATTTAATATACAGGGTGTTTTTTTGGGTCGGGATTTTTTTTAATTGTAAATAAATTAATTTATTGTACACTTTAAAGGATATTTGTCTGCCAAATATAAAATAAATATACAGTGTGGTTAAAAACTTATGAACCAAATAAAAAAAATGGCAAAATAAATAAAACACCCAGTATCTTCGTTATTAATGGAGTGAGACCCATTAAGTATGGTATTTTTGAGATTGCCTCAAAAGTATCCTCTTTCTACAGTTAACGTATGTTACTTTCCCAATGAAACACCCTGTATAAAGGAAGAAGAAGAAGTTTAAGTAAAATTCTTTATCTTGCGCCTGCATCTGCACCTTAAATCTAATTATAATCTGTTATTACGTGGATTAACGTGGATTGAAAACAGGGTTAACTATGTAAATGGCGCCGGAACTGTCCGAAAGGATCTCCCCGGCAAAAATGCCATACGATATTATTATATTACGTGGATTATTCTGATATGGCGTACAAAAAGAACAACAAGTAACTGTCAGTCAAATGAAATTATGATAAATTTTCGATTAAAAGTTCCCAGAATCTTATTTCAGGATCATAAAATGACGAAGAGCAAAATTGCTCTATTTTATGGATGCATTATATAACTCTTTAATACAGAAGCATGTCAAAACAGTAAATATACCTTAATTAAACTTTTGACTTCTGAAACTTAAAACCGCGTATCTAGTTTAAAAATTTAAATTAAAACTTCGTATTCGAAATTAAGAATGTTTTTTATTTAAGTTACATATCAAGCAAATTTAATATTCAGGTAGAATTTTAAACAAATGCATTTCCTGCTGAACTTCTAATTCTCACCAAACATTTAATTACATTGAAAGTTTGAAAATACAACGTTTTGCGTCTCTCTTGGTTCAAGACAAAGTTCTCAAACTAAAACGGGCAAATACCGTTAAATGATCACTATTGTGTAACTATCTAAAGGAAACAGTGACAGCAGTAAAGTTGTGGGAAGCAACATGGTTAGGTCACATGGCGCGGTAAGCCCACCATTGATTAGCTGTTACAATAAATATGTAAAGATATGTCAACTAGAACTTAGGCAAATTAGTTATAGTGAGTGATATAGCAGCTTTCTAAATGAGTTATGCTTCATAACAGGGGATGACAAAGGTCTGGGCACGTTGGAAATAATTTCTCTCTCTTATTAACTCTTATTAAGAAAATATTGAATTAATAATTCTCTCTTAGACAAAATCTTCCAAAGACTACTAAGAGTTCTAGAGCGATGAAGATCATTTTAATTTCGCTGTTTTTTCCTTTAAATTAAAATTATAAAAAAGTGATTGGTGTTCTTGTAACGTAGTCTATTGATTATGTAATTTAGAAATGAATTACACTGCAAAAAGGATTGTATTGTTTCAAATGGTCAATTGACTTCCAAATATAAAAACCGCGAAAAAACAATTTAAAAGGATGCGTTTTTAAGAAAGGGTCCACGTTCAGTTTTATATTTTTAACTATAATTCTATTAGACCAGAGCGCGTCTGTAAAAATATTAGTACATTTGGATGTTGAAAGGTGACTCATATTATTTGCAGAAATTGCTTGGAATTAACTCATATAATAATAATTAAGTTATCCTCCTACTCAAAAAGGTCCGGAACATTGTTTAAATAATTAAAATGTCAAAAAATGAAGGAAAAATTCGATTTTTTTCTTCGTTTTTTGATTATAACTTTAAAAGTATTCATTTTCCAGAAAAGTTGCACTAACATAAAAGTTGCGTAATTAAATTTCCTACAACATAGAATTATTTAAAAATTTTAAAAATTGTGACCCTTGTTGCAAGCCAGAAATATCGGTCACCAATTCACTGTTGATAACTCTAACCTTGAAGTGGTGGACAAATTCACATACTAAGGATCCCTGCTCACCAAGGAGAACGTCATGACGGAAGAAATCAAGCGAAAGATAATCCTAGCGAACAAATGCTATTTTGGACTGAGTAGACATATATAAGAAGCAGAAACTTAAGCCAAAAAACAAAAATAACCATATACAAAACCCTTATACAACCAGTGTTGACATATGGATCGGAGACATGGACCATCTCCAAGGCAGATGAAAACCTTCTGCTTATATTTAAACGAAGGATCCTGAGAGCATTATTCGCTGATATCTGTGAAAATGGTATTTGGAGGAGGAGGTACAACTACGAGGTATACCACAGATATAAACATATATTTGGTGGTAAAGACGTAGTACCTCTTATAAGAATCGGAACACTAAGATGGGCAGGACATCTAGCAAGATCACAGCATAACAACCCTCCTAGAAGAATCCTTATGTCACAACCTGTGGAAAGTAAAAATAAGGGTAGGCCAAAACTTAGATGGGAGGATGGTGTAGACGAGGATGGGAGAAAAATGAGCGCAGCAAACTGGCAACGGCTGGCAATGGATAGGACTGACTGGCGTAATAGACTTGGGAAGGTCGAGGCTCTTTCATAGGGCTGTAGCACCATTGATGATGATGATGATGATGATGATGATGACTCTTGTTGCAAAATAGCAATTTTGCAACATATAAAGCTAAATAAATGTAGCAAAATAAAAAAACAAGTATTCGCATTTTACGTTTTTCAACCATTTATGCTACACTTAGGACCTTCATATTTCAATCAGAAAAACTTTATGATATAATAAGACAATACTGTAAATTTCATTAAGATCGGTTTAATAGATTTTGCAAAATAAATTTTGCAATCCAGCTTTCGCAAAACAAATTCATTTTTTCAAAATGTTGCAGGATTGAAAATAAAGCAGACAGCAAGTTGAATTTTTTTTTTACATATATAAGAATACTGTAAATACAAAATTAAAATCGGTTGACTACCACGACGCGCGACGTCAGAAATTTTTTTAAATAGGCATTAATTTTTGATGCTACGCGCAGGACAGCGGATACGTTTGCTCTGATTGGGCACTCCAATGACCTTTGATAATGATTGATAAATTTTAATTTTTAGTACATTTCGTAATAAATAAATAAATTTGTTTATTGCAAAATAAAAAAACATACTCTGTCTTTTGAAATAACAATTTTTTTAGCAAAAAGTTTGTTCATATATTTTAACTTAGAGAATGAACATTTATTATTTTTAAACATATGCAATTTTTTAAACAATATTTCACAAACAATATTTAAATTAAGTTGATTTTTGTGGAATTAAAATATTAAAATACAACAAAATATAGAGTAAGAAAATAATATATGAAATAAAGATTGGTAGAAATTTTGGTGGAAATCAACTTGTGTGAATCGAACACCGCTGTCCTGCGCGACCTGCGCGTAGCACCAAAAGTTAATGTTTATTAAAAAAAATTCCTGACGCCGTGGTAGTTAACCGATTTAAATTTTGCAAATTGCAAATTAAAGGTACAGTATTCTTCTATATGTAAAAAAATTAAACTTCTATCTGCTTTATTGTCAGTACTGCAACATTTTGAAAAAATTAATTTTTTTTGCAAAAGCTGGATTGCAAAATTTATTTTGCAAAATCTATTGGACTGATCTTAACAAAATTTACAGTATTGTTGTATTATATCATATAGTTTTTCTGAGTAAAACATGAAGTACCTACAGTCGGAAAAATGAAAGAATACCCATGAACGAAAAAATCAATCACTTATTTTGTATTTGCTGTCTTTTTCTATAAATAACAAAACGTTTGTTATACAAAAAGACAGCAAATGCAAAATAAGTGATTGATTTGATCGTTCATGGGTATTCTTTCATTTTCTGACTGTAAGTGTAGTACAAATGGTTGAAAAATGTAAAATACGAATACTTGTTTTTTATGTTTTTTTTCGCAATTATTGCCAATTTGCAACAAGGGTGACAATTTAAAAAAAAAATAGCTAATCCTGTATTGTAAGAAATTTAATTACGCAACTTTTATATTATGGAAACTTTTCTCGGAAGCGAATACTTTTAAAGTTATAATCAAAAAACGAAGAAAAAAATCGAATTTTTCCTTCATTTTTTGACATTTTGATTATTTAAACAATGTTTCGGACCTTTTTGAGTGGGAGGATAACTCAATTATTATTAAATGAATTAAATCCAAGCAATTTCTGCAAAAAAATATGAGTCACCTCTCAACGTCCATCTCAGAACAGATGCACCATGGACTATATGCACTTACTTAGATAGATTACATTTAAAGAGATGACCTTTTGGCCTATTCTACTGCGACCTTTTCAGATCTATTGTGGCCTTCTAGACCTAGATTACTTTCTCTAGCCTGACGCTTTTTAATCCATTCGTTGCCGACCACGCGCCAGGGCGTAATGTGGTTACTTCAGTTAGGTGCCGTTCAACAAACTGGCTTATAGCCGAGTTCCATTCTCTTCGTTCGCAGCGAGTGGGTTAAAAGGTCTAGTATTTTCGAGACTGAACCTTCCATGTAGCTATTTGCCGGTGAATTTTCTACCCTTATTTCAACGAACCACACATTTGCCAGACTGTCACATTGACATAGAATGTGCTCTGATGTTACTTCCTTCAGGTGACAGAATCTGCACAAGTCATCATTCGACAATCTTATCAACTTTTTATTCATTTATTTAGCGTATGGACTTTCACAGTACCATAAATACACAAATACATATAGGTCTAGATCCCGCGTATGAAAAAAAAGTTGATTAATAGCAAGCTGAAAATTTGTTAATAGCTTAAGGGTGTCTAGTCGGACACACTTTGATATATGGGAACACTGGAACAGGGGAAGATTTAATTGTGGAACAGGTTAAAAATTTGGAACGGTCAGACCACGAAAACGGCACATGTATTTTGTCCGACAGAGCAGACATCTCTCCGAACAGAGATTATACTCTCATGCAAAAATCACACTGCTATTTATCACCAAATGGGCGTTTTAATAAGTGGAACATGTAGAATATGTCAAATGACAGGAATTATGACAGGTGATAAATAGCAGTCTGATTTTTACATGAGAGTTTAATCTCTGTTCGGAGAGTTTAAGTCTGTTCTGTCGGACAAAATAAATGTGCCGTTTTCGTGGTCTGGCCGTTCCAAATTTTTAACCTGTTCCACAATTAAAACTGCCCCTGTTACAGTGTTCCCATATATCAAAGTTTATCCGACTAGACACCCTTAAGCTATCAACAAATTTTCAGCTTGCTATTAATCAACTTTTTTTTCATACGCGGGATCCAGACCTAATATAATATATATTTCAAACACTAAAATATAATGAATGAACCTAAATATTAATGTCCAATTTACATAGCTATTCAATTGCTTTTGGGGAGCATTCCACAAAGTCCTGGAGGTTTCCACGGTAGGCACGATTTAGGCAGTCTGTCTAGGTGATCCGCAATCGCACTTTGGACTTTCCGCACGACCCCATTTGAACAGAGAATTAACACATTTACCATGTCCGGTACGTATGCGATTAAGCCTCGCCCAGGTGGACCGGGGCAGATTTGATCCGATGAAACCCTGAGTTGGGGTGGATATGCCATAAGATCTGTTTCGAAGGAACTCAATTTAGCATCTTCTAAAATAACATATTTTTCTTTATTCGAGTCTCATCTTCGATATGGTGTTCCTTTTTGGGGGTCTAGTACAGCTGCCCAATTTGATGTTATTTTCAAATTACAAAAAAGAGCAATAAGATATCTGTTTGGCCTCAGAAGAACAACCCATTGCAGAAGTTACTTTAAAGATCACGAAATTTTAACCCTTCCATCTTTGTATATTTTAGAAACTGTTTGCTTAATTCGTAAACACATGCATGTCTTTCCAGCAAGGCCTCATCATGACTACTCCACCAGAAATTCAACTTTTGATGTCTATTTACCGATCCCGTCTTCTGAGTTAGTAAAGAAATCTATACTATATTCCGCAAAAAAACTATACAACCATCTCCCTTTACAACTTAAATCTGCAACATCCTTTCTCAAGTTCCGTAAAATGACAAAAGCTCATTTATCTAAAAGACCATATTATTCAGTAGAAGAGTTTCTTAATGACTAACTAAGAAATCACAGTAATGTACAAGTAACTAAAGTGTATTTATCTATATTTGGGTGTCACATACAGCAGCTTAAACTTATTAGTTCCTTTGTTTGTGTTTTATTATATTATGTTGTAGGTTCAATTTTGCAATTTATAGTAATTTTGCAATATATTGGTTTTTGTTTTTTTACTTCACTTTTTTTAACTTGTTTTATATTTTTTTATTGACGATTTATCTAATTTTATAAAATTGTATTTGTTATTGTTATTGTTATGTATATCTTTTTCGTGAATCTATGTTAAGCTTTGTCCATAAAATTGTATAATTTTCAGTGACAATAAAGCATATTTCTATTCTATTCTATTCTATATCTAAATATAGTCTGCTGCTATTGTTGGCATCCATCTTGTGGACCATTGCCTCTGTATATCATAGGAATCACCAATTTTTCGGGCAGATCTCATTGGGGGATTTCTAGATCTCAGTCAACTCTCAGTCTTTATCAACTTCAAGTACCTATACAGCTTAGAGTTCCCCATTAGCAGACCTGCTATGTCTTTGACTGTTTTCCTGTCTTTGCTTATAGGTCTGCCGTAAATTTTGGCCGATGTTCTGTAATGAGCTGTTTCGCCTGTCTTTGTCCTGGTGAATTCCTCAACCATTCCAAAGATTTGTGAGCTACCCACTTTCTTGTAGTCTTTCTTGTTTCTACCTTTGCAACGCCGCAGAAGGGTTCCCCTCCAAAGAATGGCATTGATGAGCTTTGTTTGGCCATTCCATCTGCTTTTTCATTGCCCTTGTGACCTTCGTGCCCGGGTACCCAGGCAACCGCTACCGCTACCTTGCTACGGTCTCCTAGTTTATCTAGGGTAGATACACAGTCCCATACTAGCTTAGAATTGACCTCTACAGAATTGAGTGTCCTAAGCGCTGCCTATAGCCCGATCAAAGAACAATCTGACCCCAAAGAAAATAAAAGAAGGATGAAGATTTGGGAATAGGTACTTGAAATTGTCTATTATTATATAAAAAAAGTTTACAATTCTACATCCCCTCCATTTGTCAAAAATGGAGGGGAATACCCCCTCTCAAAGGTGAAAAATATACATTCAAAGTAAGTCCGGAATAGGATAAAATGACTAATTCTGAGCAACTTTTGTTCTATAGAGTTTTTTCCCTAAGTCAATACTTTTGGAGTTATTTTCAAGTAAATATGTTCATTTTTAACAGACAAAAACATGTTTTTGGACGGTTTTTCGGAGATAACTCAAAAAGTAAGTATTTTAGCAAAAAAAATATTCTGAGAAAAAATATAGCCCATAAAAAATTGAAAGAAATGGTGTATACATGAGGCCTGTAGACTCAGTAGAAGCAGAGTTGCAACTAATGAAAAGTAGGTTCTTCTTCGTCAAATTCCAAATCGAATATTTCAATGTGAAATAACCCAAAAACGGAGCACTTTTAGGGGAAAATTCATTTTACCTAGTGTTAACTGTTTAAAAAAAGGTTTATTTTTGTTTTTTAAAAAACTTGTAATACCGGGTGTCCACTTATATTTTCCCCCATTTTAACTGCCTATAACTTCTAAACGGCTCAAGATAGAAATATGCGGTTTTCACTGAAATGTTTTATTTTAGTAAAAGTTTTGTCTGAATGGATGTAATTTTTTATATCGCTTTCAAATACGAAATAAAAAATGGTGGATTTTTGAAAAGAACTTTGTTGACGTTTTTTTAATGGAACACCCAGTATATTCTTTTGTAAATTGAAAGAAAGGTCATTCACCTATCTAGCGATATAAAGTTTTTCAAAATCGGTTGTCAAATCTCTGAGTAATTAATTTTTAAAATGAGAGGTGCAACATAACCGAACAAAATGATATGTTATGTGATTTCCACATTGCATCTCTCATTTTAAAAATTAATTGCTCAGTCATTTGACAACCGATTTTAAAAAATTTTATATCGCTGGATAGATAAATGATCATTTTTTAAAGTTTTAGGTAAATGACCATTTTTTATATTGCTTTTAAATAAAAAATGGCGGATTTTTGAAAAAAAAAAACGTTGTTGACTTTTTTATTAAAACACCCAGTATATTTCTTATGTCTTGAAAAAACGGTCATTTACCTATCCAGCGATATAAAAATTTTTAAAATCGGTTGCCAAATGACTGAGCAATTAATTTTTAAAATGAGAGATGCAATGTGGAAATCACATAACATAATATCATTTTGCTCAGTTATGTTATTTAGGTATATGATATCCACGTGGCACCCCTCATTTTAAAAATTAATTACTCAGTGAATTGACAACCGATTTTGAAAAACATTAAATCGCTGGATAGGTGAATCACCTTTCTTTCAATTTATAAAAAAATATACTGGGTGTTCTATTAAAAAAAAAGTCAACAAAGTTTTTTTCAAAAATCCGCCATTTTTTATTTCGTATTTGAAAGCGATATAAAAAATTAAATCCATTCAGACAAAACTTTTACTAAAATAAAACATTTCAGCGAAAACCGCATATTTCTATCTTGAACCGTTTAGAAGCTATTGGCAGTTAAAATGGGGGAAAATATAAGTGGACACCCGGTATTAAAAGTAAGTGAATTACGCTCAAAATATTGTTGGTCCCTTTTCTTTTTTGTTAAAAAAATAGCGAAAATCACTCCCTAATTAGCATCACATATACATTTTAACATTTCCACTTTAACATTATCACAAGTTACTTTCTCTATGTATTATTTATATGATCTGTAAGTGTCATCGGTTCAAAGTGCTTCGTTTTGAAAAAGCTGTAGTTAAAATGGCTTGAACAAGTAACTAATCACGAGTTTAGGCAAATTTTGAACAGCCATAGCATAATAACCAATTTTTGTCTAAAAAGAAAACAAAAAATCAAAATTATTCAGAAAAGCAAAACGTACATTTTATTACTCTTTGAGATTTTTGGTATTCCTAATTGTTTTTAAGTTAATTCCATAAACAATTACGATTTTTTCAAAATTAAAAAAAATGCTTTATTTTAAACCCAATTTTTTTCAAAACTGAGCACTTTGAACCAATGAAACTTATAGATAATATAAACAATACATAAGTAAAGTAACTTGTAAAGCGGTAACGATTAATTTTATTTGAGAAGCTAATTAAGGGGTGATTTTCGCTATTTTTTTACCAAAAAATACAATTTACCGACAATATTTTGAGCGTAACTCACTTACTTTTAATGTTAGAAGTTTTTTAAAAAACAAAAATAAACCTTTTTTAACACTTTAAAAAAGTTGTAATGAATTTTCCCCGAAAATTGCTCCGCTTTTTGGTTATTTCACATTGAAGTATTCGATTTGGAATTTGACGAAGAAGAACCTACCTTTCATTTTCATTAGCTGCAACTCTGCTTCTACTGGGTCTGCAGACTGCACTCATACACCGTTTTTTTCAATTTTTATAAGCTATATTTTTACTAAGAATATTTTTTTGGCTAAAATACTTACTTTTTGAGTTATCTCCGAAAAACCGTCCAAAAACATTTTTTTTTTGTTAAAAACATTCACTCGCAAATAACTCGGAAAGTATTGACTTAGTAAAAAAACTCTATAGAACAAAAGTTACTTAGAATTAGTCATTTTATCCAATTCCGGACTTATTTTGAACGTATTTTTTTCACCCCCGAGAAAAAATATTTTACTCCGTATTTTCCAATTTTTGTAAAATGGAGGGGATGTAGAATTGTAAACTTTTTCTTATATAATAATAGACAATTTCAACTACCTATTCCCAAATTTTCGTCCTTCCTTTATTTTTTGGAGGTTTTCGTAAAATTTTGCGTTCCCTGATCGGGCTACTAACTATCTATGAAGATGGCAATTGAACGGAGCGTTCTTTCCTGCCTTTTTATTTCTTCCACGCAGTGATGGATTGCCGACTAGAAAACTGTAACATCTTTAGATAGACTTTTAACGGAAAATGTGTCCCTTGATTTGTCCCTACTATGTCGACTCACACACCTTCCGATGTTTTTGAGCCATCATTGTACCAGGTAGGAGCAGCTTGTACGGGCACACCTTCTTTCCAGTCTTCTCTACCTGGTGTATTAATTGTGAACTTTCAAAGCTATATTTCACAGCTGTTGCATCGATAAGCTGCCCCGTTACAATATTTGCTTTAAGCTCCTCGATTAGCTTTCTATTGTCATCACCATGCACTTACTCATACTTCTACAGAAAAGTTAAAAAGAAGTAAATTTGATTATAAATCGGATAATAATTGGACGAGTCATCTTAAGCTACTTGTTAATGTAAAAGGCAATAATGTCAATAATCCATCCATCTTGTGACTTTACAGCCCAATTCACGTGCTTGCCTCCCACAGGAAACCACTTAAGTTGTAACGGTCTGTAGCCATTCTCCTCTACAATCGACTGTTAAGGAGATTTCTTGCGTCCTCATCCACATGATCCTCTCATCGCTTACCCGGTCCTCCAATAAGTCTCTTTCCTTGCATTCTTGCATTCAAGAACAAAAGCCACTTTAGGTTAACGGGTTATCTGAAGCTTTTATTGGTCGGAACAAGGCAATCATGGTAAGGTCAAGTTTCTACTAAACATTATCATAAACGAATGTGATTTAGTGTACAACAAAATACCTCAAAAAACAAGAAGTGCCCTAACACTTAAATACTTATAAAATATTTTCAATTGAGCTACTATAATGCTTTTTATAGTAAAACATTCCTATACCTTTACCTTAAGTGGCAAAATAAAAAGAAATACCTAAATTTAAAGAAACCATCATTTAAAATACTCTCACCTTTATCTTAAAAATCTATTTAAACTATAAAAAATTTAAGCCTGAATAAATTTAGCGGGATACAAAACAATACCGCGAATAAATCAGTTGATATTTATAGTCATGTACTTTTAAAGAAAAACTAATTTTCCAGTGAAACACCAGCAACAGAAAAAGTTTATTGGCCTTTATCAATTGCTTTTATTCCCTCCAAAAAATATTCGCGCCTGAAGCACAAAGACTCATTTTTATACGAGATTAGAAGCTTGTTGGAGGTGATTTTTTTTCCGGAATGGGGAATTGGCATATTTTGCCTTTTTTCTTTCGACATTTTTCATTCGTTTGAAAATGGTCGTAAACAATTTGCCAAACGGACAATGAGAGTTTTCATTGCGATTAATGTTTTATGTGTCGTCGTTTATTGGTAGAGCTGTAAATTTGAAAAAATAATTAATCATTATTAGTCCAGGCAACCTTAAGAAAAAAAAAAAAAGAATGTGTGTGTACTTTGTACGCACTTAAGAAGTTATACTTCTATTATAATATAATCTCACTTCATATTATGATTTCAACGAAATCAATATACCTATCTACTTTAAATAGTTTTTTTTTGTATTGTATTTAAATATTAAACTAATTTTAGAAAGAACAAAATGAATACCAAAAATTTATAAAAACAAAAGATTATGACTTTGTCCGGATTTGAACAGGGGACCTTTCGATCCTTAGGCGAATGCTTTATCGATCAGCTACCACCGTTTTTGTATTCAGTCGATCATTTCTCGGACATAATTACAATCACGGTGACAGATACATTCATTGAAATATTCCGATGGGTGTGTTTCCGGAATTTAATTAAAAATGAATTTAATAAAACGAACGGTAATTTTATTGTTGTAACGAAAATGTGTTTCGTTTAGGTCTCTCGGAGAGGGTCGAGTCGGTGTGTGTGAATCGATCACGTGCTGTGTAGTGACTAAAGAAAAAAACACAAACGATAATAATGTTTGTGTTCCTTTTCCCCTGACCTGACCAGATGAGCAAATAAATCACTAGGTCTGGCGTCTACTTTTGCAGTTTTAAGAAAAACAATTTCGACTGCATTAAGTGAGTTGTTGACACAATAATTGTCTGATAAAGTACTTAATTAATGAGGGTGCAGCTTGTTGCACAGCACAGACGAAAAACAGATGTGACAGGGTAAAGCCATGTCTCTTAACATTTGTATTTAAATGTGCATTTCGAATGACTAACGTTGTTTCGTTTTTGAGAAAAAATATTAAAATTAAAATTAGCAAAAATAGTAATTAAAGCGTATCGCTATACATTCATTGAAAATAAACATTTTCAATAATACTTATTAGGAGGAAGACAAATCCACAGACATAGAAATTATAATAAATATATTTACTAAAAACACTAATAATATATTCTTTTCGCGCAGACCTTATTTGCGCTACATAACTTAAAAGATGTAGCAACTAATATCATACTGTCGGTGTGCGCATGCGCCAGGGAGTGTAAAAATTCACCCTTGTGCCTAAAGAAGTATAATTTCAAAAACGTAGGTAAAACGTTTCAATAAACTGAAACCTATTAAAAGCTCATAAAACCCATTCCTATGACTTAATTTACTAAAAGATGAATAGGGAGTTTTATTGATTTTTTTAAAGTAAATTCACTTATAGGTAATTTAACTACTGTCACCACAGGGACAGAAGGAATTTAGAATGCATTAAACCTGTATACATTCAATACATTGCCTGAGTGCTCTAAAGAAGGCTTTGATCAGCAAAATCGAAGTGTCCTGTGTTAGTTCCATATTAGTCCAGGGCGCATCTGTTTTGAGATGGACGTTGAGAGGTGACTCAAATTTTTTTGCAGAAATTTCTTGAAAATAAATCAAATAATAATATTTGAGTTTCTCAAAAAGGTCCGGAACATTGTTTAAATAATCAAAATTTCAAAAATTGAAGGAAAAATTCGATTTTTTTCTTCGTTTTTTGATGATAACTTTAAAATCATTCATTTCCGAGAAAAGTTGTACTGACGTAAAAGTTGCATAATTAAATTTCCTACAACAGAGTGTGGTATTATAATATCACCCTGTACAAAATATGTTTAAAACTCATTCAAAGTCATTAATCCATGTAGTATCTGTTCTTGTATCAATAACCGCAAGTAACATTGAATTGTCATGTTTTGTTATTATTTAAATGTGTATATAAACATTAACTCGGTGGAGAAAGATTATTGTACTCAGTATTTAATTAATGTAAGGTAGGTCGCTACTGATATATGTAAACAGATTGTTATGGTTAGTCATTGATGGAGTTGAGTGTAAATAATATAATGTATTTGAACTAAGAAGAGAGTTTTAATTAATTACGACCTAGAAGACAGTAACATCACACTATTTATTACATGGCGCTCCTGTAAATTAATTGGGAGAATCTTCTGAAAATGGGCGACAAAAAGTGGAAACGGAGACGGCGAAGATGGACCAGGACGAAGATGCAGAGAACCCAGGGAACAAAGACAAAGTGATAAAATGTAAGTAAGAATGTCTATCTTTATTAAAAATGCTTCCCTCGTTTTATATTATTATTGAACATTGAATATTTATCTTTGCTGATTTTTGAATAATTTATGAAGTATCGATTTTTTTTAAGAATATCTATGAATTTTGAAACATGAAGTGATTTTTGAATTGAATATTTTTATAGAAGTTTATTATATCTGCTATTATTGAATTTTTATTGAATTTGAATTTTTATTGAATCTATTTGAAAATCTCTATCCGATTTCGATTTTTTAGTACGGTTATTTTTGAATATTTTATGGAATATCGAATTTTTTTCAAAAAATTTCTATCGAATTTTGAGATATAAACTTATTTTTAATATTTTTATCTAACTTTTGCATATGCTATTTTTTCTTGAATTTTTGTCGAATATGTATACTATTATTGAATTTTTATTAGCCAGTTGTTTTTATTATTGATATTTATTGATTATATAGATACATTTTCATCGATTTTGTGTTAAATTTTGTATGAGATGAACCTGAATTAATATTTTTTTGAGTGATAAATGATATTTTTTAATGAATAATGATTAGTGATGACATACGTTGATATAAGAGCTTTAAGACAAACATTGCTATAAGCAAGAGATATATTTTTAACGAACCGACCTGAAGAGTCGAGATAAAGAATCTGGAGGACTATATAGATAAGAAGAAGAACTAACAATATTATAAGCTAAATATTATGAGGCAACTAGAGACAATAAGGAACCCACTGCTCTTGTCAAATTAGGAAGGTACTAATGATTTATAGAAGCTTGAACGCTTATTAGAGACCCACTCTGTGTTTTGAAGGGTACCTATTTTATTCATGATTATTCGTGAATAAACAACGGCCTCAAAGCAAGGGATTGAGGTTGTGATATTTTTAGAAGAATTTGAACCGCATGAAATACCTATTTCGTGTTTTGAGTTAACTATACCACCTAAATGGTGCGTACATATCAGGGCGAAAATTCGGGTTAATATTGGCGGAGAACTAAGACATCCGAGTAAAACCTCTTTTATTAAGGTAAAACGAAGGTATCGGAGCTAGTATATGAAGTGATGATTATGATGTTATATGAAATGATATATGAGATAAATGATATATGATTGTTATATGAAATATGTATATGAAGATGAATTATATACACTGTAGAAGTCAAAGCAAGGGATTGAGGTTGTGATATTTTTAGAAGAATTTGAACCGCATAAAATACCTATTTCGTGTTTTGAGTTAACTATACCACCTAAATGGTGCGTACAGATCAGGGCGAAAATTCGGGTTAATATTGGCGGAGAACTAAGACATCCGAGTGAAACCTCTTTTATTAAGGTAAAACGAAGGTATCGGAGCTAGTATATGAAGTGATGATTATGATGTTATATGAAATGATATATGAGATAAATGATATATGATTGTTATATGAAATATGTATATGAAGATTAATTATATACACTGTAGAAGTGCTATTATATGAAGAAAAATTAATTATATGAGTTGTAGTACCAGACAAGAAGAAAAGAAAGAAAAAGAGAATTTTTAATAAAATATGTGGGAAAAATAAAAGAAGACACATAAAAATTACAAGAAAAGAAGAAAAATTAAGAAGATACTAAGCAAATAAGTAGCTAATCATTGAATTATGTCTAAGAATTAAAGTTGTAAATTTTTTTTTCTCTAAAGTAACGTAAACTATAAATAACTTATTTTTAAATGTAGATAATGAATTAAGGTTAAATTTTCGCGGAAAATGGAAGTATTTGAATTAAGGATAGACAATATCTTATAATAGTGTTAGTAGATAGTAAGCAAAGGGACACAAAAAGTGAAGTTCTTAGAGAGATTAAATCTTTATTATAGGTACAAGAGAGTTATTAGAAGTTTTTTTAGAGACACATATTAAAAGTTTTAGAGAGATTACATTTTTATTATAGGTACAATATTTTAAAGTTAGTAAGGCGTATATAAATAAATCAAAATAAGACTGAAATAATAAGATGAAATAGTAAAGTAACGTTAAATTCTTTTTTTATATACCATTTAATAGAAGTTTAGGTAATATTTAGCTTAGCTTAGGAAGTATTAAAGTCGAGATTTTATTACAATTAGATTAGTTACGGCTTATAGGCACTAAAAGATTATTTAAAAGTAAGGATCAATTTCATTCACTTTGGACACTGTTTTGAGGAAGTGAATTAGTGAACGGAAAAAAAAAGGACGAAAAGACACGACGTGAAAGTACGTGAACTAGTAATAGGTTATAAAATACCAGTTTAGTATAGGGAAAATATGAACTTTTGTGTAAAATAGGAAAAAGAATATACATGTTTAGGGAAAAATTGATTGATCTGAAATGTAATGTTATAGTTAGTTAGCATAGTTAGGAAATTTAATTTTTCAAAATAGTATTAGGTAACCATAAACATTTTTGTAAAAGGGAAAGAGGAGCATCACATTTTAAAAATATGTAATTTTAACAAAACGGGGAGGTGTGGTATTATAATATCACCCTGTACAAAATATGTTTAAAACTCATTCAAAGTCATTAATCCATGTAGTATCTGTTCTTGTATCAATAACCGCAAGTAACATTGAATTGTCATGTTTTGTTATTATTTAAATGTGTATATAAACATTAACTCGGTAGAGAAAGATTATTGTACTCAGTATTTAATTAATGTAAGGTAGGTCGCTACTGATATATGTAAACAGATTGTTATGGTTAGTCATTGATGGAGTTGAGTGTAAATAATATAATGTATTTGAACTAAGAAGAGAGTTTTAATTAATTACGACCTAGAAGACAGTAACATCACACTATTTATTACAAGAGAATTGGTTAAAAATTTAAAAAATAGTCACCCTAGTTGCAAAATAGCAATAATTGCGAAAAAACCATACAAAAACAAGTATTCGCATTTTACGTTTTTCAACCATTTATGCTAAACTTAAGACCTTCATATTTCACACAGAAAAACTTCATGATACAGTAAAATAATATTGTAAATTTCATTAAGATCGGTTCAATAAATTTTGCAAAATAAATTTTGCAATCCAGCTTTCGCAAAAAAAATTCATTTTTTCAAAATGTTACAGGACTGAAAATAAAGCAGATAGCAAGTTGATTTTTTTTTGCTTATAGAAGTGTACTGTACCTTTCATTTGCAATTTTCAAAATTAAAATCGATTAATTACCACGGCGTCAGAAAATTTTTGAAATAAACAATAATTTTTGATACTACGCGCAGGACAGCGGTGTTCGATTCACACAAGTTGATTTCCACCAAAATTTCTTCCAATCATTATCTAGTATATTATTATCTCACTCTATATTTTGTTGTATTTTAATTCCACAAAAATCAAACTAATTTTATTATTGTTTGTGAAATATTGTTTAAACAATTGCATATGTTTAAAAATAATAAACTTTTATTATTCAAGTTAAAATATATGAACAAAGAAAGTTTTTGCTAATAAAAGTGTTATTTCAAAGGATAGAGTATGTGTTTTTATTTTGCAATAAACAAATTTATTTATTTATATCGGAATGCAATAAAAATTAAAATGTGTCAATCATTGTCAAAGGTCATTGGAATGCCCAATCAGAGCAAACTATCCGCTGTCCTGCGCGTAGCACCAATAATTAATGTTTATTTAAAAAAATTCCTGACGCCATGATGTTAATCGATTTTAATTTTGCAAAATTGCAAATGAAAGGTACAGTACACTTTTATAAGCAAAAAAAAATTTAAATTGCTATCTGCTTTATTTTCATTCCTGTAACATTTTGAAAAAATGAATTTTTTTTACGAAAGCTGGATTGCAAAATTTATTTTGCAAAATCTATTGAACCGATCTTAATGAAATTTAAAGTATTGTTTTACTGTATCATAAAGTTTCTCAGAGTGAAATATGAAGGTCCTAAGTGTAGCATAAATGGTTGAAAAACGTAAAATGCGAATACTTGTTTTTGTATGTTTTTTTCACAATTATTGCTATTTTGCAACAAGGGTGACTATTTTTTAAATCTTTAGCCAATTCTATATTGTAGGAAATTTAATTACGCAACTTTTATGTTAGTACAACTTTTCTCGAAAATGAATACTTTTAAAGTTATAATCAAAAAACCAAGAAAAAATCGAATTTTTCCTTAAATTTTTGACATTTTGATTATTTAAATAATGTTCCGGACCTTTTTGAGAGGGAGGATAACTCAAATATTATTATTTGATTTATTTTCAAGAAATTTCTGCAAAAAAATTTGAATCACCTCTCAACGTCCAAATGTACTAATATTTTTACAGATGCGCCCTGGTCTATATTCGGAAGGTTTTGCTGCTTCTAAATAAATAAAAACATTGTTTTAGAAACACAGTTTTGGAGTTCAGTCAATCATAGCTTTCATCCTATATTGTATAGGAGAGAATATTTTTTGCAAAATAGAACCAGATGTTCTTATTCTATATTTCACAGCCATATTATTCTGTTGCAATTTGTATCATAGTTCAACACATAACTCTGTTGAAGGCTGGACAATTACGGACGCAACTGAAAAAAAGAGTGTGTGTACTTTGTACGCACGTAAGAAGTTATACTTCTATTTTTATGATTTCAACGAAACAAATATATTTTAAACACATTAATTGTATTTTCACTTAAATATTAAACTAATTTTAATTCTTAAAATAGTACCAAAAACTAAAAATAACGTTAATACGTAACATTTTAGAGCTGGAGCGTCCCCGCTTTTCTCGTGAGGAATCGTATATATAAACTCTTAAAAACGTCGTTTTTCGACATAACATTTATACTAAAATTTTTTCATCGGCTCTAGCCTTTAAATTTCGGCTGTATTTTCGTAAAATTTTCAAATCATTAAAAATGGCAAATTCTCGAAAGATAATGTTAATTCGTCATTTTTTGACAAATTGGAGTATTCCAGCAATTGCTTTTCCCTTAAGAAATCGTAGAAAAACGTAGAAAAAACGTCAGATTTTCTACACAATTTTAATAGAAGTATAACTTTTAACGTGCATACAATGTACAAAGGTTTTTTCCTCCTCATCAGTAGTCCATATCCTCTTCTCTCCGATTTCCCCAGGTATCATACTTTGGGCCTTCCCGAATTGCAAAGAAATAAATATCACGGATGAACTAGAGCCATCTATCGAAAAACAAAATAAGTTATCAATCGAAGTAGGACAGAAAACGACAACAAATATCGTTCCCATACTACCAGATTGACAACAGGTGGAAGACTTTCTTTGGTTACAACCTCTCGAGATTTTCAAAAATTATAAATCATACAGGATGTCGAGGAAATTAAGATGAGCGAAATTCGCAATCCATCTGCTCAGCGTGGTAAAAGTTCCAACAAGAAAGATTCCTTAGTACTCAACAAAAGAGTCAATGAATTAAAATGTATAAACATTTTCAATTTCTTTGCAACACGAAAATGCAGCAGCTGCATAATACTCTGGTTAAATCGAAGAGTGAAGGAAGAGTCTATACCGATTTCAGAGGTTTTTTCCTCCTCATCAGTAGTCCCATATCATCTTCTCTCCGATTACCCCAGGTATCATACTTTGGGCCTTTCTGAATTGCAAAGAACGAAATGCCGCGGATGAACTAGAGTTTCATGATGAACTAGAGTATCAGTTTTAGTTTAGACTTAGGAAAGTCATCATCATCATTACCATCATGGCTCTACAACCCATGGTGGGCCTCGGACTGTTCAAGAATCAGCTTCCGTTCCTTCCTATCCTTTTTCCGTTTTCCAATTTCGTCGTCTTCCACCTGGTCTTTAAAACGTGCTCTGGGCCTGCCTCTTCTCAATCCATCCGGTTTATGGTTATAAATGTGTTTCGTCGGCTCCGTCTCGTTCATTCCCTCTAATAGTCTCTCAGGAAAGTACATCCTGAAAATTTTTTAAGGCCTCTTGACTCTTCTGAGTTGACTTAACCTCTTTTAGAGTGAAAAATATTATCTGAGTATCCTCGGAGAGGATACTCAGGAGAATATAAGGAGCCTTGACATTTCTGCAATCTGTTCCATCACCTCCCAATACTGATTCTCCTGTTGCCGTTCTTAGTTCTTTCTGTTTGTTGCGACAGTCACATTTTTGCAATAATCACTCCACGGACCATCTTTTGGTGAAATTGGTCTGATATCGAAAGATGTGACAAAACAGAAAGATGTTCTCAGTTGACCGTTCTTTAGTACTCTCTCTTTCCTCTTTCTCTCTCTCTCTCGTTCAATATAAATAAATTTTATAACAAATTAAAAAATCAGATAACATCAAGTAATAGAGATATGTTTTGGCTGATCTGTGTTTATGTATTATCGTCATTTGTGGAGCTTCGCTTACATTTTTTAGTGTTGATGTGTTTATTATTCTAAATTTCATATACATTGTTGTTGACAGATTATAGCAGATTGAATGCTACTTTGTACTCGACTAGTAATGGAGTTTGCGGTTTAGATGCGGTTCTATCCAATCAGTTTGTATTTACCTTTCAGTGACTGGTGAATTCAATGAATGTTGGTTAACTGTATATACAACCCCTGATCTCCGAACTCCGAAAGTTGTAACTCTCCTATAGTCCCCGCATTCTGGTCGATAATTACATCGAATAATACAGTCGGAGTTTAAGATTTTAATTGAAACTTGTGATTTCCTCTATTACTGTGGGATTACTAAACATTTTGATTATATACTACGTCTAGACAATTCAAAAATATTCCTTAACTAATTACTTAAACAACACTTGAGAGCAAAAAAATCGACTTACTCGATAAATTGTAGTTTATGCTTAGTAATTTCATGTTGTGTTCTTTGAAATAAAACAACTAGGTAATGCAAAAAATGTTGCCTATTATAGATCTTCCGAAAATAATTGTTTTATGCAATTGGCAACGTGTTGTAAAATTTGTCTTCTTTTGTATTGCACAGGAACTGCAGCAAACATAGTAATGAATTATGAATTTGCCGATCGTCGTCTCAGTCGCTTTTCAAACGTTGACGTGTGTGAACACTTCGAAGTGCAGTAAGTGAATACTTTGTAAATAGATACTTCATCAGTGAAATCGACCCAGGTAATTACACAATTACGAGAGCGCTAGATTCAGAGCACTGCCGCCCGTCGCCTCCTTATGGCGAAGTTGGCAGTCTCAAGGGTTTACCGTCGCTACCAGGAGACCAAGTGCTACAGTCGATGGCCAGATTTGAGTCGGTGACGTGTAATGACAGAGAGAAATTATCGATCTATTGTCCTGAGTGTCTTGCGGAATCGGCACGTGGCAGGAGTTGAGTTTAAATAGTCACTGAGTAACTCAGTGGATATTTAGAATAAGGCCTAAGGCTTCTACTTTGACTCCCAGACGAGCTAACACACGGCCCAATTTGAACGCCCTCATAAACCAACTTGACTTCAGTTTGCTTGAGAACACGTCAATTGGGATCAGCAAGCAACCAAGCAACTTGATTTAACCCAGCCTGTGAGATATGTTCACTTGTTCACCCCTTAAAAATGACATTCGGATGTAACAATTCATTCGAGCGGGATGTATTAACCCGTGAAGTACAGGAGACACTCCACCTCGCTCCAATGCTCCAGAGCATTCCTTTCCCCCCTATAGCACTCTAATGCGCGATAGGGGCACAACTATCAGCCAAATGCTATTCATGGTACCCATGGGTACCTATTAGAACTCCAACATGGTATCCTAACCGATTTCAAAATTCAAGCCAGCGAGAAGCGGTTTATTCCTTTTATCCTCTAATGACTTGTCCGCGAACTAAAATTGCTTGCTTGGGCCCCAAGGCACCGCTCCGAGCTAGGCCTGGCTCAGTGCAATGGTGCAATGATAGTGCTCAAGTGTTTGGACCCTACACGTGCCCGCGTTTTTTATGTTATTTTGGTTTTTTGGTTGGCTTGTGCCGGATTTTTGTTAATTTTTTGTTAGATTTTTTTGTTAGTTAGTTTTGTTAGTTTGCATCAAATCTCACCACATATTTTCAAGGCGCGTCATATATTTTTCTTACTTCTGGTTTGTCTGTAAATATAAATCTGACAAAATCGCCTGAACAAACAAATTGTGATACTAAATGACAAACCAGAAGTAAGAAAAATATGTTATGACGCGCCTTGAAAATATGTGGTTAGATTTGATGCAAAAACTTTCAACAAATATAATGCCTAAACACTGGAATGAATAAAGTGAAGAAAATATTGAATTTAGATCTTGTTAATTTTGAGCGATAATATGTGATGATGATATGTTGATAACATGCCTTTTTTTGACAGTGATAAAAGAGAGCAAGGTTTTTTTGTGCAATTTATGTTTTTCATGCATATTTTGGTTGTTGCAGAGAACAGTAGTAATGGGTACACAAACAGATCAATCAAATTTTACAGATAGCTATTAAAACTATTTTCAAACATTCATTTGTGTATACACTGCAGATTTTATCGGCATATAAAGCCTGTATTGCATCAATTATTATCAATTGGAAAAACCGAATGTAACAATAAAACTAGTGAGCAGAAAATGGAATCAATCAGACTAACGTTTTGCTTTTAGTTATTGTCAACAGTTCTCTTGTTTGTAATATATTTTTTTAATTTACAAAATACAAATAAAACAATGTTGCCTAATAGCGTTTCATAAAACATTGAAAGAGTTATTTACGGTTAAGAGCATAATATAAAATAAAAGATTACACAAAAATTATAGTTAATAAGCTTAAATTTACATAGACCTGCATAAAGCTCTATTAATATAATTAACCTTTTTATTTTTATTTACTGGCAAATATACACAAAAAGGTATTCTAGATGTGTATGCGTATTTTTTATTACATTAACCATTCACAGAATACACTAATAAAGTAAAAAATATACATTTTCTGTAATTTTAAGATATTTTGATTAGCTAAATTCAACAATGGGTTTCTAAGTTCATTTATCACCCATTGTAAGCACATTGTTATTAAATAAACCTCACGTGTTTCTAATTTATTTTTGAAGCTACACTGTGATCAATCAATCAATCAGTTGCTGCCAAACTTGGTAGAAAAATTAAGGGCCAATTTCTCATATCGAGTTCAACTCCAGTTTAACCTGAACTTCTAGTAAACGTCAGTTTAAAGTCAAAATCGCCTTTCTCAATTCGCATGTTCAACCGATGGCAGTTTAAACTTGAACGGTGGAATTCGGCCGTTCAAAGATTTCAGAACTCAGTTCAAAAGATTTCATGGACTACGCATGCGTTGTATTAACGCGAAACGCTGTCATAATATAAATATATCCTATTTTATTATATTAAGCCTAACGATAAACGATAACATTATTTTTGTTTTTATAATATTTATTTATAATTATTAAAATGACTATTTGACTATAAATACTTAAATTTAACTTTATTCAAAAACAGCATAAAAAGGTAGTTCAAAATGGCGACAGTTTTTTACCTTTTGCCATCTATTGGCATTTTTAGAAAGCTGTAGAACGAGCGCTGACATGGACGTGCAATGAGAAATGCATTCCCAACAAAACCGTAGATCACCGGTGAACCTGGTTCAACTGAACCATAGATTACCGCAGGTATGAGAAATCGAAATTTGAGTTCTTCATTGTCACTAGAAACCGTTTGTTAAGGGGGCAGAGTAACGAGAACTTATTTTAGTAGAGAAGTTCTACACTTTCTTAACACTTATGAAAACAAATGGTTTGGCGACGTGGGCCAATCAATTGGCTTCCATTATCTCCAAATTTGACCCATTTGATTTTTTTATCTGTGGTTACCTACTTAAAATCGTTGGTATATGCTGTTCCAGTAGAAACTTGTAATCAACTTGCAATTGGGTAATAATAGATGATGTATGTAACGAAATCAATACTAATCAAGGAATTTTTGCAAGAATGAGATAGACTTTACAGAAAATAATAGATTCATGCATTAAAACAGATAATCATTATGTAGAACCTTTGGAATAACTTTAAAATATGTCAATATTTTTTAACAGTGATAATTTGGTAATACCTCTATTGGGTCTAAACATAGATGACTTATAAGAAAAAAGTAATGATATTTTATGCAGGTATATAACTCAAAGCTTGGAGTCGGCTCAAACTCTGACATATTACACGTGGAGAGAGATGCAACTTGCTTCAACTCATTATGCAGGGCAAGATTAAAGAAAAAAGAAACATAGGGAGACGTAGAATATCATGGCTGCGCAACCTGAGAGAATGGGATGCCATTCTCTCAGGTTGCGTTCTCTGATCATCATAGCGAATAGCTATGATGATTGCCGACCTCCTTTGCGGAGATGGCACTTGAAGAGGAAGATATAACAAAGAATTGTCGGTACAGAGTTACATTCGCGGAAACGATTTAATCAGGAATCTACTCAGAAACCCTCAAGGAAGAGTAATAACGTTAACTCTATAGAGCAGAGCTGTTAATGATCTACGATAATCTGTTGATTGTACAGAGCTGTAGCTTTCCTGCGATGGAGAAGAAGTCCGTCTACTATGGATACAGTAGACGGACAAGATCATCAACGAGACCGTACTACAAAGAATGGGGAAAGAAAGAGAAGTGATGTTTACAATTAAAATGAAGAACTTAAAATATCTCGGAAACATAGTGAGAAACGGCACTAAACACAGATTACTGAAAATAATCCTTCAAGGTAAAGTCTTCGGAAGGCGAGGTATGCGGAGAAGAAGAATATCATGGCTAAAGAACCTGAGGAAATGGTTCTCCACAACAATAATTAATCTACATATTTAAAGCATCAGTTAATGAAATAATTATAGCCAGAATGATCGCCAATATTCAAAACGAAGAGGCACGAAAAGAAGAAGTACATAGTACATAGCTGTACTACGACTAATATTAACATATGAAGCAGTACAGTGGTAGATAACGTAACACTCAGTAATTCGAACTCCTAGGCTCAGGAGAG
Source organism: Diabrotica virgifera virgifera (assembly GCF_917563875.1). Classification (NCBI taxonomy): domain Eukaryota; kingdom Metazoa; phylum Arthropoda; class Insecta; order Coleoptera; family Chrysomelidae; genus Diabrotica; species Diabrotica virgifera. Next base: position 48,263,463 of record NC_065452.1, read on the forward strand.
ATCTTCTCAATATTCTATCTGCTTTAGCAGTCCTTAAAGCAGCTCTTCAAGTCACTGGAGGCATGCAGAGTTAACTGAACGCTAGTTTTGGAATGCAAAAATGCTCTAGCTACTGTTTAGTTGACCATCAAGTTCAACTTGGTATTGGTAACGTAGGTACCTCACGGCCTAGCAATGGTCTACCAAAGGTGGCAAAAAAACATTGGTTCGACACATATTCAACCGAGTCAGATGAAAGAAGTCCCTCTCAGCAAGGTTATTTAAGGACTAAGCGCCTCAATTTAGGTTTATTAAGCGAGTAAACACCGCGGCAGCTTAAAACGCAGATGACACTGTCATAATAGCAGAGAGTCTGGAAGACCTTCAAACCCTGTTGAACGCTGTAAACAACGAATGTATTGCAAATGGCTTAACAATCAATTTACTTTTATTTTTCGTGTCTGGATCCGACTACAGTTTTTCTGCCCAATATCGGGCTACGTCTACACCCTTTGTATTTGCGAGCCATAAATCATCGAGGGTACACTGTGATGGGCAAAGTCTGCATACTCTCAGATGCTCCACGCTCTGTATTTCCCACATTCACAAAGTGCGTCGTTATCTGTCTTGATGCCCCATTTAATAAGGTTCTGTTTTACAGGGGCAACACCTGTGCGTATTCGGTTGTGTGTCCGCCAGGTTCTCCAGTCCAGGTTCATTCCATTAGGTCGTTCTGGATGTAGGGGGAACAGTTCGGGTGGTTCGACGCTGACATTTCTCATAAACCTTTTCCTTGATTTAAGTCGGCTGATTCCTGACGGTTCGTCAAACCCGTATAATTGGTGCCTTTCATCGAAAGTTTGCCTAAACTTCTCCACATATTGTGAGGCGCATCTACGGTCGTCTGGTGATGCGAATACAGCTGACCGGTACAGTAATGGTAGAGAGGTAGGCTTCATACATCCGGTAATTATTCTACATGTTTCATTTAACGCCGTGGTGACTTGTTGGGCGTGCCTAGATCTACCCCAGACGGGACAAGCATATTCCCCTGTTGAGAAACATAAGGCCTCAGCTGTTGACTTTAAGACCTGGGGGTCTGCACCCCACTTGCTCCCTACAAGTTTCCGGAGAAGGTTGTTTCTCGTAGAAACCTTTTGTCTTGTGCTCTGACAGTGGAATTTATACGTTAGTGACCGGTCTAGTATAACTCCAAGATATTTGGGCCTATCAGTATGTTCCAAGCGTTGTCCCTCCCAAGAAACATTCAGTTTTACATGCGCCAGATGGTTGTTGAGGTGGAATGCACATACTTGAGTTTTAGTAGGGTTTGGTTTAACAATCAACGGAAAGACAACAAATTTGATTATGGTCGGAACAATTAATATCGAAGACTCAGTACTAAAATAAGATAACAAAATCCTGAAAAGGGTGGAACCCTTTATATATCTGGGTAGCTGGATTGACTGCAGGGTTGAAAGTGATGAGGAAATGTCAACCAGAATAGAACTTGCACGAAAAAGCTTCATTAGCTGGCGTTCCGTATTGTGCAGTAGAAGTCTGTCATTGACCACACGTCTAAGAGTATTGAAGTGCTGTGTCTGGTCCGTTTTGTTCTATGGATGTGAAACTTGGACAATAAAAATGAAGAATATCAACAAATTAGAAGCGTTCGAGTTTAGAAGCGGTGTTACCGTCGCATGCTCAGAATCCCGTGGACAACACACATATCCAACGAACGTGTGCTGGAGACCATGCACAAAGAGCGAGAATTGATTAATGTCATAAAAATGAGAAAGGTTTAATACTTCGGTCATATAACGAGAGGCAAGGCCGGATTTACATGTTGACTAGGCATTAATATTTCTGGCGCTCCACGCTTTGATCTTTCATCATCCCCCTTATAACCAACCAACTTTTGGCTTTCGCTGCTGATTATTTTAATAAAAACTTATACCCTAGTGTTCTTTTGCACTAGGTATTAACAATATTCTATGGTTATAAAAGAGAAGTGTGCTAAGAATTGAAAATACTAATGGTACATTCCATGTCAAATCACTCAGGCAAAAAATTTTGGATCTCCGATTTGTCTGAAAATTAGTATATAGCTTCTGCGGGACGTAAAAATAAGATATTTAAGGTCAAAAAATCTTCTTCTTCTTTTTTTCTCAAAATGTTATTTTATACGATTTTACAGTGATTTGGTGTTTATTTATACAAATTTGCATTTTCTATCGTAAAGTATCAATGGAAAACATAATATTTTAGTAGAAGGGACTCAAAAATGTCATTATATGGCATTATAACAAGTTATTTTGAATCAAAACAAGTTTTTTATCAAATTTTATAGTGTAAAAAACGTTAAAATACCGTTTTTTGCATTTCCTCCATTCCCAAAATACGTCATCATCGATTTGGCTGAATATTTGCCCACAGATAGCCAAAAGATAGGACTTTAAGTGGTTAGAAGGATTTAAATTATATTACAATACCAAAAAAGTTACATGCAGTAATATCAGACTCAAAAGTATATATTAGTCCAGTCGGGATAGCATTTGAAATTGAATGCCGAGCTGCCCAAAATTTTATTTTCCTGATCTTTAGAGGAGTCAATAGTAGCCTAAATTTAAAATCACGAATGAATTCCTCCGTTACGTTAGCCGCCATCTTGATTTTAAAGGAGAACCTGTTTTGCTCAATATCTCCGCCATTTTTAACTTTTCGACAAAAATGGTAGCAACTGAAATTGTTCCAAATAAATCGTATTTACAATTATTACAATTTCTTTTTAACAATTTTTGTCGTAAGGTCGATATTTTCGAGTTAATTGTACTTACAGTAGACGCCTATATTTTTGATTATAATATTGCATGTAACTTTTTTGGTATTGTAATATAATTCAAATCCTTCTCACCACTTAAAGTCCTATGTTTTGTCTATCTGTGGGAAAATTTTCAGCCAAATCGATTATGATTCATTTTGGGAATGGAGAAAAATGTAAAAAACGGTATTTTAACGTTTTCTACACTATTAAATTTGATCAAAAGCTTGTTTTGAATCAAAGTAACTTGTTATAATGCCATATAATGACATTTTTGAGTCCCTTCTATTAAAATATTATGTTTTCCATTGATACTTTACGATAGAAAATGCAAATTTGTATAAATCAACACCAAATCACTGTAAAATCGCATAAAATAACATTTTGAGAAAAAAAGAAGAAGAAGATTTTTTGACCTTAAATATCTTATTTTTACGTCCCGCAGAAGCTATATACCAATTTTCAGACAAATCGGAGGTCCAAAATTTTTTTTGCTCCAAAATTGAGTGATTTGAAATGAAATGGCCCAAATACAAAATTACCGTAATTAATGTTTTCTAAGGTTTTAATCCTCCACCTCATGAGAGGTGAAAAATACGAACTATTAAGGAATATAATGCAGGGCAAAATCAAAGGCAGAAGAAGCGTAGGAAGACGTAAAATCTCGTGGCTACGCAATCTCCGTGAATGGTTTGGATGCAGCTCAATTGAACTATTCCGGCGCGTAACCAACAAAATTATAATTGCCAGAATGATTTCCAATCTCCGATAGGAGCGGAACTTTAAGAAGAAGGTTTTAATGATAATAGTTAATAGTGATCATATAACTTAAAATAATACTTAGAGAGTGCTTAATTTTCTTAAAAAAATACATAAATAATACGACTACCTTAAAATATTTGTTACTTAAACCTACAGTAGCTATAAATCAAGTCACAGATCAGACTATTGGCTTTCTTCTACTTTTTGCAGCAGCAAACTCATTAATAATGTTATCGTCTAAATCCAGTGTTTTCGTAGCTTGCTTGTTTTTGTTCTCTTCACTTACTACTGCTCCATCTTCATTTTCAACCACTAGTTTAGCTGATAAAATACTCGGGTCGGTCTCATTATTCTCATTTGCTCTCTCTCTTTCTTTAGAAAAAAAAATTGTTAGTTTAGGAAGTTTTTCTTTATTCAATTCCCGCTTTACCCTTAGGTTTTTGTACTGCGCATCCCTTGGTTTTTTAACAGTACTGAATTTTCTAAATAACAATAAATAAATAAGTATTAACTAAATTCAAATCAATTGTAAATTGTAACAAAATCAAACAAATAACAGCGCCCTCATTCTCAGAATGCAACAAGATAAACTCGAAAAATAAACACAACTCGACCTCTGATGCTATAGCACGACCGACACACACGATACAGATAAATACCAAGACTACCCGATCAGTTTTAAACAAACAGATCTTTTAAGCCTGAGTTGCACGCAGTGACATGTCGATGAACGGGGTGGGGAATGAGGGTTGGAGGGGCGGTTGGTGGGGGGCGATGACTAATGAGAGAGATAATAGTCGAAAAATAGCAAAGCGAGCGGGATTCATCTTACCTGCGCTGTGACACGGTCTACAGCTACAGGTACAACGTAAAGAAAATAACTGAGTTATTAAATTATAGGTTCTCACGGTTATGTTTAAAAGTGGTATGTTAAATTACTCGCTCTTATATTTTTTAAACTTTTAATGCGTGGTAAACTGTGCCATCCTGTAGGTACTCAGAGCTAGGCAATGCGATTAAAATCCGCCCGTTCCGCGCCCTAACAAATTTGGGGCTCTAGACCAGTGCCTAGTCGGCCTAGTGGTAAATCCGGCCATGATATCGCCTAAATATCGCTTACTCCGGTTGATCATTCAGGGCAAAATCGAACGAAAACGCTGGCTTGGAAGAAAGCAGATGTCCTGGCTGTGTAATATTAGATAATGGACAGGTCGAACGGTCGACAAATTGTTTCATATAGCTGCCGACCGAGAACCATTTCATCAGCTTGTTTATACGACGATAGCTAACGCGTGAAAACAAGCCAAAGAAGAAGCGACTAAACGACTTGTGACAGTAGGATGGGCTCATGCTCTGATGTGGAACCCTGTTGATCCTAAGTAAATAGTAGGAGACCTGGAATAGCTGGTTCTCCTGGAATACGTCGATGTTCATAGCGATTATTGATAGTCGGCTAATTTAATATGTACTTTTAAGTCTGTAAACAGCAATTCAACATCAACCACCGTTTGGTTTTGTGGTTATTTGCGCAAATACCCAGTGAAGACGCGTGACTCTTTCTAAAGTGTTACCAAAACCAGATGTAAAAAAATCTTATTTAAAAAATATTTTGAACCTCTCAAATATAAGTTTTTGTTTTCAATCCTGTGGGATAAAATTAAACAAATCAGTATTCCCAAATTATAACTATGTATGTAATTATGTATATGTAACAGGTATAACAATAAATAATAAACAAAATGAACATATTATTCTACCATAAAATTAACATAAAAAAATGAACAAGTAGGAAAAAGAACAGATTTTGAAAACTATTGTTTATATTTTAATTCTTCCATTTTCAATAATATCATTTTTTTTTCTTTAAAATAATATATAAAAAAATATACAAGTAGAATGACTTTTCAAGTAGTTGATCACTTACGCAATACGTAGCAACACTCTTCCATGTTTAAATGCACGCACACTGTAATCTGTAATAGGTACTAAACCAGCGTTACCAATCTTCAAAATGGTTACAATACTGATATGCACAGCGTGCCCGCGCGCCGTCTCTAGACCCGTCGCTCTTTCAAAAATTTCAGAGCTAGTCCCGAGCGATAGCGAGGTTTCTCCTGCGTACCGTTACCAGTGCCAGTATTGGTAACAGCATATGATAACTTGCCATGGATTCACATATCTCGCCAATATTTTCGCGCGTCTAGTTGGCTATTTACTGAATTAGGTACTATTAACAAATATTTCTGTTGGTAAAAAATATAAATGGAATTATTTCGTAGTAGTCATAAAATATTTATTTGCAAGATTTGTAACTGTTACCAATGGTAACAGTGGTTACATGGACGCTTCGCCACTGCAAATACCCCAATATTCACTGAGAATGGACAACGTTCATTCTAAACAACTATTGTAATATATTTGCATCTTTGATTTAATTTTTTAATTAAGTATTTATACCAACAGCAATTTTTACTTCGGTGCCAAAGTTTTTTAACTAAATGTTATACGGCCAACTCCCGGAACTATCCCGTTTTAGCATACAAAGTTAGATTATTTTATGAAATAATTGACAGCCTCTAAGATAAGAAAATTGGATTTTGGATATTCGTGTGTTCTTCTAGGGTATATTCTAAGTGTGTTCTTCTAGGGTAGATTCTAAGTAGTCGGGGATGTTTTATTTCTGTCGTTGTTCATATTTAGGGAACTGTAGCAGAAAATGTTTTATTATTAGATCACTTTTGCACACTTCACACAAAGAACTATTTTTACGTTGAAATAGGTAGTAGTGAGTAAATCTTATGCCACCAATATTGAGGGGAGTGTTTTCTTTTTATTTTTCTTTTCTAAGGGTTTTCATGTTTATTTACTTATTATTATTCTCTTTATTATGTGTGTATTTGGCGATAATTAGAATAGAAAATAATTCACCAGAAAATATCATATTGATCGGTCGTTTTTTGATGCATCAGTATAAACAGGGTAAGTTTTATTTCTACATTGGTCCATAATTCCATTATGACTTGGATTTATATGCCTAATTCTTCAGGATCTACAGCTTTACTTTAAGAAAGGAAGATCTACTATATTTAGCTGTTGTTACGAACAACAGCTAAACATGAAGCTCCTGTTTATAGACTTCAAGCAGGCATATGATACAGTCGTAAGGAAACGTCTTTATAATGCACTTCGGTTAATTGCGATACAGGAGAAGTTGGTCAAACTAGTTAAAATGACACTGGAGAGAACAGAAAATCGAGTAGCACTGGAGAGTAGCCTCTCAGAAAAGTTCAAAGTACGAAGGGGTTTGAAGCAGGGAGACCCCCTGTCAACTGTCCTTTTCAATTGTGTATTACAGGCAATAACAGGAAAAGCGGGATCAGAACGCAAGGTGCGATCCATTATAGAAGAACTGAGGTACTTGCATATGCAGACGACATAGTATTGATAACAAGAACAAAAAGAGAACTTCTAAGAGTATTTAACCTTTTTGAAAGAAAAGCTAAGCAATACGGTCTGACAATTATTGAACACAAAACAAAATTTATGGAAATGGGAGATACAGTAAATGAAGAACATTTTTTGAAAATTAGAATAGATAACGATGGAAAAGAATATTGTTTCGAGAAAGTGAAAGAATTTGAATACCTAGGGGTGACTGTAACAGAGAAAGGAGATGAAGTTCCAGAAATTGAAAAAATAATTGAGAAGGAAAGACGAGCAGTTGGAGCATTAAGCAAACTTTTAAAAAGTAGTCATATCTCAAGAGCAGCAAAATTGAGGTTATATAGTACGGTGATAGAACCTAAAGCACTGTATAGTAGTGAGTGTTGGGTTCTGAATGAGAAGAAAATGCATTGGAAATATGGGAACGGAGCGTGCTGAGGAAGATTTTCGGTGATGTGAAAGTGGGAGATAACGAATGGAGAAGACGGACGAATGCGGAAGATAAAGAAATGTTTGGAAAGCCAGTAATCAGCCATACAGTTAAAACTAGAAGACTTCGCTGGCTGGGATATGTGGAAAGGATATCAGGGGACCAATGGGCGAAGAGTATATTGTTAAGACGTGAGAAAAGAAGGAGGGTCAACTGCAGAAAAAGTAGCTGAAAGCAGCCAAAGAGGAGTAGGCGTTGTAATGGTGTGTTTAATTTATTTAGGCTCGTTAGATTAATATTGCTATATGCATAGGGTACTAATCCAAAAGATAATAAACAAATCTACTTTCCGGGATAGATTCACATGAAACAAAGAACATAAATTCTTGTTTGAGCTGAATTTATATTTAAAAAATTAGCTAATGTATCGACGTAAGCTCAATTTTGTCTCTTTTCCATCTATTCTACGACATCTGTTATAATCAGAAGACTAACAATTTCTACACATTCTACAGCAATATTCACGCTATCGATTTCAAATAATTTACACATAGTCAAAACAAACTTTTATTTAAACCCGATTTGTTTAGTTTTGCTTCAAATCACAAAATCCGGATTTTTTTTATATTGTATATTCTTTCGAAGACTACATACTATATTAATATCCAAAGTAGAGGTTAAAACAATGCTTATTTAAATTTTAACACAAAAAAAATTTCATTTCGGATCTGACGATCCTTTTGCTTCTGGTTTTATTACACCTCTGTCTTTAAATTACCGTTTTACTCTGTGCGAGAAAACCTACAATTAAGTCAGATAATCTCAGCCAGGAATCACCTTATAAAATTTTACTTCTACTGTATAAGCTATTAAAACGTCATATTATCATAACCAAAGAAACGCCTTGTAAAATAAACTTTCCTTTTTACAGGTTTATTCGACAAAAATCCGAATATCGCTTTAAAATTCTGAGCTCTCAAAGAAGTAAAAAATTACCGAAATGTCGCTGAATTATTTTTCACCCCGCCCTTCATTATTTCGATATTAAGAATATATAGAATGCTACCGAAAATTGAAAAAGACTTCCTAGAAGTAGCTCCAATTTGCATAACACTATGCATTTCAGTATTTCAGCACTTTATTGTCCGCCAAATTATAAACCTAACAAGAATGGATTTGAAACACTTTTTAATTCATTAGGATCCAGCTTCTTAGCGTGTGCGTATTACAATTTAAAACACACTAGCTGGGACTCAAGATTATCCCTCCGGGAAGAGGTAGAGTCCTATACGATGTGGTAAAAGAAATGAAACTAAAATATCTCTCGACCTACAAACCAAGACTGGCCAACCGATCGAAACAGACTGCCCGATCTACTTGACTTGTTTGTATATAAAAAATACCAAAAGAATACATGCACATAGAACCAAACGAAGTATTATCCTCAGATCATTCACCAATCATTGCAGCAATAATGACAATTCCATATGATACCAGGAACAAGCTACTTTCCTGCACAATAGAAGTTAGCAGAAATCCTTACGATTCCAAAACCAGGAAAACCTCCACATGAGATTACATTCTACTGATTAATTAGTCTATTACTATTTATGTTCAAAGTTGCAGAGAGAATCATGGTAAGGCATCCAGGATTACTATTCAAACTGAAGAATGCAATTTCTTAGACACTATACACGATACTAAAATCAAACCTCTAAGAAAGACTATTTTATACAAGATACGAAGAAAGTATGTCCAACATCCAAAACATAAATGCAGGGGTTCTGCAAGACAAAGCCTTGGGAATAATTCTCTAAATAACCTTTACAGCTGCTTTTTCAACTGGAGCAGAATCCACAATCACAACATTCGCAGATATCACTGCAATTCTGGTCAAAATCCCAGATCCCATACAGGCAGCTAAAATATTGCAACAAAACATACATTTAATGGGGTAAGAAATAGAAAATAAAAATCAACGAAAAAAATCAGTTAAAGTTAACGTGGTATTCACTAAACGTCACAAAGGAACACTGAATATCCTAATGCTAATACATAACAAAACCGTTCCTAAAAACGAAACTCTAAAACATAAAGAGGTTAACATGGAGAACAAACATCTGGATAAAGAAAAAAGCAATTAGGAATGGAATTAAAAAAACACTACTGGTTACTAGGCCGTAAATCCACCTTAGTTTATGTAACAAAATATTAGTGTATAAAGAAATCATCCAGCCCATCTGCATATACGGGATACAAAGCTCTTCGGACATCACTGATGCACCGTAGTTCATTCCCAATGCAAACATTAGAGGGACTTGAGCATCAAAACAGTGCAGCAAATGCTCGTTAAAAGCAGTGATAAATACTTTAAACGACTGGAAAAGCACCCCGATGATTAACAGTGAATTTATTGGACAACTCCACACAACTAAATAGACTAAACATTGGAACTTCTCTTGATTTACCATTTAGAAGATAAGTGTCTATACTTAGTTTTAGTTATTAGTAATAATAAATCCAATAGGACTTGCTACTCATTGGACTAAAACTCTTCTTACATAATATGTTACTTTAACAAAAATGCTTGGTCTTACTACGATGTAACAGATTGTATTATTTTAAAACAAATAAAAAATAAGCTATTAAAACGTCATATTATCTCAACCAAAGAAACGCCTTGTAAAATGAACTTTACTTTTTACGGGTTTATTCGAAAAAGATCCGAATATCGCGTTAAAATGCTGAGCTCTCAAAGAAGTGAATAATTACCGAAATGTCGCCGAATTATTTTTCACACCGCCCTTCACCACTTCGATATTAAGAACCTATAGAATGTTTGCAGAAAGAAAGAGGAACAGTCAAGTAATAGTAAAACCTCTGCCTCTTCAAAAGATTTCCGCTTCTTACATTTTCAGTTAGACCCACTCCGGCTAATAAAGAGGAAATGTCCTTTAGATATACGACAGTCGTATTTTATAGTACAGTCGTACATGGTAAAAATCAGACTCTTGATTTTGTCACTATGGTAGTATCATTGTCGTTGTGTTGTGTTGTATTGGTGTGTCTATGGTTATGAAATTCATTGTTTATATTTTTCATAGTATTACTGCAAGAATGGAAAATTGAAGTTGTCCAGCGATCCATCCTACCAGTCTATTTCCTTTTTATAGTTGATCTCTCAATTTTTTGTCCAGGTCTCCATAGCTGGACTTCCAAGATATCATAGACTGCAAGGTATTTGGTTTTCATTACTTGTTCAACACTGATGCCATCGATTTCTATTTTACATCTGATTAGTTCTTTGCTGATGCCTTTGCCTTTGATGCCTTTGATGCCTTTGATAATTTCAGCTATGATTAAATTGAAGAGAATAGGGCTCAATGAGTCTATAGGTTCTGTAGGTTGTCAGTACCGTTGAAGGCAAAAAAAGTGTCCAGGGCAGCCAAGACTCGAAACCAACAGTGTTGTAGCATGTGAAACTTGGACAATGAAACAGAAAGAAGAAAAAAGTTGGAGATTTGGGAGAGGAAAATCTTGAGAAAAGATTTTGGTGGTATAAAGGAGGCTAAGGGTGCGTTTACTACGGAGACCAAAGGATGGTATCCTAGCCTAGAGCATAGTATCGTACTCTTCATATTCGTGAATTCTGCATTTAAAATAATGCATTTATTTTACATAGCGATCTGTAATATAGTTTCGATGGCCAGGTAAAATAAATACATTTTATATGCGAGAATTCACGAATATGAAGAGTACGATACCATGCTCTAGGCTGGCTTTGATCTCCGTAGTGAACGCACCCTAACGGTTCACGGTGATAACGGTATCAATAGGACTAATATAAGATCAATCAGCTTGACTATTTCCAAGAAGGGTTGTGTCATCTGCGAAAAGTAGGTTGTTTATTTTATGATCGTTTTTATTGAGATGCCTTTTTCCCATCCTTTAAGTGCTCTTCTCATAATATGCTCCCCATATATATTGAATAATTGTGGAGATATTATACATCCCTGTTTGACACCCCGTTCAGGATGAAATTCGTTTGAAAATGTGTCAAGCACTTTAACTGATCCAGTAGTGTGTTCGTATAGCTCAGTTATAAGCGAAATAAAGTGTTGTGGTACGCCTACTTCTTTTACTTTTCGCCATAAGTGTCTCCACTTGACAAACACTTGACCCTGTCGAACGTCTTAGGATAATCTATAAAACAAATGTAGAGTGGAATATTGAATTCCCTAGATTTTTCGATTATCTGTCTTGTATTCGAGACAGGTGTTCTCGTGTACCTCTACCTTTGGTAAATCCAGTTTGCCCGTGCGGAATTTCTGTTTGAAGGAATGTTTTTAGTCTCTCATTGATTATGTAATGTTATTTTACTGGCATGTGATATAAGAGAAATAGTTCTATAATCGAAATACTGGGTGATATATTATATATATATATATATATATATATATATATATATATATATATATATATATATGTATATATATATATATATATATATATATATATATATATATATATATATATATATATATATATATATATCTATATATATATGTATATTAACTTACTAATAGTGGTATTTTTTATTGATTTCTTCTTTTAATATCAGTTACCAGATCCAACTACAACCTGCTGAGTAATTTTTGACGCAGTTTTTTTCATTTAACATAATAAGAGTTTTTTTATTTTTGTTATCATCTGAAAAACAGATGATAAAAACAAAATCAAAGGAGCAGCTCTTGATACCTTAAATTAAATCAATTGTGACTCCATATTGGATACTTTTTTAATAAAGCCATTTTGTTAATGACATTTCAACATGAGGCCAAATTAATCTAACTTAAAATTAAGAATAGCAAGTGACACCTTGCCGAAATATCGTCAAGAAAATGCTTTTTCTAAAAACCAAAGTTGTTCAACGCGGAATCAAACCCGGAAAATACCAGATATAGTCGGTTCGCTAAACTCAGACGGATAGTGATTTTAGTAATTAATTTTGCCAATTTGGTAAAATTGGCAAAAAATAATTAACAAATAGTTAATAAAATTAGTAAATAATTGGTAAATTTTGGGAAAATTGGCCAAAAACAAAAAAAGTACCTACTAAAATCACTAGCCAGTTGTGTCGGAGTTTAGCGAACCGACTTTAACATAACATATTGCTCTTTTAAGGGCTCTGATAAAACAACGCAAAGTCTAATAGGGGATCTTATAGAGTGAAAACCATATCTGAAAGAACTTAAAATCTTTCAATCCTTGTTTGATTCTTTTTTTGACTGAACTATTGTTTACAGATGTATTTCTCTCTAATAAGAAAGCATATTTTTGTGTAAAGAAGTCTGGCAAAAAGCGGATGCTTGTCAATAAATTTTCATCAAGTAAAGATCTTTTACATTCTAAAATTTTATTATTTTTTTAAATTTACTTAGAAGTAACTTTTGATCTATATTATAGTCGTTGGGATTCTTATACAGAGTGGACCGCTGAAAATAGTTTATCATGATATTTGGCAATATTCATTAGATTTTATGAGAATTCTGTAATAGATCGATTTATACTACTAAGTAAATACATTTTAAAATGAAAATGAAAATGAAGATGTCGCTAGAGCGTCTAAAAGCAAATTATTGTTTATAATTTTGCTTAGTGAGATACAGTCGAACCCGCTTATTAGAATCCCTGTTATAGGAATATCCCGGTTTATGGAATATAAATTCAAGTTCCCGAAACATTTCCATTTACTCCTTAATAAATTTATCTGTTTATTGGAATAGGATCTAACTAGATAATACCGCTTATTAGCATATTTTGCAGGTCAAAGAATATTTTTTTTTACAATTTACTAAAAATTTAAATTATGTTTGGTATTATGGTTTGTCGTCAACGGCCTGTAGTGCTGGATTAGATATTATTAGGGTAATAAATATTTATTACTTTGTTACGAATACCAATTCGATCTTTAGCATGGGCAGCATGACCGACAAATGCATGGGTCATAAAATAATTTTTATTTGTCTACACAAAGGCACTGTTGCCTGTTATAAAATTGTTAGAAGCAGTTTATTTAGAATTCACTCAGAGAGTACCTACTTGTTTACAAGATGTGAATTATGGCTTTGTTAAATTCGAAAAGAAGGGAAAAGAACAAGAATGTAACAATCCATTTCTTGACGCCAATAAAACTTCTATTCAACCAATGGATTAAGGATTAAGGATGACCACACGGATTAACAACGAAAAAGCTATAATTACCAATAATTTCTCAAGAAAAAAAAAGTAATTTTGTTATATATGCATTTTAATAAGAAAATATTTACATATCCACATATTGCATACATTTCATATTAATTACCTAATGTATTCATTCACATACATGTAATGTAATTTGGTATTTAACACATACATAGATAAGTACTAGTTACACTACTGTATTATTGACGTAAAAAGACCTAAAACCATTTACATACACTGATTATGTCTTCTTCTTCTTCAGCCTGTGTTCGTCCACTGCTGGACATAGGCCTCTTCCATTTGCTTCCATCGATTTCTACTCTTGGCAATTCTCATCCACTGCTTGCCCGCGACTTGTTTGATATCATCTGCCCACCTCTTCTGCGATCTGCCTACTCCTCGCCTGTTCTCTCTTGGTCTCCAGTTTGTTAGTCTCTGTGTCCATTTTTCGGGATTATCTCGGGCAACATGTCCGACCCATTGCCACTTGAGCCTTGCTATACGTTCTGCGATATCAGTAATCTTTGTTCTTTCACGAATGTCGCTGATTATGTAGGTACCTACATATATGATATACATATTGGCATAGTATGTAATAAAACTACATATTGGCATAGTATGTAAAACTACACATTGGCATAGTATGTAAATAATATTATTACCTACTATACCTACGTATATTCGGTAACACTTATTTCGATTAGCCACCAATGATCGGTTATTAGAATATCCTGGTTATAAGAATATTTTTGCCTTGCACAAAGGCTATTCCATTAAGCGGGTTCGACTGTAGTTGCTTTTCTTTCTGATTCACAGCAGACCATAGGCCTCTCTGAAGATCTTAAAACAGAGAAACGTACGTAAGAGGATGATGATCACCTCTGAAACAGAATGAAATATTAACTGCCTGTCAGATTTTATTAGTTTTACTCCTACCTGAGTAGAAGGAACCAAGAGTCGATGGAATTTTACCTTGGTAAATAGGCGGGTTGTGGAATGTAATCTTAGATTCCTCTAGTATTCTTTTTATTAATTGTTTGTTAGCTTTGTAAATTTTAGAAGGTACGAATTTGGGTTGGAATCCAATCAGTTTGGATTTGTGAACGCGGTTGACACGAGGGAGGCTTTATTTAGCGTGCAGGTGTTGTTTCAGAAATGTAGAGATGTCAGCTGTGATGTTATGCATGCATGATTGACTACAAGAAGGCTTTCGATAGAGTCAGGCAGATGGAAGTGCTGAAGAGGACAGGTATTGACGGAAGAGACCTAAAAGTGGAAAAACAAACACCGAAGATTGGAAACAAAGGCCCGAATATAGGCCAGTTATGACTTACACGGCCGAAACAAAACCAGATACAAGCAAAACACGAAGACATCTGGAAACCAACGAAATGAAGATCTTAAGAAGGATTGCTGGAAAAGGACTACAGGATAGGGTAAGAAGTGAGGAAATCAGACGCATATGTGGGGTAGACATTATAAATACCTGGGTAAAGAACAGAGAAGAAGAGTGGAATGAGCACATAACCAGGGTGTCTGAATCAAGGATAGTAAGGATAGCCAGGGACAAGTCACCGTTAGGCAGAAGAAGTATAGGACGCCCAAGGAAAAGATGGAATGACAACTTAGGGGCAGAATGAAAGGCACCGTTGAAGAAAAACAGGCAGTACTGCCTATATAAAAGAAGAAGAAGAAGATCTACAAAAGTAATACAGTAAAACCTGTCAGTAACGGCCACTAAAAATGAAAGAACTATTGGCCGATATAGAAAGGTGGCCGCTATTGCCAGTTTTTGTAGTCTACATATAATTGGTTTGGGAAATTTTTAAACTGGCCGTTAGGACAGGTGGCCGATGTCGGCAGATGGCCGTTAACACAGGTTTTACTGTAGCTAACCTGTATTGAAATCAATCAGCAGTGCTCCGAATAGATGGAGAATATACAGATCAGGTAAAAATCTTAAGGGGAGTGAAACAGGGGTGCATAATTTCACCGCTGATATCCAATCTGTACTCAGAACACATTTTTGAAGAGGCTGTAACGTTACAAACGTCACATCTTTGCTATTTTATTTTTAAATAATTATTCTATGTTATTTTCTTTAATATTTCATTAGTAATAATCTTCTTCTATTTGTTTTATCTGTTTCTCCGTTAAAAACTCGTTGGCGCCCTTTCCTGTTAGGCAACTCTATTTACATTGTATCATCTGATCTGATCTTGTCTTCCATGTTCGTTATTTCAAATTTCGGTTCAAGTTTCGTTGTCATGTCGTTTTAATGACAGTGAGAACCCCATATTTCATTCACAAAAGTGGTGGAAAATTAATTTCGTTATAAAAGCCAACGAAGCTTCAAAAATAAAACATTTTATTTCATCAGACTTTCATATCTCTTGGGGTAAGTTTTTAACCATCACTGTACAAAATTTTCTAAGCCTGTATTCATTTTTAATAACTTTTTTTGTTTCTATACCTAACCTCGACTCTCCACGTGTCTTGATATCTTAATTTTGAATATTTAATTTCATCTATTAATATGCGTTTAGTAATCAAACATTTAACTAGTCCCGTCAGTATTAATTTTATTTTATTCCTTTGCTAATTGCTAGTTTTTGGATACTATTTGGCAAAGGTACATTTTGGTTTTTACTTGTTGATGTTTGATATGTGTTTTATCTTCTAGTTTTTGGGAATAAATCAGCTTTTCTCCCTTCGGGAGCCTCAAGCCGTCTACGTCACCGGTGATGCCCACTTTAAGCCTAAGAACGACAAAAAGATGCATCCAGCAGCTATCCACCATCTGTAGTTGCCACAGCTAGACAACCAACAAACTAAAACTGTAGTGACCTAGGGCCACACCATCTGCCCAGGTCTACACCAAGTCGACAACTGTATCATTCGACATCAAGAAGTTACCATCGAATACCAAACGCCATAAGTATAATCCAGAAATTGTTAGTTTTTGGCAAGAATTAGAATATATTTATTAATGCATTTACTAAGTCATATTTTTATTATATCTTTATTGAACAATAAACATGATAAGTTAAAGTATTGTTTTGTTTGCTTTCATTCTGAATTTTCGGAGTTCATATTTAAGATTAGGACAAGACGAACACACACCTTGGAAGACTGAGCTAGGCTAGGGTGAACGATGGCTATCTTGGATGCTGGATTATCTGGGGTAGTTATTCGTCTTTGTTTCAAGGCTCTAAAAGATATTGATGAATGCCTCTCAATAAATGGAGTTAAGCGCAGTAACTTGCGGTATGCAGATGATACAATAGTGTTTTTCAATAGCATAGAAGGGCTGCAAAACATAATGAACAAAATAACGGAAACAAGTAGACTATATGGACTCGATATAAACACCAGCAAAATCAAGCTAATGATCATCAGCAAGGAAAACATAAAAACATAACTGGAGCAAATCTGTATGTGAACCAAATGAGAATTGAACGTGTCTCACAATACAACTATTTGGGAACTATAATCAATGAGTGGTGGGACAATACCCAAGAGATTAGATGTGATATGGGAAAGGCAAAAATGCATTCTTGACTATGAGTTCAAGAGCTCACCCCAGAAACAAAAATAAGGCTCCTTAAATGATACGTGTACTCAGTGCTTCTATACGGAGTGGAAACGTGGACATTGAAGGTGGTAACTCTATCGAAATTTCAGGCTTTTGAGCTATGGTTGTACAAAAGGATCCTGAAGGTACCATGGACAGACAAAGCCACCAATGAAGAAGTATTACAGAGGATGAACACAACCGCAGATTTGGTCAACATCGTGAAGGGCCGTACAGTACTTGGGACATATAATGAGAAATCAAGACATGTACCAGCTACTCCATTGCATTTGCAAGTTAAAATTGAAGGAAAAAAGATCCCAGGACGAAGAAAAGTATTGGCTTGCTAACCTGAGAGCATGGTATAGAAAGAACCAACAATGATCATAGCCAGAATCATCGCCAACGTTAGGAACGGACAGGCACCCTTAGAAGAAGAAATTACAGCCAAAAGTCTTCTTCTACACTTGATCTTATTTTCTATTAGCACTTGTATTTTCAGCAAACAAAAAATGGATTTATTATTTATACGACC
This sequence comes from Diabrotica virgifera virgifera, assembly GCF_917563875.1. Classification (NCBI taxonomy): domain Eukaryota; kingdom Metazoa; phylum Arthropoda; class Insecta; order Coleoptera; family Chrysomelidae; genus Diabrotica; species Diabrotica virgifera. The sequence continues at coordinate 48,281,251 of NC_065452.1, forward strand.
TAAATAACAAATTAAAGCGAACAATTCTGTCATTAAGAAGTAATAACTTTTTCAGTTGCCTGATTTAATTTGCATAAAGTAATTTCCCAACAATTCTAAGCAGTAGATAACTTACTGACTTATATATTGTTTTAAGTTAAACACACATTTCACTCTGAACTAAGTTGAAATTCATTGTAAACTTTATTAAGTGATAATCTAAATATCTCATAACTTCGGCACGAAATGCATACACAAACTAGTTCAATGGTTAGAGTTGTTGGGATATATAAATATCTATTTAGTATTGGAGTAATTGGGAAACTGATTTACCTATGTATCGAACGAACGAAGAACAGAAAATTCAGTTTGTGGCGTTTCGGACTCGTCAATCCTCATCATTAGAGGATAGACAGTTACCCAGAATGGTGGAATAATGACATAAAATTGGAAGTTTCGAAGAAGAAGAAGATATGGATAAAGTATATTAAAAGAAATTTGTAAAAGAGAAAATTAGAGAAGCTAAGAATCGTCAACGGCAAGAATTTGGAAATACAATGGAGAGTGATAGTAAGGGTAATGCGAAGTTGTTCTATAGTACCTTAAAAAATCTAAGACAAAAGAAATCAACTGGAGTAATAGGCTTAGAGGACAAAAATGGCAAAACATTATTAAAAAATGAATAGATTAGGAAAGACAGCGAGAACATTTTATGGAATTACTAATGGGAGGCACCAACGAAATATAATGATAAGATGGAGTACAATTTTACTGAATAGCAAGATAATGATGACATAGCATAAGAAAAATTCAGGGAAGCAGTTTTGAAATTGAAAAAAGTAAGGTTACAGGACACGATAATATTAAGGCTGAACTAATTAAATATACGGAAGGAGAATTATTACTGTTACTAGAAGATCTTAAGGATCTGTTGCCATACCGGATGCATACCTCTAAACATAAGTGTTCTAACCACAGGGGAATATCATTGTTGGTAGTTGCTAATAAAATTTTGAAATAATACTAGAGAAAATGTTGAGAGAAAATATCGAGGCCCAACTGGATGACAGTCAATACGACTTTAGGCAGGGCGAGGTAAAACCGATATCATATTCACGGTTGTAATGATATGATGCCACAGCGGGCGATGGGCAGGTCTTACAGCGTAAGCGCGGTGTGTATATCAGTAGCCCTGTTACCAGATTTAAATTTGGTTACAGTACCTATAAAAAGTACGCGTGCAGTTAACCATGGATGAGTGCCGCTGCGTAATCGATCAACTACTTGAAAAGTAATTCTCCTTGTATAATTTTGAAAAAAAAATGAGATTATTGAAAATGAAAGACCTATTTTAAACAATTTAAAAAAGGAATCATGAATATGAACCAGAATAAAAAACGGCCAAAATTTCACTGAGGCATTTATTACTTCAAAAGGCCTCCGTCAAGGATGTTGTCTATCTCCCACTCTCTTTAAAATATACCTTGACCAATCCTTACAGAGGTGGACAAAAGCAGTAAAACCGATGGGACTGAAAGTGGGAGACGACTCCCTATTTACATTATACTTTGCGGACCACCAAGTTGTTATAGCCCAAGATCAAGATGACTTAAGCTATATGATACGGAAGCTAAATGAACATTACCAACAGGCAGGATTAGTAATAAATATGGACAAGTCAGAATACTTCATAGTGGGAAATGAAGACATTGAAAACCTATCATTGGAACAAGGACATATTGTTGGTGTGAAACAATGCAAATATTTGGGAGCTTTATTTAACAAACGAGGAAATAGTGAAGATGAAATACAACATAGGATCAATAAAGGTAGAAGCATCACTAGATCCCTCAATTCAATTTTATGGGACAAAGAATCAGGAGGGAAACAAAGAGAAGAATATATGAAAGTATAATGAAGAGCGCTACAATCTACGGTGCAGAAGTTTGGGACATAAGTGCAAGAAATAAAAAGAAGCTACTTAGTACAGAAATGGACTTTTTGATGAGAGGTTGTCAGGTTTCGAGATTAGAACATGTAAGAAATGAAACAATTAGAGAACATATGAAGGTGGAAAAAGTATAATAGACGATATTGAAAAGAGACAGCTGACATGGTTCGGTCACGTTAAAAGAATGAATGAGACTCGCTGGCCGAGAAAAATATTAGAGTGGGTCCCACCGGAGAGAAGAAAAAGAGGACGACCATGGAGAGGCTGGAGGGACAATATTCAGGAGGCAATGGATTCGAGGCAATTAGATGAAGATATGTGTTACGATAGAAAAAATTGGAAGCTGGGTATGGAGAGGCGGCGAAAGCCGTAGAAATCCATTATGTATATAAAAAAGGAATCAAAAAAGTAGTTCGATATTTTAAATTTAGTTGGTACAGTGAAAATCCTTGGTTATGTGGTTGCAAGAAAAATAGACTGTATTGTTGGCCATGTCTTCCGGTTTCTACAGAAAAATGGGTGGACCAGGTTCACGATTTAAGTAGTTTTAGAGTTTTAAAAAGGAGACATGAAATTTCTCCGTTACCTACATGTAAGATGTATACCCAATTTGATTCAGTTTGGCAAAACAAGAATCGAAAGTTCTCTTAACCAAGCTTTTAAAGCAAATATTGCTAAACATAATGAGTTTGTTAAAAAATAGATACTTAAGTGTATCCTTAGCACACTTATAATAGATACCGTATGTTTTTTGGCCAAAGAATTAGCGTTTCGTGGTCATTTTGAGGGCGACGGCTCTGATAATCGAGGCAATTACAGGGAATTGTTAACATTAATTGCCAAAAAAGATCAAAAATTTTGCCAACATCTAGAAACATCAACTGTTTTTTCGAGAGTTTCAAGTGATATACAAAATGATATTATTGAAGCTATATTACATTTAGCAGTATCTTCATTTTTTTAAATAAAATTTTTTGCATCTGGTTTTGGTAACACTTTAGAAAAAGTCACGCGTCGCCACTGGATTATAGAAGCTTTTCCCAAGATGAAGAGTAAATTGGCTCTACTTTATGGAGAAGATTCAAAATAACAACAATAAAGTATATCCAATTAGTTTTGTTATAGTGTTTCAGTATGTTATTTCTCGCAGCTTGAATGCAGTAAATTAATTGCTCATCTGTAGCGTCTCTGTCAATTTTATTATTAAGTTCATGAGCCCATATTTCCAGTTTGTTCAAAAGTAAATTTATTCCAACTACCACCAATGGGAGTGTGCCATATTTTTCCCCATCGAGAATCGAAGAAAGTGTTTTAAACGTCCTCAGAAACCTACTGACAAAATTTACTGATCAGAACCATTCTTTATCTAACATTTTCCAATTATTTAGATTTTGGTTGTTGTCACAAAATAGAGTTTTAAGCATTTTTTACACTAAAGCCTCATGTTAGCATATCGAAAGTTGAATGCCATCCTGTAGGCACATCTAGTTCTGGCATAGTGATCTTACAATTTATGGCCTCGCAAGCACTGCTAAGTTTAAGTTGCATTTGCCCTGAGTTTTTGAGTTTTTTACTAGGTATTTAATTTTACTTACAGGACAGTTAAAATCTAAAATAGTAGCATTTATAGAATTTTCTACTTCGACTTCATCCTCCAAATAATCAAAATCCTTTTCGATGTCTAAACTATTTCGATTTGGCTCAGCAATTTTTATGAAATCCTGGACAGCTAAGTAGTGTTGCCCAAATGCAAGACCAAGACGAGACTTAGACAGTCTTGGTCTTGGTCTTGCGCCAGTACACCTGGTCTTGGTCTTGGTATTGCGCTCCCGGTCTTGGTCTTGGTCTTGGTCTTGCAGCAAGAGTCTTGCAAATCTCGCAGTTGCCCATTAGCCTATTGCATATCTTAGAACAACGTAACAGAGAGGTACATTTTAAGCTTGAATATCATAGCCATAGTAAAGACTAGCCAAAATATCATAGCCATAGTAAAGACTAGCCAAATTAATAAATATCTAAACAACTGACACCGGGTGGGGTTTGAACCCACGATCGCCGTCTATGTTCTAACTAACTAAAGTTAAAACTACCTCTTAAAACCCACAAAATTTCATTTGCATATCTCAACCGATTTTAGAGCAATAAATAAATCGTCAATTTGTAAGAAAAATTTCAACCCCTCCCTATTTGGTAAACAAAGCATTTATAAAGTAAGAAAAAACACAGTTTGATTGGTACACCCGGTATACACTGACAATAATTGACCTGTCTACCAACAATATACATTATTACTGCGATATTTATAAAGAATGGAATAAGACCAAATATTAAAAAAAAATCACTTAAATTTAAATACCAACAGGTTTAGGAAATTTGAGACATTAAAAATGCCCCGTTTTTAAGGTGGTGTGGTGCCATGGACGTATAAATAAAGATGGGTGGTGCGTTAATTTCTTGGAGAAATATAAGTGCTAAGGTGACATATTTTTAAAAAGTTTGGATACGATATTCGATATTACTGTAGGCGTCGCAACGCAGGAATGTTGTGTTATGTGAATATGATTAGAAGACGACTATTCTCAAAACCAGGACAATTAATAATTTCAGAGCAAAGAAGTCGGCTGCTGAGCAAAGGCGTAGCTACCGCCGCGCCGTATCAATTATACGGGGCCCCGGCGCTGCATGTCGAAACAAAACTTCCATTTAAAAAATTGAACAAAATATTCTACAATTTCCCTAATAAAACGCTTTGAAACAGTGTATTGTTTGGAGGTCGACGTTTTCGTGTAATGGATTCTTTATCTATAATATTTGCCGCCGTATTCCATAACAACAAAGTAGCTTTGTTTTTGGTTTCAAGTTACTTTTCATTGTTCATTCACTGTTGGCGGTGACACACTGTAAAATGGCCAAACTGCAATTTTTGTTATCGCTTAATCTTTGACGATTTGGAAAAGTGTGTATATTGTTTAGAGTATATTTTCGTGTACTTAATCTATTTATTGTTTAGCCCATTTTTTCATTGTCCAGTCACCCTTGGCTTATATAATATAACAAGAACAAGTCTTGCTGAAAAAACTGAATCTGTTTTCAAATCTATTTTTTGAGTTTGGTTTATTAGAGTTTATTAGGGTTATTAGGTTCAATTTGTGCAGTCGATCCAGAAAGTTTAAATTTTAAATTCTGAAAATATTGTGAAGTGAAAAAAATGAGTGAAATAAAAAGAGAGTAGCTGAGTGGAGCGATGAAAAGAAAAATGAAACAAAAAAAGGAAGAAGTTCTGAAGAAGATACCCAAAATTTCTTAATTTTTCCATCAACCAGATTCTCAAAGTGATTTAGATTGCAATGGTAAGTAGGTACTAGATCTCTATCTACTAATGAAACAATAATTCTTATCTAATTGTCGTCTGTAACAGGGGTGGCCAAGGTCCTTGATATTCTTTGATAGAAATTTGAATTTTTTAGAAGCCGTCATTAAATGCGTATTAAAAAGTTATGCAAAAAAGAGGTGTTGAAAAAATTTTTTACACAGCTTTTTTACTTCTTTTGATAATTCTTTAAATCTTAATGAATAAAGGGTGACAGCACTTCTTAGTAATTCTTTCAGATGCTGGTTAGTTCGTACTGATGAGTATTTGAATTTCAGGAATTTTAAAGTGGAATAAAATTATTCACACATGTCTTCTTCTTCATGTGCCGTGCTCGATTATCGAGTGTTGGCTATAAAAATTGGCTATAGTAATTTTGTTGGCGGCAGCTCGGAAAATGGAAGCTGGAGTTTCTCAAACGTTAAAGTCTCACCTTCGACACCATACAAAAGAGTACACATTCACATAAGTACGGTGCTCCATTGAACATTTTCTAGCACTACCTTATATGAGTTCTTGAAAAGGGCCCCGCGAAAATCTTTGATACGGGGCCCCTGTGGGACTAGCTACGCCACTGCTGCTGAGAAAGAATGTATAACTAAAAAATTTTATTTTTACATTATAATAATGACCTCTCAGTACATGTCAAATGTGTCGAGTGTTCTTTTAATGGATATTTTGATTCTCTATGTATGTTTATGTTATTGTTCGTAATGCGCATAAGTCCAATTTTCAAAATTTTTGTTACAATTTTTTTGTTTCTCATAGAGTATCTAAGAATATAGCCGAACTTATATACTCCCTAAAACGACCCTCAGTTCTAACTGCAAGACGCAAGAGTCTCGCAGGCTTAGTCTTGTTCTTACTCAAGTCTTGCACGGTAAGTCTTGATCTTGGTCTTGCTAAAATTAGGCGGTCTTGATCTTGGTCTTGGTCTTGCGAAAACGCAAGAACAAGACCAAGACTGCAAGACCAAGACCGATTTTGGGCAACACTACAGCTAAGCTTAGAATATGTGCGAAGCATACAAAATGCTTATTTTAAGCATGCAACTACACATCAATTTTGAGTTTTTCAGGAAACCAATGCAGATCAGGGACTCCCACCAGTGGCAGTGAAGGCCGTGTTAGCACGTAACGTAATAAAAAGGTCGCCGTGGAATCACCCGACCAGGTAATCAATAAATTTCAAGATCTTGAAATTTATTAATCACCCAACCGGGTAATCAATAAATTTCAAGATCTTGAAATTTCTTGAGCCAAGACCAGATATAAACTGTCAAGAAAATTTCAATACAAGATTTTTTAAATTTCTTGATTTTTTCTCAAGACAAGACAATAAGTTTTTGTCACGACAAGAATTCTTGTCTTGTCGACCCCTAATAGAGTTATAAATGATGAATTTTTTGCACGGTTGTTTGACAAAAATACTTACAATTTACTGGTAATATTGTCCGACAAATTTTGAAGGGTATTTCAGATGTCGGAGGAACCAAAGTTTAGAAACCTCTAAAATTTACGAAACGCTCCCCTCCCGAAAATTTTCCGAAATAGAAAAGTTGTCCGACTTGACATGAATAACTTAATAATAAAAGTCGCATGAGGGAGGTATATTTTTTTAATCATGGGCCCAAAGACTATAAGTAATAATCTGAATATCTCATAACTTGGCACGGAATGCATACACAAACTAGTTCGCTGGTTAGAGTTGTTCGGATATATAAATATCTATTTAGTATTGTAGTAATTGGGAAACTGATTCACCTGTATACCGAACGAAGGAAGAACAGAGAATTCAGTTTGTGGCGTTTCGGACTCATCAATCCTCATCATTAGAGGATAGACAGTTACCGAAATCGAAACTTCCACATCGTGACACAACCCCTGCGAAATGGATCAGTGGAGGTTGGGATGATACACTCGCTCTCCAATAAAATCTGCAACTCGAGAAGGATTTACTTTACTTTCTCTATACTTCCACTTACATCTTCCGGATGAATAACTTTTAAAGCATCGGTAATGATTTTGATAAATCGGATAATTACTTTCAGAATGTTTTGTCTATTCTGGGAACTTGATATCTTTTAAGAAACAAAACTTGTTATGTAAATTTAGACTATATAGGTCTATGACCTATGAATGCAAAAAATGAAAAACAAAATAAGTATTGGAAAATTGGATTGTGGAATATACAAAGTCTAAACAGTAAAGAAGAGGAACTTATTGATGAGTTTGAAAACACAAAAATGGATTTTTTAGCATTAACTGAAACAAAGAGAAAAGGAAGCGGATGTATTAAAAAATGAGAAATGAGCACTACATGATTTTTGGAGGTGTTAATGAGTCAGAACGTGCGAAGGCAGGAGTTGCTCTAATGGTTCACAGAAATGAGCATAAAAATATCACCAGATGGAAACATATTTCGGAAAGACTCCTTAGAATAGATATCAGTAAAAACGAGAAGACAACAATTATTGTTGGGTATGGACCGTCGAAAAATGAAGCCAAGGAACTCAAAGATAGCTTCTGGGAACAATTACAGGACGAAATGGACCAAATAAATCATAAGGTCATAATAGTAGGCGATTTTAATGGGCGGGTAGGGTCAAGCAATGAATATGACTACCCTATAGGACCATATGGAGAAATAGTCAGGAATAATAATGGACAAAGAGTCATCGAGTTTTGCATCATGAATGATATGCAAGTTAGTAACACATTTTTTCAACACAAGGAGATTCATAAATACACACGAGAGATGGATTCGCGGAACGAAAAATCCGTTATTGACCTAATATTAGTACAGAACAGATATAAAAATGAAATAGCGGACGTTCGTGTTAAAAGAGGTTATGAGATAAGCTCGGATCATTTTCTCGTTGAAGCTAAAATAAAGACAAGGAGGGAACAGACATTCAATATTAAAAATGAAGGAAATCGCTACGAACAATCAAGTATTAAAGTATACAAACTTCAGTCTGAAAATATTAGGAAAGCATACTGTCGTAAATTAAATGAAGAAATACGAAAAACAAATTGGAAAAATGAGGAGGATATAGAAATATTATGGAATATTTTTAAGGAGCTGGTATATGCAACTGGGAGTAAAGTATGTGGTGTAACGAAAGGAAGATATTTGAAAGGTACAGCTTGGTGGAATAATGATATAAAATTGGAAGTTTCGAAGAAGAAAAAATTGTGGAAAAAGTATATAAGCAATAAAAGTGAAACTAATTATCAAGAATATAAGGAACAGAGAGTACTGGTTAAAAATAAAATTAAAGAAGCTAAGAATCGTCAGTGGGAAGAATTTGGACATAAAATGGAAAGTGATAGTAAGGGTAATGCAAAGTTGCGCTATAGAACCCTAAAAAATCTAAGACAAAGGAAATCAAACGGAGTAACAGGTTTATAGGACAAAGATGGTAACATATTATTAAAAAATTAAGAGATTACCGAAAGATGGAGGGAACATTTTATGGAATTATTAATGGGAGACGACAACGAAATAGAAAATTACAGGGAGGAGTACAATTTAAATGAACAACAAGATGATGATGATGACATAGCATACGAAGAATACAGGGAAGCAATTCTAAAATTAAAAAATGGCAAGGCTGCAGTACACGATAATATGAAGGCTGAGCTAATTAAATATATAGAAGGAGAAGGATTACAATTATTATGGAAGATCATAAGGAGCTGTTGGCGTACCGGATGCACACCTAGAGATTGGACTCTTGCAACTATTCTACCATTACACAAAAAAGGTGATAAAGATAAGTGTTCTAACTACAGGGGAATATCATTGTTGGTAGTTGCTAGTAAAATCTACGAAATAATACTAGAGAAAAAGCTGCGAGAAAATATAGAGGCCACACTGGATGACAGCCAATGCGGCTTTAGGCCAGGGCGAGGTACAACCGATCTCATATTCACGGTGAGACAGTTATCAGATAAAGCTCTAGAGCATAACAGTAAGTTGTTTCTCTGTTTTGTGGACTTGGAAAAAGCATTTGATCGCGCGCCACGGAACAAAATCTGGGAAATATTAAACCGTAGAAATGTGAAACCGAAGTTAATCCAAGCAATAAAGAGTATATATAAATGTACACGTAATAATGTAAGAACGAACAATCGCCCATCTCTAGAATTCTATACAAGGACAGGTGTAAGACAAGGTGGTGTTCTGAGTCCTTTGTTATTCATCGCTCTAATGGACGAAATTGCAAAATAATGCAGGGGTAAGGTAAAAAGAACTAGGGTTGGGGTGTATAAACTTCAACAAGTTTACGTGTCAGAATTGATATATGCCGATGACCTGGTAATTGTGGCAAAATCAGAAAAAGACATGCAAGTAAATGTGAATGTTTGGAATGAAGCCTCTAAGAAATTTGGGATGAAAATAAATATTGAAGAAACAGAAGCTTTAGTAATATCGAAAACTCAAGAAAATATAAATGTAAAGCTGAATAATGAGACCATTATACAAGTAGAGGACTTCACGTATCTAGGATCAACAATGAATGGGCAAGGAAATATAGAACCAGAAATAGACAGCAGGGTAATGAGAGCAACAAAATTATACTATGCACTAAATAAAAGTTTTATTAGGAAGAAAGAAGTAAGACTGAAAACAAAAATGAAATTATTTCAAACTGTATACGAGCCGGTGCTACACTACGGTAGTGAAACGTGGACAGTGAACGACAACATCCGTAGTAAAATTCAAGCATGCGAAATGCGATATTTACGTGCGGTATCCAGGGTGACCAGACGTGATTGTATAAGAAATGAAGACATACATGAAAGGTGCGGTGTTGAAAGGACCTTAGACAGACTTGAAACGAAACAGTTATCGAAGTTCGGACATATGGCGACAATGAGTGAAGGTAGAACTGTAAAGAGGGTATGGAAAGCGGCATCTGACAACAAACGACGAAGAGGCAGGCCAGCAAGAACGTGGAACGCAAATATTGGAAAGGCTTGCGTAAAAAGGAATATTGGGTGGAGAGAAGCAGAAAGACTAGCTACTGACCGAACGGCATGGAGACGTTTGATTTCTCCACTTACCTCGACACCGTAAGGTACAAGAGGACGGCATAAGTAAGTAAGTAAGGTCTATGACCTTGTTATGTTTTTCCGCTTTTCTCTATCTGTACATATTTTTTATTCACTATATTTTGACCCGCCTGTAAACTGCTTTATTTACAGAATTAGAAAAAAATGTAAAATACAAAAGTTATTCGATTTTTAAATTATGATTTTTTGACATATATGTCATACTAGTGACGTTATCCATCTGGGCGTGATGACGTAATCGACTATTTTTTTTTAAATAAGAATAGGGGTTGTGTTCTAGCTCATTTGAAAGGTTATTCAATTCTCTGTTCAGTAATATAAACATTAACATAATTATTTATACAGAGTTCCCAAAAATTTTTTTTTAAATTAAATTAATTGACACAAAAAGAAGAATGTATGTAATTTATTTAATTCAAAATATCTTCTACTGCTGTCAGAAAACAGAAATAAATGTTTATTGAACAAATAAACATTACTTTTCACTTAAATTCAATGTTCAAGCTGCCACCCATCTGTTTCTTGGCAGTTTGAACAGTGAATTTAAGCAAAAAGCAATGTTTATCTGTGCAATAAACTTTTATTTCTGTTTTCTAACAGCAGTAGAAAATATTTTGAATTAAATAAATTATATACATTCTTCTTTTTGTGTCAATTAATTTAATTCAATTTTTTTTTGATGTCGTGTATAAATAATTATGTTAATGTTTATATTAATGAATAGAGAATGGAGTAACCTTTCAAATGAGCAAGCACACGACACCTAGTCTCATTTAAAAAATAGTCGATTACGTCATCACGCCCAGATGGATGACGTCACTAGTATGACATATATTTTAAAAAATAATTTAAAAATCGAATAACTGTTGTACTTTACATTTTTTTTCTAATTCTGTAAATAACGCAGTTTACAGGGGGGTCAAAATATAGTGAATAACCCTTTACAATAAGGGCATGCACATATATGAAATTATTAATATAATTTCAATTGTGTGGACTGTATGTTTTAGGTTGTTGTTTCAAATGGTATTAGAGAGGGATTATGATATACAGACAATATTATTAGTTTATAAAAATCTTACAAAGTCACTGATTCACCATTCGCGATTTTATCACTTCACATATACCGGTTTCACACGCGGTTTAACTGGTTAGTGCACGAGTTTTAATGGTTTATATCTAATTCGCGTCGTATACTATGCGCAGAGAAAAAGCATGTATTATGGAAGTCAGAGAGAAAGGCTCTAAATGTGTCGCCTACGAAAGCTGACACAAGAGGGCGATTTTTAACCTTGGGCTGATAGTACCAGAGAGATATTACTGTTCACAATGTTCGTTTTGTACTGTGATAAAACCCAGAGAAAGGCTCGCGTATTTTGCCTTCAAGCGAAGAAGGCAGTGAATAGAACTCTCCCCAGCGTGGGTGACAATCAAAAGTGGAAGAAGTAGATTCGCGCTTTGCAATGTCTGAGCATAAAGCCTGTAGTTAGATAGGGAGTGTGGTAAAGTCAGTAGTAGGAGTAAGAGTTAGATTAAGGAATAGGAATAGTAGTAAAGAAAGTAAAATTGAGGATGAAAATTATTGAAATCATATAGAGAAAAATATAATATTATTTTTTGCATGTTAAAATTGAACAATAGTAGTAGCTCATTTTTTAATTTTTGATTATGCGTTCTTTAACATCTTTTTGGTCTAACCATGATTTCTTTCTTGTGGTTTATGGCTATTTGTTTTGAATCTTGAATGTATACGGTGATTTTTATATAAAAAAGTCAAAACAGATTTTTTGCGTTAACAAGTATAAAAGTATATATTTTTGTCATTCAGAAAACTCAAAAACTTTTAGTTCAAAATATAAACTGATTCCATATACGATTTATAAACTATTGATGAACTTTCTCATAAAAGAAATAACTCAGAGGATGTAAACTACGCACTAATATTTTTAGAAATAATAAGGTCTAATGGTAAGTGATGATGCAACAATAAAAGTAGACTGGAAAAACTATTTCGCAGAGACATGGATCATGACAGACTTCATCAATTCTTTTGAAAGAAATATATTAAGATGGATATTGGGATCCATTTGCGACACTGTTATGTGGATAATAAGGTTCAACCACGATTTGTATTAATAGTACAAAGAAACCTCTATAGCAAATTATACAAAAATCCCAAGATTGCGCTAGGCACGATACCTTGTAGGAATGGATAATGACAGAACACCTAGTAGAACGCTTAGTGGAACTATGGTGGTACGTCGATCAGTAGGAAGACCAAGAGGTGGATAGACCAAGTGAGAACATATAATAAAGAGAAGTTGAAGGTGGATAACTGGAGGAGAGTAGCCAGCGACAGAGATACTTGGAGGCAGATGTTAGCAGAGGCCAGGGCTCAACTTGGATTGTAGCACCATAGGAGAGAGGGAGTTCTATATTCAAATGAGGTGACTCATATTTTTTTGCAGAAATTGCTTGGAATTAACTCATATAATAATATTTGAGTTATCCTCCCACTCAAAAAGTTCCGGACCATTGTTTAAATAATCACAATGTCAAAAAATGAAGGAGAAGTTCGATTTTTTCTTCGTTTTTTGATTATAACTTTAAAAGTATTCATTTCCTAGAAAAGTTGTACTGGCATAAAAGTTGCGTAATTAAATTTCCTACAACATAGGATGTGTTAAAAATGATAAAAATTGTCACCCTTGTTACAAAATAGCAATAATTACGAAAAAATCTTAAAAAAACAAGTATTTGCATTTTACGTTTTTCAACCATTTATGCTACACTTAAGACCGTCATATTTCATACAGAAAAACTTTATGATATAATAAAACAATACTGTAAATTTCATTAAAATCGGTTTAACATATTTTGCAAAATAAATTTTGCAAGCCAGCTTTCGCAAAAAATGCATTTTTTCAAAATGTTGCAGAACTAAAAATAAAGCAGATATAAGTAGAATTTTTTTACAGAATATAGAAGAATACTGTATCTTTCATTTGCAATTTGCAAAATTAAAATCGGTTAACTACCAGGGCGTGAGGATTTTTTTTAATTAAACATTAATGTTTGGTGCTACGCGTAGGAAAGCGGACACGTTTGCTCTGATTGGGCATTACTATGACCTTTGATAATGATTGATAAATTTTAATTGTTAGTACATTTCGATATAAATAAATAAATTTGTTTATTGCAAACTAAAAACACATACTCTGTCCTTTGAAATAATACTTTTTTTCGCAAAAAGTTTCTTTGATCATATATTTTCACTTAGAGAATTAAAGCCGTCACCAATCAGACCAAACGTGGGTATCCGCTTTCCTGCGCGTAGCACCAAACATTAATTATTATTGAAAAAATTCCTGACGCAGTGGTAGTTAACCGACTTAAATTTTGCAAATTGCAAATGAAAGGTTCAGTATTTTTCTAATATGCAAAAAAATTCAACTTGTATCTGATTTATTTTCATTCCTGCAACATTTTGAAAAACTGCATTTTTTGCGAAAGCTGGATGGCAAAATTTATTAAACCGATCTTAATAAAACTTACAGTATTGTTTTACTATATCATAAGTTTTTATGGGTGAAATATGAAGGTCCTAAGTGTAGCATAAATGGTTGAAAACTGAAAATTCGAATATTTGTTTTTTATGGTTTTTTCGCAATTATTGCTATTTTGCAACAAGGGTGACAATTTTTAAGATTTTTAACCAATCCTATATTGTAGTAAATTTAATTACGCAGCTTTTATGTCAGTGCAACTTTTTTCGGAAGTGAATACTTTTAAAGTAATTATCAAAAATCGAAGAAAAAAATCGAATTTTTCCTTAATTTTTTGACATTTTGATTATTTAAACAATGTTTCGGACCTTTTTGAGTGGGAGGATAACTCAATTATTATTATATGAGTTAATTCCAAGCAATTTCTGTAAAATATATGAGTCACCTCTTAATGTCTATCTCAAAACATATGCGCCCTGGACCATATTCGAAACTGCTTTCTGCATGGGAATAGAAAATAAATATTTTATTGTTTAATTTGTGGTTTATTATAAACGAGATATTTAATAAAAATAATAAACAATATCCCTTTAGCGAGTAATAAATCAATATGCAATAACCGCTATTGGAAAAATTCTTGCTGCATTATTGAATCTAATTTTTTTGGGTTATTGTATCAGCTGAAAAATTGTATACGGAATTCTTGATTTTATTTAAACATCGGCAACTATTAATATCCATTGGTGTCGGCCCTTTATAATCGTTGAAGCGATCGAAGGCATACCAGACCTCCAGACCGAGCGTACGCAACGTTTTATTTGCAGAAAAATCGTCTACACTGCTAAATTTTTTTGTGCATATCGTTTCATATTTGTTGGGGAATTTAATTATCTTAGAACTTTATTCTGATTTTTTTTATTCATTAACATCAGCAAAAAATAACCATTTCAATAAAATATGTTTAATATGTCGGTCGAATAATAGGACGGCCAAATCCCCGATGAAGGGTTAAAATATATCTTTTTACCCTTACTCAAGAAAAATAATCCTAAATCGTACAATGAGTACCGCTTAATTAGCCTTATCAGCCACACTCTAAAAATACTACTCAAAGTTATTCAACAGCGTACCTATGTATATATAAAAAATGTGAAGAACAATTGGACCGCGTTATGTAATAAAGGATTAACCGCCAAAAGTCCAAAATCGAGATAATAGTGCCATCTTGCAGCTAGGGTGCAAATCTATGTATAAAAATATGTTTTTTAAAAAAATTTAAAAAAGCTGTTTTTAAATGCCTGTATTAAGCGACATTTTTTATTTTATTAAAAAAAATCTCACACTAGGATTTGTTATATCGAACTAAACACCAATAATGGTACCTACATAATCCATTGTCATAAACAAAAGTCCGCATCTTTGTAAGTGTAATAACGAATCAAGCGCCATGAATAGTCGGTTAATTCTTTATTACAAAACATAACATATTTACTAACGTTTAAGATATCGAATTATTAAAAGACATCCTTTGTCAGGAAACATCAGATTAAGCGCCAAATATGTCTCTTAATCCGGTATTCGGATCTTAACTCATGCATATCTTAAAAAATCATTAACGAATTAAGCGACATTAGATCGAATAACTTTTAAAATATAAATTATTTGTAAAAAATTTTAAACACATGTAAAAGGCTATTTACATTTGCATTAATATATTAAATATGAAACATGTCAGTACTATATTTTAGAAATAGTACCAAAAACAAATTTAAAATCTTTAAACCGATTTATCTCAAAACTACATTTTGGCGCTTAATCCGCTATTACATAACGCGGTCCAATTAGACAACACACAGTTTGTATTGAGGGGGAATGGAAAAGAGATAGGCATTGTGCACAATAACGGTACTATTACAAAAATATAGGGAATATAATAAAAACGTATTCATATGTTACAAGATTTCCAAAACAGATTTCAACTAAATAAACTCATACATGCATTGAAACACTGACACCTAGACCCCAAGGATATTAATTTAATAAAAAATTTATACTCCAATCCAACAGCGGTCGTACGGGTGGAAAATAATGAGACAAACCAAGTAGAAATTCAAAGAGGAGTCGGACAGGGATGGCTGCTGTCGCCATAATTATTTAATGTGTACTCCCAACTAATATTTCAGAAGGTTTAAGGATTGGGGGGAGCATCATTAATAACATAAGATTTGCAGAAGATACCGCAATCGTGTCAGAGAAAACAGACGATTTACAAATTCCCTTAGAGGTCATTAACAGAGAAAGCAAACAGACGGGACTTAAAATGAATACAGATAAACAAATACATGGTGATCTCGAAAAACCCTGTTGACAACATACATCTGACATTAGAGGGTAAACAGTTAGAGAGGGTCGAGAAGTATAAATACCTCGGAGCAGTTAAAAACTCACAGTTGGATCAAGATACGAAGATAAAGAGATAACCAGAATAGAGAGAGCTCGAAAAAGATTTATAAAGTCAATAATGTTTACAAATAATAAAATGAGTATGGCTACCAGATTAAGGTTCGTCGAACTTTATGTTTGGTCCCAACTACTATATGGGGTAGAAGCTTGGACTCTGAATGCCCAATCCGTAAAAAAATTTGAGGAATTCGAAATGTGGCTATATAGGCGTATTCTTAAAATTGCTTGGCTTGCAAATTTCTCAAACGAAGAAATGTTAAGACGAATATATTGTCATCATGTATTGTATATAAAATCCAAAACGGCACCTCAATATACCAGCCACATTCTTATAATACCACACCTGGTCGCTGAATTTTTAAATATAGTATTCTCAGAAAATTCAGAAAATCTATAATTTTTTTTTCAAGCATAAATTTTCTGGATTAATCTCTTGATGTGAGTATAACTAAAGCCAACGAAACCATTTTCATTTGTATATTTTTGTTAAGCTTAGTACATAATATGAAGATCCCGATTTTTCGAAGCGTACGGAATTGGATAAAAGTCATATGTGCCTGAACAGTTAAATAAACTGATTCAGTGGATTTAAACATTCTGTTATTTAATATTTTATCGGAGACGATACCTCCGTTATTTCTTATACTAGACGAGGGCAATTAGCACAAAATAAATAAATATTTAAATACAGCACCTAGAGACTTGCAGTTTTTTGCATTATGTTCAGGATGACGCCAGGAAAAAAGTCTACTATTCAAAAATGGATGGAAATGCATAATTGCACATAAAGTGCATAAAATGCATCAAAAATTGCATAAATATAAAAATAAAGTCAAAATCAGTATACTAAGAAACAAAATTTATTATTTGGGGGTTTTGGGAGGACCCCCGGATCACCTGGTGCCCAAGGTCAGTGCAAGAGACGTCATCTTCTGGAGTTTCGATGGTTTTCGGCATTAAATCGATGCAAATGGATTACTCACGGGTTTTAGGGGTCACTAAGTACTAATATGCCATGCCATTAGAATTGACCTCCGGAGTACCTGGTGCCCAGGCTCGCTACTAAGGCACATCATCTTCTGGAGTTTCGAGGGATTTGGGCACTAAATTGATGCAACTGTACTATTCGGGGGGTTTTGAGGTGGTTAAACACGAATATGCCATCAGAACAGACCTCTGGATCACCTGGTGCCCAAGGTCACTACAAGGGACGTCATCTTCTAGAGTTTCGAGTGCTTTCGGTATTAAATTGATGCAACCGGATTACTTACGGGTTTCTGGGGTCGCTAAACACGAACATGCCATCAGAATTGAATTCATTTCGGAGTACCTGGTGCCCAGGATCGCTACTAAGGCACGTAATCTTCTGGAGTTTCGAGTGTTCTCGGCATTAAATTGATGTAAACGGATTACTAACGGGTTTTTTAAGGTCGGTAAACACGAATATGATATCAGAACTGAACTCCGGAGTACCTGGTGTCCAGGGTCGCTACTAGGGCACGTCATCTTTTGGGGTTTCGAGGGTTTTTGGCATTTAATTCATGCAAATGGATTATTGGAGGGTTTTTGGGGTCGCTAGACACGAATATGCCATCAAAATTGACCTTTGGAGTACCTGGTACCCCGGGTCGCTACTAAGACACATCATCTTCTGGGGTTTCGAGGGGTTTTCGGCATTTAATTTATACAAATGAATTACTGGAAGGTTTTTGAGGTCGCTTAACACAAATATGCCATCAGAACCGACCCCCTGTGCATCTGGAGCCCAAGGTCACTGCAAGGGACGTCCTTTTCTGGAGTTTTGAGGGATTTTGTCATTAAATTGATAAAAATGGATTACTCGGAGGTTTTTGAGGTGTGAGACACGAATATGCCATCAGAACAGGCCTCCGGATCACCTGGTGCCCAAGGTCACAGCAAAGGAAGTCATCTTCTTGAGTTTCGAGGGATTTCTGGATTAAATTGATGCAAACGGATTACTTACGGTTTTTGGGGACGCTAAACAGGAATATGCCATCATAATTAAACTTCGGAATACCTGGTGCCCAGGGTCGCTACTAGGACACGCCATCTTTTGGGGTTTCGAGAGCTTTCGGCATGTAATTGATGCAAATGAATTACTGGAGGGTTTTTAAGGTCGTAATTTAGTACCAAAAACTCTCGAAACCCCAAAAGATAACGTGCTTTATGCACCAGGTGCTTCGGTGTCTGTTCTGATGGCGTTTTCGTGTTCAGGTACCTCAGAAACCCATGAGTAATCCGTTTTCATCAATTTAGTACCGAAAACAGTCGAAACTCCAGAAGGTGACCTGCCTTAGGCACGAAATGCTGCGTGGGTTGGGTCTGATGGCATATTCATTTTCCGCAACCCCAAAAACGCAATAGTAATCCATTTGCACTAATTTAGTACCGAGAACTATCGAAACTACAGAAGATAACGTGCCTTATGCACCAGGTGCTCCGGTGCCTATTCTGATGACGTATTTATGTTCAGAAACCCCAAAAACCCATGAGTAATCCATTTGCATCAATTAAGTACCGAAAACCCTCGAAACTCCAGAAGACGACATGCCCTAGGTACCAGGTGCTCCGGTGTCTGTTTTGATGACGCAATCATGTTCAACAACTCAAAAATCCGATTAGTAAGTAATCCGCTTGCCTCAATTTAATACCGAAAGCTCTCGAAACTGCAGAAGATGACGTCCCTTGCAGTGACCTTGGATACCAAGTGATCGACAGGTCTGGCCTGATGGCATATTCGTGTTTAACGACTCAAAAATCCCCGAGTAATCCATTTTTATCAATTTAATGCCGAAATCTCTCAAACTCCAGAAAAGGACGCTCTTGCAGTGAGCTTGGGCTCCAGGTGCACAGGGAGTCGGTGTTGACGGCATATTCGTGTTTAGCGATCTCAAAAACTCGTAAGAAATCCGTTTGCATTAATTTGATACCGAAAGCCCTCGAAACTCAAGAAGATGACGTCCCTTACAGTGGCCTTGGGCACCAGGTGATCCTAAGGTCTGTCCTGATGGCATCTTCGTGCTTAATCACCTCAAAAACCCCCCGAGTAGTCCAGTTATATCAATTTAATGCCGAAATCGCTCCAGAAGATGACGTGCCTTTGTAGCGACCCTGGGCACCAGGTACTCCGGAGGTCAATTATTCGTATTTAGCGACCCCTAAAACCCGTGATTAATCCGTTTGCATCGATTTAATGCTGAAAACCATCGAAACTCCAGAAGATGACGTCCCTTGCCGTGACCTTGGGCACCAGGTGATCCGGGATCAGTTCTGATGGCGTGATCTTATTCAGTGACCCCAAAAACCACCCAAATAATAAATTTTGTTCCTTAGTATACTGGTTTTGACTTTATTTTTATATTTATGCAATTTTTGATGCATTTTATGCACTTTACAGTGCAATTATGCATTTCTACCCATTTTTGAATAGTAGACTTTTTTCCTGACGTCATCCTGAACATAATGCAAAAAGTCTCTAGGTGCTGTATTTAAAAATTTATTTATTCGGGTGTTTTTAGTGCTAAATGCCCTGGTCTATATAGTATAATTACATGCTCGTTTATCTTATAATAATAATTATTATCGACGAATAATATAGAGCCTTCGACAAAAACTAACTTAATTGGAAGACGCAATGTAATTGCCATTATGAGATAATTATTCAATAATACAGAATCAGAGAAACCATTCAATATCTTTGAAAAAATAGAAAAAATAAGAACTTTTTAACATGAGATATCGGATCCAACTTATTCCAATATTTTACGACATAGCATCTAAAGTAGCCATTCGGAAGTCCACAATTTTTTAGATAGAGGATTGTAAAAATGAATAAAAAAATAAAAAACATTTTTAAGAAACGATTTTCTTTAGTTATGAGGGGCTAAAATTAAAAATATTTTAAAAAAATTAACCAAAAAACAAAAAATAAAAAAAATTAAAAAAATATCTACCACATTCGTCAAAGAAAAGCGTGGCACGTCTTCATCGAATAAACGGTTTTCGCCCCATGCTTTTCTTTAACGAATGTGTTAGATTTTATTTCATTTTTTTTTATTTATTGTTTTTTGGTTGATTTTTTTATAATATTTTTAATTTTAGTCACTCGTAAGTAAAGAAAAGCGTTTCTTAAAAATTTTTTTTTTAATTTTTTTATTTTTTATTTTTTAGTTTTACACTTTTTAAACATTAAAATATATCGTCACGTTTATTAAAATATGTTATGTATAAAACGATGTACTTACCTACAAACATGAAAAGTAGTCGGAATCGGAAAAAAGTTTGAAACTTTATTGTTTATTTATGAAGCACAACGTAAACAATTAACGTAAAAAGTGAAATTATGTATATTTCATATAATTAGCTACAATCTGTAAAAGTTTCAAGTTTCGTCTTTGTAAAAAACAAGAGAATTTAAGCAGTTTCCGTTAAAATCGTTTCAATTTTTTTATTGACTATTCGTGTATTGTTCCCGCGAATGCATATGGTAGGGGAGCCGAAGCGGGGATTTTTGCAGTAAATCGAGCGCGTCAGATTATCATATGGGGAGAAATCTGGTACCCTGTAGATGTACCTCTACCATATATTGGCTCTAAACACAATGGAGTTCGTTAAGGGGGAGTCGAAAAAGTACTATCTTTAGAAAAACTCGAAATCGTCAGATTAAGATAAGGTAAGTTAAGTACATGCAATACTGTGTACATTTCAAAAATCTGATTATTTGGGCGGGGCGTAAGGAAATGGGTTTCACAAAGTTTCACTAGAAAAAAGCGAATATATCGTGAAATGAACGACAGATCTTAAAACTAAAATATACGTGCTCAATATTTCTCAAAAATCTATCGAATGATACTAAACACGACTCCCCTTGGAGAGGGGTGAGGGGTAAATTTAAAATTTTAATTACGAATCCCGTGATATTTCCGCGAAATGAACATCCTACCGAAAAACTGAAAAATACGCTTATTCAACATGTTTGAAAAATCTATCGAATGGCACCAAACACGACCGCTCACGGAGGTGGGGTGGGGGGTTACTTTAAAATTTAAATAGGAGCCCCTATTTTTTATTGCAGATTCGGATTCCTTACGTAAAAATAAGTAACTTTTATTTGAAACATTTTTTCGAATTATAGATAAATGGCACTATAATCGGAAAAAACGATTTTTGGAAATGGAAAATTAAATTAAAAATGGAAAGTCCCCACTAAAATGGAAAACTTTACTTAACTTTGTTTGGTTTTAGAACCTACTCTTCACAACCCAATAGGTCCCCAAAGCGCTCGAGTGACTGCACATTTAGCATACTTTCCTCCCCTACTAATATGTCTGCAAATTTCTAGTCATTTGCATTGAAGAAGAGGCAGTCAAATTAACGTCCAAAGATTTTACCCAAACGATTGAACTAATATAAAGAAAATCGTTTAATTAATTAATACGCCAAAACGAATTCTAATGTTAATTGTAGCACAAAACGTTTCTACCGGTGGTTTTTCTAAGACTACGATAAAAACACGAATTTTCTGAATTCGAGTTTTGGTTGAAGTTTTGTTTCGTATCGTATTGAAATTTGACACGGATAAGCGCCGTTTTTATATAAACAAATATATGAGCGTTCAAAATTTGAAACTTTATTGTTTCAAATAAGCATAACGTAAACATTTAACGGAAAAGTGAAATTATGTATAGTTCATATCGCTACAATCCGTAAAAGTTTTTTTATTTAAACAATTAAGAAACATACACATTTTTTTTATTGACTATTCGTGTATTGTTCTCGCGAATTCATATGTCTGAAAATTTTCATTCACTTGCATTGAAGAAAAGGCAGTCAAATTAACGTCTAAAGATTTGACGCAAACATTGAACTAAAGAAAAGCGTTTAATAAAATGTAAGATACTTTCTTATAAATATAATTTAAAACAAAGAAATCTACATACTAGGAGACTTTAATGCAAGAGTCAGAAGAAAAGAAAGCAATCCAATAACAGTAGCGGACCTATACATTTGCCTTGGGAGGGGTAATTTGCCTTTGGGGGGAACTTTTATTAAAATATCAACCAAAACATAAAAAATAAACCCAAACTACATATATGCATTAAGTTCCTTTAATTTTCCTAACTAGCGGTTTTATTGGGTTAAATTTGTCTGTCTTCGGTTTAAGTTTCATCTGAGCTAATATATTTTTATGTTTAAAAATTTTTTTTCTTTAATTTTGGACCTTGTTAGGTGGGGAAATATCCCCATTTTTCCTCCCCGTAGATCCGACAGTGTCTCATAATGGATAAATATGGAGAAAAAAGAGTAAACAACAATGGTTAACTACTCTTAAACATAGGCCAAAGTTAGACCTGGAAAATGTTATAAATGGATTTTTTTCAGCACAAAAAATCCATACATACACTTGAGTCCACGAGTCTTTACCCTTACGTCATTGATACCTGACGAGATAAAACACATAGGTACTTTTTATCTAGCATCATTCTCTTCCTTGCATGAAACTAATGACAAACCAGCTACCGTCTGTTATTAAGTAAAAACACATGTTATTTTTATGAACGATCTAGCCTCAGTACATTGAAAAGAGATAGGTATAAAAAGACGACTGGGGTTGTTTTCATATTTTAAGTACAATTTCTGACGTTTTGGTTTGTTTACTTTTGTGGCTGTCAGTTTGTTGAATTTTTTGCTGTTATTTTGTCGAATTTTTGCATTTTGAATTTTTTTATAGATAGTATACAAAGAGTTGTTTTCACAACTAATTTTATATTGGAGTTTGAAATTTTATGATAAGTTTATGTTATTTTACGATTAATTTTGACAACATACAAAGCTAACCTCATTGACACAAGATTGGCACAGTTAAGGAATGCTTGTGTTTAATGTTCCGCCAAAGTGAATAAAATAACCAAAAGAAAATATGTTATTGAATTTTTTTGTAAATTTTTTATTCATTTATTAATCAATGATATTTAAATAATTTATTAAGCTACTTCAAATGTAGCTGTAATTCTGCACCAAAATTTTAAAGCAAAACTTACTTTGACATTTTATTTTTTGATAACGCCAAATTTTAACCCGTGATCGGAGGAGTAGCTACTTACTGTCACTTGCTGTTGCGTTTAGTAAATTTCCGACTTATTTCGAATGCTTTAAATGTTGACGCACGGGTAAAGACTCGTGGCCTCAACTGTATACATGGATACAACCAAAGAAGAAACTTTAATCAATTATTGAATATCTGATCCAGCCACAAAAAACAAAACTAAACACAAATGGCGTAAGAACCTACCGTAGTGCAAAATGTGGATCTGACCATTGCATGTCGGTAGCCGAAGTTACTATTAACTAGAAAAAGATCACCACACAAATCTAGAATGAAAATAGCGCCGAATCCAAACCTAAAGCAGTAAAATATAATATCCACAGCTTGTGATAAATCTACACAACTCCTATACAAGATAAGACTGGCTACAAAGCTAGGATCTGTAGATGAAGTAGAAACAGCAGAAGAGAAGTACAAGTTAATGAAAGAATGCATGCATATTACAGCAATTTGCAAGAGAGTCTTTAGGATATTTTGACAAAAGCAGAATATAAAGTCCCGAATGGATCACAGATGAGATAGATAAAAGAGACAGAAAATCTAAAGAAAATTGATATTTATGTTCTTGGTTAAGAATAAAAATCCAGAAGACAGAAAAACTCCAATGATATCATCAGTACAGGCAAGAAGTTTCATTGATTTGTTATATATTGAACCGGGTGGTGTTTGTCATTTATAATATACGTACCTATTACTTTTTCTTCTTGATGTACCTATCCGTGACGAATGTTGGCGATCATCATGGCAACCTTCACTTTATCTGCAGCAACGCGGAAAAGCTGCACAGATGTTGTATTGAACCAGGTTCTTTAACCAGGATGTTCTTCTTCTTCCTGGACCTCGTTTTCCAAATATTTTTCTTTGCAGGATGGCTTGTAGGAGGGCATATCTGGATTCATTTCGCATAATGTGTCCAAATTATTCCAACTTTCGAGATTTCGAGCACTTCTCGGTTCTTCCCCATTCTTCTAAGAACCTCCTCATTTGTGACTCAATGGCATTTTCAGAATTCTCCGATATAGCCACATCTCAAATGCTTCCAATTTTCGGCACATATCTTCGTTCATGATTCAACACCATAAAAGGACAGAGAAGACGGAGCATCTCAGCATTCTTACTTTTATACTAAGAGAACGGTTGTGGCTCTTGTGGCTCGCAGGTACTCGCAGTAAATTCCTAGGTACTCCACATTAAAATTTGGAAAGGTTAGTTTTGTTTTTAATAACTGATTTGGTAATCCTAGCTCTTTCATCGCTCTGAACAATTCTCTTCTATTTACAGAATCGTAGGTTGCCTTGTAGTCTAGAAATATGTGGTGAGTATATGTGCCATATTCCAGTGTTTTTTCTAAAATTTGTCTCAGGCTTGGAATATTATGAGTTGTAGATTTACCATTTTTGAAACTAACCTGGCATTTTCCTATTATTAATTATATCTACTCGTAGACTATCTGTTTAAAATGCATTCCAGAAGGTGTACGCATCATCATCAGTTCTTTTATTTTATTTACGTATGGCGTGCATCACACAACAGCCAATTAAATTTACATTTATACATTACACAATACATTATAAACAGATGTCCAGTTTGTATATAATATTATTCTATTGACTTTCTGCTTGCCATTACGAAGTGCAGGGTCGCCTGTGTATGCTCTGCGTGGGCAGTCCTGTATTATGTGAGTGCAGCGTTGCCAGGCCCAAAAAAATTATTTCCCCAAATTGTGTTTTAAAAGTTGCCAGATTTTCAACAGAATTCCCCAGATTTATAAGGTTTTTTCCAACTAGATACAAAACTGTTCTTAAATCGTTACGCGCATGCGCAATAACGAAAATTTATGCGCAGTTACACATTTTTCGTTACTGCGCATACTCGTAACTTTTTAAGGAACGGTTTTGTTTGGGGAACCCCAGGGAATATCATTGTTCGCGGTAGTCACAATTCACCAAACTGTATTGAGTGTGGCCTATATGTGGAATCAGTCACCACGATCTTGTCTTTGTAAAACATTTAATATTCACATAATTACTGGACTTTCTAAAATAACTATCTTTTACTAAATTTAATAACATATTTTAGCCAGTTTGATTTCCCCAGATATTAATCATTTTAAAAAAGTTTTTCCCCAGTCCCCAAAGTTTATCAATTTTCCCCAGTTCTGGGGAAAATTCCCCAGACCTGGCATCCCTGTGTGAGTGCCTGTTCGTCTGTTTACAGCGCTGCAATCACAAGAAGGCGAGGGAAATGTACCTCATCTGTAGAGGGAGTGGGCGCATCATCCGCAGGGTGTTCTGATTCGATTAAGGGCTGTACATATCTTACGGGAACATTTAAATTGGCTAGGGGTGTCCGTGAAGTCCAGTAGGCTATGGTAATGCGGACAAAAATGGTAATGGTACTCCTTACTTTCCGCTTCTCCTCTCCATCGGGCATTTAAGTCAAAATTAGGATAATGTAGCGCTTGAGCGCATTTCAGGGGAGGTAATCTGGCAACTATCCAGGCGATGCAGGTTGCAGTGTTCTTTCTTCTTCTTCCTCTTTATAAGCAATTCTGCTTGTTCATTGGTGGATTAGTACCTCTATGGAAGGTTGTCACTCTTTTTTTTGCGTGGTCGGCCGATACTTCTTCTACCGATTAGTGATTTATTTCTTGCTATTTTAACCACACGTGTCTCCCCCTTTCTCCTTATGTGGTTATTCCAATATTTTTTTCTATGTGTGTTCTTTATATATGATAAATACAATTTGTATAAGCGACTTCACACTATTCCGAAATTCAGAACAGTGTTTTTTTTATTTAGGAACATATTTGGTAAACCGGGGCTTTATACAGCTTGATAAAACACGTTTTTTTAAAAGGAACATGAATAGCCTGTGAAGTATCACAAGAGCAATAACCTTTTAACAACCGCTGCATAAGGTATTTTTGAGCCAACCTTTTTGTGGGTAGTAAACGGAAAAGCATCGGATTTTTTTAGTGTAGCTGTGCGGTTAAAAATTGCCTCTTTTGTAATATTTTGTAGCTTTCTTATTCCGAATATAAAAACAAGCATTTTTATGCGTGGTTATAAAGAGCTCGTGAGTTGTTCGTTCCTTTCAGCGGAAATAAAAGGCAATAAGGGTTTTTTGCACCCGCTACCGCCTTGTACCACGCCGGTCGCGTCGGTCGGGGTAAAATTAGTTTTTGTTGGCGAGTTAACATCGTTATAGCAAAGTTAGTAGAAACAGTAAAGAAATCTTGATAAATTGGAGACTTCGCCACCTATTATTTACAGTCATTGTTTGTTTTTACGTCTCTCGTACAATCGAATAATAAGGGTTTGCATTATATGTGACAGCTAAAGCAAAGATTAATCATTGTTTACAAATATATATGTACATAGTCGTTTTATGTTGTTGCGAATAAGTCTTATTAGGGACGTAGTACCCGCTTTTATAAAGAAGGCTTAAGAGAAACAAACTGTTCCATGATTTACCATCGAAAATTTTGTTGAGATCCAATGGGTTTCCTTTTTTACATTTTATTTTTATTATAATATTTACCAAAGAAGACGTGGGGGGAGACGATTAGGCAGGACATCTTGGTAAAGGGGATTAATATTGATATGACCCAAGATAGAATTGTATGGAGAAATGCAATTAGGGAAGCCGACCCCGCATAGGGATAAGGCAAAGAGAATGATGGTGATGATTTTTATTATAATATTTTTTCTTCTTAAATTATCCTCTCCCGAACAGAGGTTCGCTACTACATTTAAAATCTTTTCTTTCCTTTCCCCTGTTCTTATTAGCTATTCAAAATTTAGCCCTGTCCATTGTCGAAGGTTTCTTAGCCTCGATAGTCTTTGCCTTACTAATCCTTCATTTTCCTATTTCTTTCCTTTTACTATTAGTTGAGCATATTTGTACATATTATTTCTCGATATGAGGCCTATGTATTTTTCTAACATTCACTGTGTTAAGAAGTTCCTATTCTGTGCCTACTCTATGCATTCATTTTCGTTTGAGGTATGCGATGTTCAAGAAATCTGAGTAGGAAAAGAGTTTTAAAGAGGACTGGACTGGACCTTGTCAATGCTACAGAGGATCGCGATTCCCGAGCATCGAGGTCGCACTGGGCGATATCCTATTATATATCAAACTTTATTATTTTATCAACAGTTAACGACGTGCACAGACAACCTTGGATATAGAGCCATGGATCAAAGTCATTGGCTCGCTAACCAGGCACATATTTGGAGAACATGCAAATCAAGAGGATTTAAGATACCAAAGACAAAAATAAAGAAATATGCATAATTCTATCACTAAAATTAAACAGCTATACTACAGAAAAATCCACTGGGATGCTCCATTTCCCAGAATATCCAAGAAACAACTAGTAAACCTCGCCAACGTTATGACATGTGACTAGAGGTGTTGTTGGATAACTTTTGAGAGAGGGGAGTACTTTTTTCTTTTTTGCATTTTGGCATATTTTTTATATATTGGACATATTTTTGCTTAGGCCAAGTCTGTAGGTATTTGCTAACTTTCCTATATAGTTTTAATTTATATATGTAAGGAAAATCACCGACAACGCCACTGAGTGAAATTTATAAACCTGTGACAGTTTTGATAGCTGACATGAATAATTGAAAACTTTATAATAAAATTGATATCTGTTATTGTTAGTTTTTATGAACAAGAGATGCTGTAAATGTTGTATATTTTTTGTATACAGATTTTATATTAAAATGTTTAATATACTTGAACAAAATTTCATTTATTGAATTAACTAATTTTTAAATGAATATCAAAACTCCATTATAAAAAAATATTTTTGCGATTATTGTAATAAAAAGAATGAAACAAATGTTTTCATTTATGGTAATTAACAGTATTGGTGATTGATAGTACAAAATTAAAATCATTACCATAACTTTAAAAAACAACGAAGATATAAAAAATAACGCAGTTTTCGAATAGGAAAAACTTCTAACAAGACTAAAAGTACTACAATAAAACTTAGATGATTTTGGATGGAAATACTACAGATAAAGGTAGAAACATACTGTTCAATGATTTATTACAGTTTTTACTCAAACTACAAAGTATACAGGGTGAGTCATGAGGAACTGTACATACTCCTACCTCGTATATAGGCTCCTATGGGGAATAACAAATGACCATTAAAAAGTGTCTGCTCCCATTGTTTAATAATATACAGGGTGAGTTTCGCATTTTGACAGAAATTTGTATTCGTCATAATTTTTGAACGGTCAGATCGATGTGTCTCTTATTTTGGCCAATCGGTACACTATTACCACCTAATCAACTCATTTATACAAACTAGAAAAAAATCAGGTCCGGCTTTAAAAAATTAGTTCGATTGGGTCTTAGAAAAAATTTCACCCTGTGTACGCTTTTTGAAAACTCTAATATGAATTTTAGAAATTAGACAAATAGGCAATTAAAATGGCATATTTATTTTTTCCCCACACGATTACTTAATTTTTTATAAAGAAATCAAATTTGACTATGAATTAAAAGTTTGGTAAAGTGAACCATATAGGTATTTAAAAAAATTAACTTTTATTACAAAAATTTATTTCTTTTAAACAAATATTTAATTTATATTACCACCCAATCAACTGATTCACTGAAACTAGAAAAAAATCAGGCCCGGCTTTAAAAAATTAGTTCGTTTGGGTCTTGGAAAAATTTTTACAATGTATACGCTTTTTGAGAAATCCAATATTAATTTTACAAATTAGAGAAACGGGTAATTAAAATGGTTTATTTATTTTTTTCCCACACGATTACTTAATTTTTTATAAAAAAAATCAAATTTGACTATGAATAAATAAAAGTTTGGTAAAGTGAACCATAGATATAAAAAATTTAAGTTTTATTACAAAAATTCATTTTTTGAACAAATATTTAATTTATGTTACCACCCAATCAACTGATTTATTCAAACTAGAAAAAAATCAGGCCCGGATTTAAAAAATTAGTTCGTTTTGGTCTTAGAAAAAATTTCACCCTGTATACGCTTTTTGAAAACTCTAATATGAATTTTACAAATAAGACAAATAGTCAATTAAAATGGCATATTTATTTTTTTCCACACACGATTACTTAATATTTTATAAAAAAATCAAATTTGACTATGAATTAAAAGTTTGGTAAAGTGAACCATATATTTAAAAAAATTAACTTTTATTACAAAAATTAATTTTTTTAAACAAATATTTAATTTCTACTACCACCCAATCAACTGATTTATTCAAACTAGAAAAAAATCAGGCCCGGCTTTAAAAAAATAGTTCGTTTGGGTCTTAGAAAAAATTTTACCCTGTATACGCTTTTTGAGAACTCTAATATTAATTTTACAAATTAGAGAGGCAGGTAATTAAAATGGCATATTTATTTTTTTTCCCACACGATTACTTATTTTTTTTACAAAAAAATCAAATTTGACTATGAATTAATTAAAAGTTTGGTAAAGTGAACCATAGATTTAAAAAAAATTAACTTTTATTACAAAAATTCATTTTTTTGAACAAATATTTAATTTACGTTACCACCCAATCAACTGATTTATTCGAACTAGAAAAAAATCAGGCCCGGATTTAAAAAATTAGTTCGTTTTGGTCTTAGAAAAAATTTCACCCTGTATACGCTTTTTGAAAACTCTAATATGAATTTAACAAATTAGACAAATAGGCAATTACAATGGCATATTTATTTTTTTCCACACACGATTGCTTAATTTTTTATTAAAAAATCAAATTTGGCAAAATCGGTATTTTAACCTAAAAATTAAAAAAAAAAAATGAAATCACGGTTTAACTCGCTACCACTCTTATCATTGTGAAGACTATGAAAATTGTGGTAGACTTCCAGTCTTTTTCTCGTAAAACTTATGAATTTTTAAAAATAAAAAGCGCAGATTCGTGAGTTGCAAAGTTAAATCGCAAAAATTAAGTGAAAAAATTTAAAATTTATCTATTTGATCACGTCTATGTCAAACTATAAAGTCCAAAGAGAAGTGTTATGGGGAGTTTAAGATCTAGACGTGTTATAGAAAAAAAAATGGTGAAACTTTTAATTTTAAGAAAAACGTTGTTTAATTTTTTATTTTTATGGAAAAATTGCGATTTTAACAAATTTGATTTTTTAATAAAAAATTAAGTAATCGTGTGGGGAAAAAATAAATATGCCATTTTAATCACCTATTTGTCTAATTTGTAAAATTCATATTAGAGTTTTCAAAAACCGTATACAGGGTGAATTTTTTTCTAAGACCCAAACGAACTAATTTTTTAAAGCCGGACCTGATTTTTTTCTAGTTTTAATAAATCAGTTAATTGGGTAATAACATAAATTAAATATTTGTTTAAAAAACATTAATTTTTGTAATAAAATTAATTTTTTTAAATCTATCGTTCACTTTACCAAATTTTTAATTCACAGTAAAATTAAATTTTTTTATAAAAAATTAAGTAATCGTATGGGGAAAAAAAATAAATATGCCATTTTAATTGTCTATTTGTTTAATTTGTAAAATTCATATTAGAGTTTTCAAAAAGCGTATACAGGGTGAAATTTTCTGTAAGACGCAGACGAACTAATTTTTTAAAGCCGGATCTGATTTTTTTCTAGTTTAAATAAATCAGTTGATTAGGTGGTAATAGTGTAACGATTGACCAAAATAAGAGACACATCGATCTGACCGATCAAGAATTATGACGAATACAAATTTCTGCCAAAATGCGAAACTCGCCCTGTATATTATTAAACAATGGGAGCAGACACTTTTTAATGGTCATTTGTTATTCCCCATTGTGACCTCTATACGAGGTAGGAGTATGTACAGTTTCTCATGACTCACCCTGTATAAACAAAATAATTCAGATCACCTAAAAAGAGCCCTAAAGGCAGATCCTAGAAAAAAATATTCAAGACTTGATACGAAGACAATTGAAAATGGTAGTAAGGAATTCGATGGAAAATTAGCTAGGATAGCTAGGATATAGCACATTATCTTTTGTGAGGTTGGATTGTAGGACTGTGTAGGTACTGTGGAACACACAAATTAACCCTACCACTGAGCAGTATTGGATGGAAAAAGTTACAGTATTTCCTTATTTTTTACAAAAATGTACACATAAGCATTTACTCACCTTAGAATCAGTGCATGATTGTGGACAAATACAGTGTCCTTCCGATGTTCCGTCGTTTTCACATTCTGAGTAAAAATCGCACTTTTTACTCTCGCAACCATCTGGAAAGTAAAACACAAAATCAGGTACCTATTTACAAAAAGCCTAAACAGGGTTAAGTTTATTGAAGTATATATGTTACAGTTCAAGTTGATTCTCAGTTAGAGTTGACTTTTCCTAGTTCGAGTCAACTCCAACTGAAACGAGCAGTAAAAGTTGATTTGAAAAATTTAAATCAACTTTTACTAGTTGAAGTTGACTCTTCCTAACCCTTTTTAGTAAAAGTAGATTATACAATTTATACGAGTATAATCTCACGTGCATTTTTGATGAGTGTGCGTCTCTTTGTTTTGACCGTTTCAACTACTTATTAGTCCAGGCTGTAACGTCGGCCCCGTTAGGTAAATTATTCTGATTCGATTTTTTTGCACAAACTTACTCAAATAAATACATCCTTATAACAAATACACAGTGTCAGGCGGTACCGCGGTCGAAAAATTGTTTAACCAATTTTTGTTAACCAAATTTACAAAAATAATTTACATGATAGCAGTACATGAAGGGTTTAAAGCAGCGATACTCAAACTTTTTTTTCTCTGAGCCACATACTAGCTATTGCCATAGCTTGCGGGCCGCAATCTAGGTGAAGTAGTATACAGGGAGTTTCATTGCGAAACGAAAATACTTAAATGGTGAATAGAGGTCACTGAAACGTTTCTAGATATACTACATTTATTGCTCCATCGATTTTTATAACAAGTAGAACCACCTTGTATATTTTTTTGATATTTTCTACACAATTGTCTCATTTAGAATCCAAACCAAAAAACTAAAAATCCAGATACTGATTAAAAAAATTATACTTAAATTCATTGTGACCTTGAAACAGCACCCTGTATATTGATATTTTCAAAATTCGTTTTCACGCTTGAAAAGAGCACAAAAAACTGAGTTTATAGTTTCGGTTTCATTTTTTGCGCGGAAAACTTAATGACTTTAATTTTGAAATGAAATATATGGAAATTCTTAAGAACTCTCATATTAAAAAGCAGGTGTTTAAATCACTTTTAATAATAAATTATTAAAGTTAATGAATAAATACTTATTTTTTAAATAATCAAAACAGTGGGTGGTCAAATTATTAGGGACAGTAAAACAATTTTTAATTTTTTGAGTTTTTTAGCAATTGGCTTTATGGCTTGCACTAATTTTTTTGTATAAAAGGGAAAGTCATTAAGGGCACAAAACCAATGAGCTTTGTTAGTAAAACCATATATTTTTTGTTGTTAAAAATCATTTTTAACAAAAAATCACTAGTTTTAGTATTTAGTGCTGCCACTCTTTGCTGCAATTACAGCTTCTATGCGTCATGGCATGTTCTGAATACCAGCTTTATTTTTTAAGTTTGGATTATGATGCCATTCTTTAATAAGGGCTTCAATCTCAAAGGGATAAAGGGCATCTCCAAGGCGATGTCAGAAAGAAATTTAAGAGAAGACTTTCACAATAGAAAGGAGTGGCTATTGGGAACGAAATGGCGTAGAACGCTATAAAACCGGTTTAGAATATAAAAATACAAAAATATATGTAGAATCCCTAATAATTTGGCCACCCACTGTATCTACTACATTGGAACGACCCACTTCGACACTGGAACGACAAAAATCCAGGTTCAGATTAATAAAAAAATATAAAATAATTATGACCTTGAAACAAAACATTGAAATTTTCAAAACCCGGTTTGGACGTTTGAAAAGAGCACAAAAAACTAAGTTTAATGGTTCACCCACATTTTTTGCGCAGATAATTTAATGCCATTAATTTTAAAATTATGTCGAAATTTTTAAGAACTCCCGAACTCCGAGAACTCTTTCGATATAATTTCAAAATTAATGTCATTAAATTGTCTGCGCAAAAAAATGAAGCGGGGAAATTAAACTTAGTTTTTTGTGCTCTTTTCAAATTCGTAAACGGATTTTGAAAATTTTAATATACAGGGTATTGTTTCAAGGTCACAATTACGATTTTATATAATTTTTTGTTAATGCGGACCTGGATTTTTCTTGTGATTACTAAATGTATCGTTCCAATGTAATAAATAAGTGTTGGTTATTTTTAAAATGGGTATTTGTTCAGAGTTCTTAAAAATTTCAATATAAGCGCACAAACAGCCTCAAACACATCAGTACACTATCAAATAATTCGACAAACACTTGAAATCTGAAAAATAATTTGATCGTTTAGAGGGCTCTTTATTTAGCGTTCGGGCCGCATAAAAAACTCTCGAGGGCCGCATGCGGCCCGCGGGCCGCTGGTTGAGTATCACTGGTTTAAAGTGTGCCTGAAGTAATAATGTATTTTAAATGGGACTTATTTTCGCACTGTTTTTAGCACACTTTCTTATAATCAAATATCCTTAACTTTCGCCTTGTCATAGTGATGACATATGGGCAATAAATTACAAAAAAAGTTTTGACAGTTCTGTGGTTTGACAGAAATTTGAGTTTTTAAATGCCAAAGTTCTAAAACATTGTAAAATAAGAATGTATTCCGGTGACGAAGAGTTGCAGTTTTTTATTTGTTTTTTGGTAGATAAAATATTGTATGAAACTGTGCGTGAAGTACTTTTTGCGCACTTAGGCGATGTATAGCACTTGGCCCGCTGGTGCTCTAAACATCGCGTGCGTACGCAAAAAGCATACTTCACGAACTGTTTTATAAATAACTAAGTATTTCACTCCGGACAATTTTTTTTTAGATTAAATTGATCATTCGGAGCAAAAAAGTTCTGTTGTCATTTTTCTCTAAAATTGATAGCTTTCGAGTTATACGCGATTTAAAATTTGAAAAATGCGAAATGACCATTTTTAAGGCTTAATAACTCGATTAAAAACTATTATTATGAAAGTCAGAAGGCCACCTAATCAAAGTTTAAAGCCTCCCCTACAAGATCCTGAAGAAATTTTTGTCATTATTTTATTACTAAGCTGTTATTTTTAATTATGAACAATGAGCGCTAAAAGCGTATTGAGACGACCGTCAATGTGAGTGCGAGAAAGATCCTCCATTCCGACCGTCCAATGGTGCATCTCAGTCGCACTCACATTGACAGCCGCAGCCGCCTCAATATGCTCCTAGCGCTCATTGTTAATAATTAAAAATAACAGTTTAGTAATACAATAATGACAAATATTTCTTCAGTACCTTGTAGGGGGGTCGTTAAAATTTGATTTGGTGACTTTCATAATAATAATTTTTAACTGAGTTATTAAGCCTTGAAAATGGCCATTTTCGCATTTTTCAAATTTTAAATCGCGTATAACTCGAGAACAATAAATTTTACAGAAAAATCACAAAAGACCTCTTTTGCCCCGAATGACCCAAATGATGTAAAAAAAAGTCCGAAGTGAATTTTTTTTTGTAAATTTGTTTAAAGAAATTGTTTAAACAATTTTTCGATTACGGTACCACCTGACACCCTGTGGATTCGTTACAAGGACCTCTTTTTGAGTAAGTTTGTGCACAAGAATCGAACTGGAATAATTTATCTAACGGGGGCGACGATACAGCCTGGACTATAAATATCACGATTTGAACATAATATACAGTAACATTTAATTTCTAGAATCGGTTGTTTGTGTGAATTAACTTTTACTAAATGGCATTGGGAAGAGTATACTTTAACTAGTTGGAGTCTACTTTTACTAGTAAATGTTGAATAAAAATCTTCATTTTATATTTATAATCAACTTTTACTAAAACCAGCCGTTTGAGTCGACTCGAACTAGGAAAAGTCAACTCCAACTGGATAATCAACTTGAACTGTACACATATTTTCCGAAATTTAATACATAATGTGTCCGAAAAAAATATTGTTTTTTAATAAGTTTATAAAAAATTTGTAGTAATCTTTTATTTTTCGAATAAATGAAGTTATATGTGGTTATCTCAATGAGAAATATACCAGGTGCACAATTAATCCAAAAATATAACTAATATTAAGGTATGACTGAACAATTATCAATATCAATTCTCTGATCTTAATATACTAAAGGAAACTCTATGGTGTCTTCTTATTTTATAGGTGAAACTAGCAACCGGTGTATTTTCTCAAAAAACTGATAGTGTGTAAACTTATTTGTTAAAATCAACGAAGTACTTTCGCCATGACACACGCCGTCTTCAGAGCTTCGTTTTATAGGTTATAAATGCCTCACAAAAGACTAGAACATAAATATATGAGTCGGCTTTTATGAGGCATTTATAACGTATAAGACGAAGCTCTGAAGATGGCATGTGCCATGCCGAAAGTACTTCGCTGGTTTTAACAAATAATTTTACACACTATCAGTTTTTGAGAAAATACACCTGTGGCCAGTTTGACCTATATTTTAGAAGTATGTTTAAGTCATACAGTCTTCTTAAATTCTTCTTATTTTATCTAATAACTTAAACTATTGCACCTAACTTAATACTTTGCTTTGTTTTTACACTAAAATTGTACTGTAAGGTAGCTAGAGGTAGGTTCTTTTCAGCCTTATGTAGTCAAGAGAGAATAACGACAAATCTATACGTTACTGAGTCTAAAAGTTTACATTAACAATATAAAATAGTCTAAACAATATAAAATAAACTTTTCACTTTGGACTGTCCTGACGACCAGGTCATATTAGCTGAGGACGAGGATGACGTAAGATATAAGCTCAGAAAGTTACAGCAAGAGTATACCTATCGTTGCATGTTTGTTTCCAGATACGCTTTTTCTTCAAGAGTAGGTTCAAACTTTTTCAGATCTGTTAATTTACTTATTAATGTTCATTAACTTTTTTAAACACTTTTATTTAGTTCAATCGTTTGCGTCAAATCTTTAGACGTTATTTTGACTGCCTTTTCTTCAATGGAAATGAATGAAATTTTGCAGACATATGGATTAGCGGGAACAATACACGAACAGTTGATCAAAATTTTGTTTTATGTTTATGAATTGTTTAAATAAAAAAAAAAAAACGATTTTAATGGAAAATGCTTAAATTCTCTTGTTTTTTACAATGTAGAAACTTGAAACTTTTACAGATTGTAGCTAATTATATGAACTATACATAATTTCACTTTTTACGTTATTTGTTTACGTTATGCTTCATATATATAAACAATAACGTTTCGAATTTATCCAGTTTATGTCCGATTTCTATCCAGTATTCAGCGAAAAAACGTTTTGGCACCGCAGAGGGACGAATGCTGCCCTTAGTATTGTCGTGGGCTTCGACTGTCCATAAAACGCAAGGTTCGACTGTTGACTACGCTGCGCTGTCGTGAACTTGGGCCCAAAAGTGTTTGCGTAAGGACAGGCTTAAAAGCCTGCATAGAGCCTGCAAAGCTTACGTTTCATTGAGCCGAGTGCGATCATTAAGGTACGTATCCATACAAGGGTGAACCCCGCTTGGTGTAGCTGCTCAAATGGATACAGCATGCGCTCCCTTACATATAAACCGCAAACCGGTTGAAACGAAGAGTGTACGCGCCAAGCGACGATCACCGACGTATCCACTAAGTAAGTGGAGCTACTACACCCAGCGAGGTTTACCCTTGTATGGATACGTACCTTTAGACGGCTTGCGCATCGAAGAACTGCATTGCGAGAAATTAACAGCGTCTACACCGTGCAATAGTAAAGTATGACAAGAGATGGAAATACTGCGAAAACTGTAATAGTCGTAAATAATGATTTTGATTTAAGAAATGTATGAAGAAATTACAGAAAATGTACGATGTATGTATCAAAAGAAATAAATTCAAAAAAGGTATCTGTCATATACCTACATCCTTTTTTTTAAACATGACGATATATTTTATTGTTTGAAAAGTGTAAGACTAAGAAGTAAAAAATAAAACAATATAAATTTTTTTTAAGAAACGCTTTTATTTAGTTATGAGTGACTAAAAGTTAAAATATAAAAAAATCAACTAAAAAGCAAAAAATAAAAAAATTAAACTCGACGGATTATTCGAAAAGAACGTCCGTTAAAAAAATGAAAAAATCTGACACATTCGTTAAAGAAAAGCGTGGGGAGCGGATTCATCGAATAAACGGTTTTCGCCCCACGCTTCTCTTTAACGAATGTGTCAGATTTTTTTATTTTTTTAACGAACGTTCTTTTCGAATAACCCGTCCAGTTTAATTTTTTTTATTTTTTGCTTTTCAGTTGATTTTTTTATATTTTAACTTTTAGTCACTCGTAACTAAATATGTAAAAGCGTTTCTTAAAAAAAAATTTTTTTATATTGTTTTATTTTTTTTTTCGATGATGCCGTCATTCATAATAAGAATAGTATCCCTACATGTTGGTTAATTGGTCGACTTACTTGTTGATGAACGCTTGGACCTGGAAGGCGACATCAATGCAAAAACTGGAATTATTCGAATTGCGGGTGTATACAAGAATTCTAAAAATATCGTGGACAGAACAAGTCACAGTCAAAAAGGTTCTGGGAAGAATTAATAAAGAATGGAAATCTTACATACAATAGGCGAGCGACAGCAACCCTTAAAATTACGTTATACCGACCACGAAAATCAACTTTAAGGTAAATGACCAATTTTGTTCATTCTTTGTTTTTGAGGTCGCTGAATTCGAATATGAAGCTTATTTTTTTTTCTAAAATTGGTGGAACAAGTTCAAAAATCAAATTTTAGGCAAAAATGCGAAAAATCAATTTTGATCTTCTTGTTCTTCGTGCGACTAGGATTACTCTTGTTTGTCTGCCTCTTATTCTGTTTCAGTTGTTGTTGACTGTACATTGTCTTTCCACCTTTTCGGCGGCCTTCCAACGGATCTTCTGCTATACGGCTTGTTGTTTTTTTACAGATGTTCGCTAATCTATCTGGCTCCATTAGGTTCACATGTTCGTTCCAGTTTTTCTTTCTTGTTTTTATCCACCTGTTAATATTTTGAATTATTTTGCATCATCCTCGTATACTTCTGTTGCTTTGTCTGTCTCTTAATGATATGCCCGCTATTGATCTTAATACTGTCATTTCGATATTGTTGATTTGTCATTTCGTCTTTCTTCTATCGGTCCTTGTCTCCGCTGCATATGTTAGGATTGGTCTTACTGTTGTCTTGTATACTTTTATTTTGCTTTCCGTGCTCAGATATTTGTTTCTCCATATGGTTTATCCGAGGCAACCACTTACTCTTGCCGCTTTTGTTGCTTGTGTTGTGGTCTCTGTTCTTATATTCCTGTCACTAGTGATCTCTACTCCTAGGTAATTGATGATTTTTTGATGTTCAATTTTGATGATTTTTCAAATTTACCTCGCTCTATCTGTGGTCGCTGTAAATATTTCCTTTTGAAAATTTTACTGTACCATCTTTGAAGTACTTAGATAAAAAAGAGATTTGTCTAAAATTTTTATGCAAATTAAAAGATGAGTTGTTAATTTTTAAACAGTTTGTCGTCAGATTTCGTTAGTTTCAGGTTTACTTAAAAAAGTTGAGCGACAGACTTTTAGTTTATAATTTTAACCAACAAAGAAATAAAATATAATTTATGAAAAAGTTTTCTGGAAAACTTTAAGTCAAAATATCCAATAGGAAAAAAGTTATATGACTTTATAGACGAGCGGCACACCCCAAAAACCGCTTATTTCTCGAAATACTGACCACGGTGTGGTAAATGGCTAATTTTAGTCATACTTTATGTTTTTGATGATGTTGAAAATGAAAATTAGCTTTATTTTGAATTTTACGTGAGGGAACATTGTCAAAATCGCAATTTTACCCTAAAAAATAAAAAAAAATGAAATTACGTTTTTTTGCGTTTAACTCGCTACAACTCTGTTCTATTTTAATATTTTTTTCTGAAATTTTTATAGTAGGTATATATTTCTCACCTTTCAGAAAATAATTAGACCTTTCTTCAATCTTGCTGCATCTTTCTGTCTTTATTGTAATAAAAGGTATGAATTGTTTAAAGTAAAAGGTGCATATATTCCTGAATTAAGTGACAAAATTTGAAATTTAGCTTTTTAATCAAGTTTATGTTTAAATATAGAGTACAAAGAACAAAACTTTTTAGAGAAAAAAAAAATGGTGCAACTTATAATTTTAAGAAAAACGTGATTTCATTTTTTTTATTTTTAGGGTAAAATTGCTATTTTGACAATGTTGCCACATCTAAAATTCAAATTAAACCTCATTTTCGTTTTCAGCACCATCAAAAACATAAAATAAGATAAAAATTAGCCATTCACCATAACGTGGTCAGTATCTCGAGAAATAAGCGTTTTTTTAAAAATTATAAACTAAGAAGTTTGTCACCGAACTTTTTTAAGTAAACATGAAACTAACGAAATCTTACGAACAAAATGTTTAAAAAATAACAACTTCTCTATTAATTTCTTTATACGTCTCAGATAACTCTTATTGTTATCTAAATTCTTCATAAAAGATAACATAGTAAAATTTTCAAAAGGAAATATTTACAGTCATCAAATATACAGCGAGTTAAATATGAAAAATCATCAAAATTGATTTTTCGCATTTTTGCATAAAATTTGACTTTTAAACATGTACCACCAATTATAGATAAAAATAAACTTCATATTCGGATTCAGCGACCTCGATAACATAAAGAATGACCACAATTTTCCATTCACCTATCATGGTCGCTTTTTCTATTTCTAAGCCTCAAATGAGGCGCTAAGAGCAACCCACAATCCACAATTTTTCCAAAACGCTTTAATTACATATAAATGATTACTTATTTAAGTATTTTCAGATGCAGAATGGCTCAAGCATTGTTTATTTGAGCCCCTCTGCATCCCAAAATACTTAAATAAGGGATAACTTTAATGTAATTAAAGCGTTTTGGTAAAATTGTGGATTGTGGATTAGGCTACTGTTGCTCTGAGTAGGGATGGCGGTTTTTTACAGAACACCGGTTTTCGGTTATACCGGATTTTTTGCTTACGGTTTAACCTGGCGGTTATAACCGGCCAAAAAAAACCGGTTTTTCCAAAAACCGGTTTTCAGTTTTTTAATCCAATAGGTTACAATGCACTTTAGTGCAATATCTACAATGCACTTTAGTTTGCGATACTCCACTCGACTCGATATCAGTATGATCAAAATTAGTATATATTAATATCGAACATACATCAATATCAATATAAATAAAACACAATTTTTAATAAAATCATTTTATTCTATTAATTATTATATTTATTTATTATTTTATTATTAGTATATATTTATTGATTATTATTAAATATAATATAGCGTAAGATTAATATATATACATATTGCAATAATATACAATTTAATCCAACCATTTCAACTTATAAAAAATTTCCCAGACTCTTTCAAATAAGATTTAAAAAAACATAATATCAACATAAATATTTTCCTTAAACATAAATTGGATAATGCAGTTTATCTTTTATTTTTACTACGATCAAAAAAAATGTATCGTGTATTTCTTTTAACACGTTTGTATATTTGTATAATAGGTATTTACATTTTAACTCATTTAATACTTCCTGTATGGGTGTATCGATTTGAAAACGTAGAGAAATCTTTGGAGATTCGTATTCATAATCGGAATTCGATATTCATAGTCAGAACATTATTTTTGGTAATCAGAAAAACTCATTCACCCACTTTCAATATCAAGAGACAAGTGTGAAAAATAGATGATGTTTGCGTCTACTTCAACCAGATCACTTCTTATGTAAATATTATGATTACAAATACCTTTTCAACGAAATATTATAATAAAACTTAATTGTTTCTAGCTGATGTGAGTTTGTACTTTCAGTTTGCTTCTGTATTTATAAAATAAAATTTGAATTATGGTTTTGTTTGGAATAATTACTTGAGAATAATAATTATGATTGGGATCCGAAATAATACCTAACGTAATCCTAATCACCGTAAAAACCTAATAACTGGTTTTTTACTTTAAAAATAAAAAACCGGTTATAACCGGGACAAGAAAACAACTGGTAAAACCGGTTATTGCGAAGTAAAAAACCGGTTTTAGGTTAAAACCGGTAGGTTTTTCCCATCCCTAGCTCTGAGTGCCTCAAATTAGGGGTGTACCGTTCGCCTACAATCACGACAAGAAAATTGGAATATTTCTGACCATATTGGTATATTTTATGAAGAGAGATACAACTTGCTCCAACTGATTATGCAGGAACAGATCCAAGGAAAAAGAAGTATATGGAGAGGTAGCATATCATGGCTGCGCAACCTCAGAGAATGATATGAATGTACATCAAATCAACTTTTCAGAGCAGCCGCCTCTAAAGTCCAAATAGCTATGATGATTGCCGACCTCCATCACGGAGATGGCACTTGAAGAAGAAAAATAC
Organism: Diabrotica virgifera virgifera; assembly: GCF_917563875.1. NCBI lineage: Eukaryota > Metazoa > Arthropoda > Insecta > Coleoptera > Chrysomelidae > Diabrotica > Diabrotica virgifera. The sequence goes on from NC_065452.1 coordinate 48,323,312, forward strand.
AGACTAAGAGCTTACTCTACGGTGCCTTCTAATTCAATCTAGTAACTATCGAAACTAACTTAAATATTTTATTTTGCTTTGAAATTAATCCCAGTGTACGACACCATCTTCTCTTATATTCAGAATTTTTTTGAAAACAATTTCCGAATTGGAAATCGGAACGTCAGAGCAAATGTCAACTGTAATTCTCGTTAAAGCCATTGTCGTTTAATGTCACATAGAATAATGACCAAGTTTTACTTTGTGCCTCTTTTTCGTATCAAATCGCTCTTAAAAACTGCACATATTTATGTTTTTGAGTGTATAGAAGTTTCGAGTGCCTGGTTGCTACATATTGTTTATTTAATCACAGCAGCGATTACAATCAACTTTTTAAATTGCGCATTCAATTTTAGTTGCTTGCTTTTGACTTTTTCCATTTGTTGTTTCGGTATTAATTAGGATATTTTGCTTTATTGGTTTCGCTATTTTTAAATACATAACTTTTATGAATAAAGTCATTTAAATCGACACCGACGTGATGGTCTCGTTTCTTTGATTCTGTTTTTTAAAAAATCATCATCATCAATGGCGTTACAGCTCTTTATGAGTCAAAGCCTTCTTCAGAACAATCCTCCATTCGGCCCTGTCTCTGGCAACTCTTCTCCATGCTCTAATCCAATAGATTTTAAATCATTTTATAAGTTGTCTTGATACCTAAGTCTCGGTCTTCTTCTTGCTCGTTGTCCTATGAGCCCTCTTCGATCAAAAACTTTTCTGACTATGGCATCTTTCTCTGGCCTGATTACATGAAATATCCGTCGAAAGCGCGCCACCTACATGAATTTTACAACGTAAAGTTCTCCAAAACTTCTATACAACTCAAAGTTGTAACGCCTGAGCCACAAACCTTGTTCTTTTATCCCTTCATTTCTTCTTAGGATTTTTTGCTCAAAAAGTTTGAGAAGTTCTTGGTCATTCTGTGTAAGTCACCGAGTTTCTGAACCAGATGTTAGCACTGGTCTTATTACTATTTGGTGTATAGTCAATTTTATTTTTCTAGGTATTTTTGAGGCTTCTGTCTTCTTAAGCCATACTAACACTTACTGGCGAGCACTATTCTACTTTTAATTGCTTCACTGACATTGTTATCTTTAGTTAGCAGCGAGCCTAAGTAAATGAATGTGTCGACACCTTCCAGTTCTAGGTCATCAATTATTATTCTTGTAGGTGTCAGCTTGCTTGACCTAGTACAACACATATACAGTACTTATAGCCCAAAATAAACAGTACTGAACTTTTACTATATTGTGAACTTGAACAGTACTAATTATTTTATTGTCTTAAAAAATACATATTATTATATGTTATAAATGTGCTCCTCCTCGCTCAAGACAGACTTCATACCGATGTTCCAAGTTTCTCGTCATGTTATGGAATAAGGGTTGTCTCAGGTTCACTAAGCAGGCTCTGACGGCACAAAAACGGCAGTTTTAGACACGCCTCAAATGTATACGTCTGGAGATATGAGGTCTGGAGAATGTGAAGGATAAGGCAAGTCAGTAAATCGTAAAATGAATCTGCTTGGAAAATATCCCTGAAGAAATTGACGAACTGTAGAAAAGTATGGTTAGTTGTCCCATCCTGCAATATTTGATATTATCTGCTGATTCCGTATGAGCGAAATTAATGCTCCACCAGAAACATTTTTTTCTCTGTATTAACACCATTTTTAACAATTGGGCCTTACTACTTAATTGTTTAAGGATTACCTGACAGGTCTATACTAATTAGTTTGGGTTGGTTTGGGTATGACAGCGCCCATAAAGAGATACCTATGCTTTAGTTTCAGTACTGTTTATTGCGGGCTATACTGTATTTGGTCTTTTGAACATTTATATTTAGTTCCATTCTCTGTGCAGATGCTCTTAATGACTGAAATGTTTCAGTCAGAGATTTTTTGGACCTTCCTACGATGTCTATATCATCTGCGTATCCGACAATTTGTATTGATTTGTTAAAGATAGTACCATCATCATCATCATCATTCTCTTTGCCTTATCATTATGCGGGGTCGGCTTCCCTAATTGCATTTCTCCACACAATTCTATCCTGGGTCATATCAATATTAATCCCCTTTACCAACATGTCCTGCCTAATCGTTCCCCCCACGTCTTCTTTGGTCTTCCTCTCCTACTCCTTCCAGGAATCTGCACTTCAGCTACTCTTCGTATTGGATGATTAACGTCTCGACGTTGAACATGACCAAACCATCTCAACCTATGCTCTCTCATTTTGGCATCAATTGGTGCCACACCTAGACTTCCCCTAATATACTCATTTTTAATTTTATCCTTTCTTGTCACTCCACTCATCCATTTAAGCATTCTCATATTTGCCACATGCATTCGTTGTTCCTCTTTCTTTTTCACTGCCCAACATTCAGTTCTGTACATCATAGCCGGTCTTATGGCTGTTTTATAGAATTTTCCTTTCAGCTTCATTGGAACTTTTCTGTCACACAACACACCACTCGCTTCCTTCTACTTCATCCATCCAGCCCTAATTCTACTGCATGCATCTCCATCTATTTCTCCATTACTCTGTAATACCGATTCCAGATACTTAAAACTATTGCTTTTTACAATCAGTTCACCATCCAAAGAAACCATTTTATTTGTAGTAACTCCATCTTTAAATGAACATTCCCAATACTCTGTCTTTGTCCTACTAAGTTTTAAACCTTTTTCCTCCAGAGCTCGTGTCCACTGTTCCAGTTTTTGTTCTAAGTCTCTTTCACTATTTCCTACTAACACGACATCAACAGCATACATTAAACACCATGGAATGTTACCCTGTAGTTTCGCTGTTATCTGGTCCAAAATTAATGAGAATAAATACGGACTATGCACCGAGCCTTTGTGCAATCCTACTTTCACATGAAATTTATCAGTCTCTCCCGCACCTGTCCTAGCACTAGTCGTTACTCGCTCATACATATCCCTCACAATCTTTACATATGCACCAGGAACTCCTTTCTTATTGAGTGCCCACCACACAATCTCTCGAGGGACTCTATCATATGCTTTCTCAAGATTTTTTTTGTTAAATGTCATTTTGTTAAAGATAGTACCATTCGTATTAATCTGGGCCTCTCGAATTATTTTTTCTAATGCCAGGTTAAATAAGAGACAAGACAGTCCATCACCCTATCTTAGTCTATTTTTGCAATGGAAGGGTCTTGAGAAATCGATTTGGATTTTTACCATGCTCTCTGCTCCTGTGATTGTAAGTTCAGTTCATTGGACAAGATGACGCGGTATTTGAAATTCTACCATACCAAGTAGAAGTTTACGTCTATTAACTGAATCGTATGTGGCTTTGAAGTCCACGAATATGTGGTGTGTATTGACGCCGAACTGTAGGGTTTTTTCTAGGATCTGCTTCACTGTAAATATCTGGTCCGTTGTGGATTTATTAGGACGGAAACTGCACTAATATCCTCCCACTATATGTTCGGCGTAGGTAGAGATCTCTTTTCTACAATACATTGGACAACACTTCATATGCCATATCGAGTATTCCGAACCAGGGGCTTTATTATTTTTCAGTGTTAAGATGGCTTCTCTAATTTCTTCTTCGGTGGAGAGTAGCTGCCGAAGACAGACCAAGAGCTTGCTCTATCGTGTCTTCTAATTTACTCTAATAACTATCGCAACTAATTTGATATTTTACTCTGCTTTAACATTAATCTAAGTATACGACAGTCCATCTGAGATTTAGAATATTTTTTTCAACAATTTTCGAATTAAAAAAATGTCGATTGTAATTCTCGTTAAACCATTGTCGTTTAATCTCACATAAAATAATGACCAAGTTTTACTTCGTGCCTATTTTTCGTATAAAATCGCTCTTAAAAAATGCACATATTTATGTTTTTGAGTATATAGAAGTTTCGAGTGGCTGGTTGCTACATATTGTTTATTTAATCACAGCAGCGATTACAATCAACTTTTTAAATTGCGCATTCAATTTTAGTTGTTTGCTTTTGACTTTTTCCATTTGTTGTTTTGGTATTAATTAGGATATTTTGCTTTAGTGGTTCCGCTATTTTTAAATACAGAGCTTTTATGAATAAAGTCGTTTCAATCGACGTGATGGTCTCGTTTCTTTGATTCCGTTTTTTAAAAAATGCAACAACATATTTCCTTTATCGGGAAATAAACACAAAGGCATAAATAGGAAATACACATGAAGTTTACTCGTTTGATAAATTTCGAAAATCGAAATCAATTGATTTAAACGTTAATCATTTTAAAAGACAATATGAATTCATAATATTTAATACACACAATTTTTTAAGTATGTATTATGTTTATAATAATATGGGATTTAGTCACAATTCTTACTGGTGTAATGAAAATTCCATATTTAATTAACTAAACTTACGTGCATAGAAATCGGCCCACTTAAAAATTTGGTAATTTTTGATGTCTCATATTTCCTAAACCTGTTGGTCGATTTAAGTGATTTTTTAAACATGTTATAGCCTGATTCTTTAAAATTACCACTGTAGTAATATTGTTGTGAAACAGGTAAATTTTCATTGTATACCGGGTGTACCAATCAAACTGTTTTCATTCAGTTGTTATACTTTCTACCAATATTCCAAGTTTTTTTTATATACCAGTATAAACGGATTCTGTAAGAACCTCCACCATTTTTTAATATTATGCATGGGTTCATAATTTTCTTGAAAAAAAATAAAGTTTATTTTATTTGGAGCAGTATTTTGTTCTACAGCAGCGTGAAGACTGCTGTAAACTGTAGAATATTAAAGGTGATCTGAAAAAGGAAGGGGTTTGTTTGAGCTATTGTATGATAGTGTATGTTCAGAAAGAAATATTGAATAAATAATTACAGGGTATAGGCGTGTAGGCACTTACATTGAGAAATTATTAAAATAAATAAATAAATAAATAAATAAATAAATAAATAAATAAATAAATAAATAAATAAATAAATGAAAAAAGTAAATAAATAAATAAATAAATAAATAAATAAATAAATAAATATATAAATATTTATATATTTATTTATTTTAATAATTTCTCAATGTAAGTGCCTACACCCTGTAATTCTTTATTCAATATTTCTTTCTGAACATACACTATCATACAATAGCTCAAACAAACCCCTTCCTTTTTCAGATCACCTTTAATATTCTACAGTTTTTCAACCAATTTTTATTTTGACAATCTTTTTATCTATCTTTTTTATCTAATTAATTTCTTATAATCCTCTACATTTCATAGATTTCCAAGTGTTAAGCACCTACAATGATACAAAATAAATGACATCCCGTAGTCCTGTGACTGGGAACAATACAAACTTGAATATTTATTCCTATTTGTCATTCTCCTTACTTCGACCTCTGCCCATATCTCAAAACACCTAAGAGCAAAGACCTTCACAATCGTACAAGTGTTTACAATAAGTCTATTTACACCTTAGCTGCATTTATGAACATTCCCACCCGAACGTTGTATTTCTCATAACTAGAGCTCGGGAAATATGCAAAATGCATAATAAGTGCATATTTGCATATTTTGGATAAATTTTGTAAGTGCATATGCATTTATTAAAATTGCATATTTTTAGACTTTTTTGCATTTTTTTGCATAGATGCATTTTAAAGAGAAATGAGAAGTCTCAGATCTAAACAATAAATCTGAAAATTGTTCTGGAACCACTTTCTGGTAATATCCTTAATATCTGCCTTTTACAATTTATAAGGCGACAAATAAAGGATACGAAGGAGACTCTACAATATACAGTCACATTTTGTTAGTGAAAACATTTTGTTATTGTTAAGTAATGCTGAGCCATATGACCAAGCGTGAAAAACATTTAAAAATATTTTTTCAAATTTGTTACTTGTCTAGAGCACGCTTCTGCTACAAATAGAGTAGCAGGAGGCTACACATTGTAAGGATAGAATTTGCAATGGTCAATACCCTTCTATCAAAAATAAAAATATAATATTTTTAAAAGCCCTTCTGCGAGTATATGTGAATAAAGATCGTTTACCTAATGTGCCTTTACCACCTGAACCTGTGACCAGAATGGAACCTGTGACCACCTGAACTAGATGGAGAACATGGTTAAATTCTGTAAATTTCATAACCGATATTCTGAGGGAATTAGAGACGTCATTTGTAGTTTCGATGTACATAGACGTAACTCAGGTGCTATGAAAAATGTGTGAATGTTTTAAAAAAACCGTTATTGACACATATCCAAACCAGTTTTCTAAATATTGCGTAGCCAATTATTAAATTAGAAAAGCGAAACATTTATTTAGACCAAAGTATTGAAATTATCAATTCATTAAATGAAATAATTAAACACCTTGGTGAAACTAACAAAGTGTATCAAAAATTCTGCACGGTGTTAAAGAAAAATGAGGAATATCACAAAATAATCAAAAAAAAATTATTAAGATAAGGGAATGTGAAGATAATTTAATTTTATAGGTATTAAAACAATTAAACAATATTTTAAGTTTGCTTCTTTAACTTCATGTGAAGTAGAAAGAAGTTTTTCCGTGTATGCTTATACAATTACAATCAGATATACCTACAGCCGTTTTTCTGTAAAAAATTTAGAAAAACGTTTATTAATGTACAGTTTTAATAAATTTCAATAATAAATAATAAAGAATGATGATAAATACACTCGCGATCACAAAAATCGGGTCACTCGATGAATTATACACGTTTGAGGTCTCGAATTTCCTAAGCCTGTTGTTCGATTTGAGTGTTTTTTTTAGTATGTTATAGCCTTATTATTTAAGAATATAATATTGTTGCTAGACAGGTAAATGTCATTTTATACCGGGTGTAACAATCATACTGTGTTTTTTCCTTAAAGTTTAGAACACTCGGTGGAATATTATAGCATAGATAAAATATTGAAATTAAAACTCAGTTGTAGCCTTAGGCTTTCTTATTTTATTTTTTGATTCATTTGCTTATGTTGGATAATAAAAAAGTTAGGTAATTTAACAGCTAGCCATGTTCTTCATCAATTAAGGGTGTTTCTAAATAAGTGCGACAAACTTTAAGGGGTAGTTAAGCATGAAAAAATAATGACCGTTTGCTTTATAAAGATATACCCGCAAATGCTTCGTTTTCGAGATATGGGATGTTGAGTTTTTTCTTACAAACTGACGATTTATTTGTTGCTCTAAAACCGGTTGAGATATGAAATGAAATTTGGTAGCTTTTAATCGGTAGTTATTGCGCATTTTTTGACATACAAATAAGAATTTTATATTCACCATTGGCGTGCATACGGGTATAAACATTTTAGATACATCCCGTATGCACGCCAATGGTGAATATAAAATTCGTATTTGTATGTCAAAAAATGAGCATTAACTACCTCTTAAAACCTACCAAATTTCATTTGCATATCTCAACCGGTTTTACAGCAACAAATAAATCGTCAGTTTGTAAGAAAAAATTCAACATCCCATATCTCGGAAATGAAGCATTTGCTGGCATATCTTTATAAAGAAAACGGTCATTAATTTTTCATGCAGAATTACCCCTTAAAGGTTGTCGCACTTATTTAGAAACACCGTGTATTGATGAAGAACATGGCTAGTTGTTAAAGAACCCAACTTTTTTATTATTCAACATAAGCAAGTGAATCAAAAAAGAAAATGTTAAGAAAGCCTAAGGCTACAATTGAGCTTTAATTTCAATATTTTTTCTATGCTATAATATTCCACAGAGTGTTCTGAACTTTAAGGAAAAAACACAGTATGATTGTTACACCCGGTCTAAAATGACATTTACCTGTCTAGCAACAATATTATTACGTTGATATTCTTAAATAATAATGCTATAACGTACTAAAAAAATCACTCAAATCGGACAACAGGTTTAGGAAATTTGAGACCTCAAACGTGTATAATTCATCGAGTGACCCGATTTTTATGATCGCGAGTGTATAAAGAATCAATTAATATAATGGTGTAGGTTATAAAAATTTTAATAAATATTTTTTATGACTTTAACATAAAATAAATATTATTTTTTTTTTAGATTAAATGCCTCGACAGTCCATTGGCACCAAATAAATAATAAAATACCTTCAAAACAAGGATTACCGTGTTGTTTATTTATATGCATTAAATTCATAAAAGTATATTTAAGTGCATATTTCAACTGTTTTTTGGGCATATTTGCATGCATATTTTAGGGTTTTTTAAGTGCATATTTCCCGAGCTCTACTCATAACTAATACATCTGTCTCTGTTTCACAACACACATCTGCCTTCAGGATCCATTCCAATTTACTGTGTTTTGACCTACGTAGCATGTTCGCTTGCCCAGTCCCTCACCTAGCTATCCTATTAGCATAAGTTGGACGTTTAAACATGTCATCGATGAACTTACAAAGCATCCCTTGTAACGGCATCATTTAACTACTTGTAACGCCGACCTGAAGATGATCTGAATAGTGTAGAGATCGAAACCGGTCGTCGAAGTATTATTAAATGATTGTGAGTAAGTCTGTGTTTCTTTACTTCATTTAACAATAAAAAGTATTGAAACAAGATATATATGGCAGAACTACTACAACTACCAACAATGTAATTGAATCATCCACATTGTTCAACCGAATTGAATGGTGTATTTCCGCCTTAAGACAAATTCATATTGATATCAAAGGAGAATATGTAGCGGTATAACATACCGCATGCCAAAGTCTACATCCTGAGACATCCACGTCAGCAGTTAAGGGTTCAATTCAATAAAAATATTCCAAAAATTTAATAATACACTAAGCACAAAATTAACGCACCACTTTAAAAATGAGACATTTTTGATGTCTCGTATTTCCTAAACTTGTCCGATTTCAGTGATTTTTTATTGCATTATAGCATTAATCTTCAAGAATATCGATGTAGTAATATTATTGCTAAACAGGTAAGTGTCATTGTCATCATCATCATCATCATCATCATCATCATCATCATCATCATCATCATCATCTTGGTGCTACAGCCCTTAGAGAGCCTCGACCTTCTCAAGCTTTCTACGCCATTCTGTTCTGTCCCTTACTTGCATTTTCCAGTTGCCGACTCCGATCTTCTCGGCATCTTGTGTTACCCCGTCCATCCACCTCAGCTTTGGTCTACCCCGTCTTCTCATTCCCACGGGTTGCGCTGTTAGAATCTTTTTTATCGTGTTCGATTCAGGGCTCGGGCTACATGTGCTGCCCACTGCAGGCAGTTTCGCTTAATTATAGTGATAATATCTTTTCCACCAAACGTATGCTTGTAGATATTCTGCAGTTCAAAGTTATATCTACGTCTCCATATTCCGTTCTCACAGACCGCTCCGAATATCTTACGTAGCACCTTTCTTTCAAAAATCGATAGAGCGGATTCATCTGTTTTAGTTAGTGTCCATGCCTCTGATCCATATGTGAGAATGGGGACTATCAATGTTCTATACAGCCTTATACGAGTTTTTTGAGACAGAGGTTTGTTAGCTAAGTACTTTGATAGACTATGATAACACCTGTTTGCAATTATTATTCGTCTTTTTTATTTCCCCTGATGTGTTATTATTGGAGTTAACCGATGTCCCTAGAAATATGAACTCTTTGACCGCTTAGAAGTTTTGGTCATTGATGATTAGATCTGGGTCAACATTTCCAGCTCTTGTGTTTGTGTCGCCATGAATTTTGTTTTATTTCGATTTATATGTAACCCCATTCGTTCTGCTGCTGCTACTAGCTCGGTTAGGATTTCCGCAGTTCTCGCTCTCGTTCTTGTTATAATGTCCACGTCGTCTGCATATGCTAGAATTTGGACAGATCTATTGAATATTGTTCCCCTGCTATCTATATTAGCGTCTCGTACGACTTTTTCTAATGCTACATTAAAAAGTTGACACGCCAGCGCATCTCCCTGCCTTAACCCCCTATGTATTTCAAATGGGGTTGACGAGTCGTTTTGAATTTGTACTGCTAATATCATCTTCACCATTGTCACTTTTATCATACATATGAGTTTTTTGGAATTCCTAACTCATTAATAGCGTTGTAGAGACTTGGTCTTAAGACACTGTCATATGCAGCTTTTAAATCAACAAAAATATGGTACATATCTATGTTAAACTCTTGCGCTTTTTCCAGGATATTTCGTAGTGTAAAGATCTGGTTAATGGTTGAACGTCCACGCCTGAATCCTGCCTGATATTCTCCTAGACCCGGTATACAATGACACTTTATCCTAAAGTGTCATTGTATACCGGGTGTAACAATAATAGTGTGTTTTTTCCTCAAAGTTTGGAACATCCTGTGGAATGCTCTAACGTAAATAAAATATTGAAATTAAAACTCAGCTTTGGCTATCTTAACATTTTTCTTTTTGATTAATTCGCTTATGTTGCATAATAAATAAAAAATACGAAAAAAAATTTTTTAGGAAACGCTTTTCTTTAGTTCCGAGTGACTAAAATTAAGAATATTAAAAATCAACTAAAAAGCAAAAAATAAAAAAAAAAATTGAAAAAATCCAACACATTCGTCAAAGAAAAGCGTGGCGCGTCTTCATCGAATAAACGGTTTTCGCCCCACGCTTTCCTTTAACGAATGTGTTGGATTTTTTCAATTTTTTTTTATTTTTTGCTTTTTAGTTGATTTTTAATATTCTTAATTTTAGTCACTCGGAACTAAAGAAAAGCGTTTTCTGAAAATTTTTTTTACATATTTTTTTATTTTTTACTTTTTAGTCTTACACTTTTCAAACATTAAAATATATCGTCATGTTTATTAAAATATGTATATTAAACATATGATGTACAAACATGAAAAGTAGTCGAAATCGGCAAAAAATTTGAAACTTCATTGTTTATTTATGAAGCATAACGTAAACAATTAACGTAAAACGTGAAATTATGTATAGTTTATATAATTAGCTACAATCTGTGAAAATTTCAAGTTTCTTCATTGTAAAAAGCAAGAGAATTTAAGCCTTTTCCGTTAAAATCGTTTTTTTATTTAAACAATTAATAAACCGGTGGTTTTTCTAAGACGATAAAAACACGAGTTTTTTTAATTCGAGTTTTGGTTGAAGTTTTGTTTCGTATCGTATTGAAATTTGACACGAATAAGCGCCGATTTTTATGTAAACAAATATATGAGCGTTTAAAATTTGAAACTTTATTGTTTATTTGTGAAGCATAACGTAAACAATTAACGTAAAAAGTGAAATTATGTATAGTTCATATCACTAGCTACAATCGGTAAAAATTTCAAATTTCTACCTTGTAAAAAACAAGAGAATTTAAGCATTTTCCATTAAAATCGTTTTTTTTTATTTAAACAATTAATAAACATAAACAAATTTTTTTATTGACTATACGTGTATTGTTCCCACGAATGCATATGTCTACAAATTTTCATTCATTTGCATTGAAGAAAAGGCTGTCAAATGAACCTCTAAAAATTTGACGCAAACTATTGAACTAAAGAAAAGTGTTTAAAAAGTTAGTTACTTTAACAACTAGAAATGTTATTCATCAATACAAGGTGTTTCTAAATAAGTGCGACAAACATTAAGGGATAATTTTGCATGAAAAAATAATGACCGCTTGCTTTATAAACATATGTCCGCAAATGCTTTGTTTCCGAGATACGGGATGTTGAATTTTTTCTTACAAACTGACGATTTATTTATTGCTCTAAAACTGGTTGAGATATGCAATTGAAATTTGGTAGGTTTAAAGAAGTAGTTATTGCGCATTTTTTGACATGCAATTAAAAATTTTATATTCAAAAATTGACGTGCATACGGGTATAAACATTTTAGATACATCCCGTATGCACGCCAATGATGAATATAAAACTATTAATTGTATGTAAAAAAATGCGCAATAACTACCTCTTCAAACCTACCAAATTTCATTTGAAGATCGCAACAGGTTTTAGAGATCGCAACTATTAATTGTATGTAAAAAAATGCGCAATAACTACCTCTTCAAACCTACCAAATTTCATTTGAAGATCGCAACAGGTTTTAGAGTAATAAATAAATCGTCAGTTTGTAAGAAAAACTTCAACATCCCGTATCTCGGAAACGAAGTATTTGTGAACATATATTTATAAAGCAAATGGTCATTATATTTTCATGCAGAATTACCCCTTAAAGTTTGTCGCACTTATTTAGAAACACCCTGTATTGATGAATAACATGGCATGGTTAAAGTACCTTTAACAACTTTAAAAGTTGTTAACTTTTTCCTTATCCCACATAAGCGAATAGATCAAAAAGCAAAATGTTAAGAAAGCCTAAAGCTATATTTGGGTTTTAATTTTAATATTTTATATACGCTAGAATATTCCACAGGGTATTCCAAACCTTGAGGAAAAAACACATTATCATTTGTTACACCCGGTATACAATGAGAATTTACCTGTCTAGCAACAATATTATTACAACGATATTGTTCAAGAATAAGGCTATAACATATCACAAATATCACTTAAATCGGACAACAGGTCTAGGCTAGGAAATACAAGACATCAAATATGTCCCATTTTTAAGGTGGTGCGTTAATTTTGATGCTTAGTGTATTTTATGTTCAGTAAAAATAAGTAAATAACCCTAAATAATGAAAGAATAAAAGGAAAACTTACTGCAAGGTCCACGATACAGCACAGTAATATTCCTCCGGTGTTTACATGCTTCTAGTCTAAGCTTGCACTCATTACTGTAAGAAATTCCATCGGAACCACAAATTGGTTCGAATTCTGCAGGGCACTCCGGACATTCACAATGTGCCGTTCCGGCCCTCTCTATACAAGTACCTCCAAATTGACATTCGTGCTCGCTGCAAGGACCATTCTCGCCGCATATTCCTGTGGGATAAATACATGGCTATATAAGCTATTCAAATATCGTGTTTCATCTTTCTTCTCAAGTCAACACACAAGTCATTATATAGTTTAATGGTAGAATTTCCGCGTTATATTTATAAAAGAGATGTGGGTAAAAGAATATTGAGACTAACAACATTTTTTATATGCTTATGTTTAAATTTACGCATTTTTGATAGTTTTTGTGAAACAAAAATAATCTATAATAAAACTATCGAATACAATCGACCATTCGTTTTGGCTTTTGTAGATTTCCATAAAGACTTTGACACGGTAGAAATTTACAAATTCCTGGAACCACTACAAGCATGCCGCATTGTAGGCGAGGCAACGAAGCATTAAACCTAGGAATTTTGTGCATTCGATTCGAGAGAGGCAATTTTGTGAACTAAATTGATCTTCGGCAAAAATTTTTGTGCATGAGAAAATGCAGTTTCATAGTGTATCTCAAAGAGATGGAAAATGAAAAAGTTAGAACTCAGGAAATATTGAAGGAAATGAGTACAATTTTTATACTTGGGGGTTTTGGAAGCGGCTGAACACGAATTTCACGACGGCGATGGTCTCCTAGGTACCTGGTGCCCAGGGTGGAACTCATCGCCTAGGACGATCGAATAATTCGCGCGACGATCGAATAATTCTCGAAATGAAGATTGGATCGAAAAACTGAAAAATACGGGTTCAATATTTTTTTAAAATCTATGGAATGACACTAAACACGACCCCCACTCCACCCCCTGGAGGTGGGGTAGGGATAAGTTTAAAATCTTTAATGGAAACCCCCTTTGTTATTGCAGATTTGAATTGTTTACGCAAAAATAAGCAAATTTTATTCGAGACATTTTTTCGAATTGTGGATCGCTGGCGCTATAATCGGAAAAAACGATTTATCGTGATACCATAGGTAATTATAGAAACGGTCTAATATCTCGAGAAATACACTTCCAAATAAAAGACCAAAAAATACGTGTTTAATATTTTTCAAGAACCTACCGAATATCATCAAACACGACCCTCCACTCCACCCCCTGTGGGGTGGGGTGGGGAGTAACTTTAAAATCAAATAGGAATCCCCATGTTTTATTGCAGATTTGAATTTGCATCTATCCATAATTCAAAAAAATGTCTCGAATAAAAGTTACTTCTTTTTACATACGAAATCCAAATCTGCAATAAAAAATGGGGGCTCCCCCCCTCCAGAGGGTGGAGTGGATGGAGAGTCGTGTTTGATGTTATTCGATAGGTTCTTGAAAAATATTAAACAAGTATTTTTTGTTTTTTTATTTGGAAGTGTATTTCTCGAGATATTAGACCGTTTCTATAATTTATCTATGGTATGACGATAAATCGTTTTGTCCGATTATAGCGCCATCTATCCACAATTCGAAAAAATATCTCGAATAAAAGTTGCTTATTTTTAGGTAAACAATAAAAATCTGCAATAACAAAGGGGGTTTCCATTAAAGATTTTAAAGTTACTCCCCCTTACCTCAAAGGGTGGAGTGGGGGGTAGTGTTTAGTGTCATTCGATAGATTTTTGAAAAATATTGAACATGTATTTTTCAGTTTTTCGATCCAATCTTCATTTCGCGAATTATTCGATCGCCCCGCAAATTATTTGATCGTCCCGCAAATTATTCGATCGTCCCAGGCGACGAGTTCCACCCTGGGCACCAGGTACCTCGAAGACCATCGCCGTCAGGAAATTCGTGTTCAGTTACCTCCAAAACCCCTAAGTATATAAATTGAACTCATTTCCTTCAATATTCCCTGAGTTCTAAATTTTTCATTTTTCATCTCTTCGAGATGCATTTTGGAAATGCATTTTCTTATGCACAAAATTTTTTGCCGGAGATCAATTTAGTTCACAAAATTGCCTGACATTCTCTCGAATCGAATGCAAAGAGTTGCATGACGATTCATCTTACTGCACAACATTCCGAGGTTTTGGGCTTTTTAGTGCTTCGTTGCTTCGCCTATTGACTACCGATACAAAACGTTAATTTACAATACATACAAGAACGCAACTATGTCGGTGAAACTATATAAAACACGGATCATATCCCAATCGGCAGAGGAGTCCGACAGGGCGATACCTTATCGCCTAAACTGGTTACCGCAGTACTAGAATATGCTTGTAAAAAACGTAACTGGGAAGAGAGAGTCCTGAACATTGACGGTAGAAGACTAACAAATTTGAAATTCGCAGACGACATAGTGTTCCTTTCTGACAACCTCAAAAAGATATCTATAATGCTACATGAACTTCCGTTAGGGTGTGCCAGTGTAGGTTTTAAAATAAATGTCTCCAAAAGAAAATTCATGACAAACCTAGTACCTAGTGGAAATATCAATATTGGAGACAACGAAGTAGAGCTAGTGGAAAAATACATACAGGGTGAGTCATGAGGAACTGTACATACTCCTACCTCGTATAGAGGCCCCTATGGGAAATAACAAATGACCATTAAAAAGTGTCTGCTCCCATTGTTTAATAATATACAGGGCGAGTTTCGCATTTTGACAGAAATTTGTATTCGTCATAATTTTTGAACGGTCAGATCGATGTGTCTCTTATTTTTGGTCAATCGTTACACTATTGCCACCTAATCAACTGATTTATTTAAACTAGAAAAAAATCAGGTCCGGCTTTTAAAAAATTAGTTCGTTTGGGTCTTAGAAAAAATTTCACCCTGTATAAGCTTTTTGAAAACTCTAATATGAATTTTACAAATTAGACAAATAGGCAATTAAAATAACATACTTATTTTTTTCCGCACACGATTGCTTAATTTTTTATAAAAAAAATCAAATTTGATTATGAATTAAAAGTTTGGTAAAGTGAACCATAGATTTAACAAAATTAACTTTTATTACCAAAATTAATTTTTTTTTTTAACAAATATTTAATTTACGTTACCACCAATCAACTGATTTATTCAAACAAGAAAAAAATCAGGCCCGGATTTAAAAAATAAATTTGTTTTGGTCTTAGAAAAAATTTCACCCTGTATACGCTTTTTAAAAACTCTAATATGATTTTTACAAATTAGACAAATAGGCAATTAAAATGGCATATTTATTTTTTTCCCCACACGATTACTTATTTTTTTATAAAAAAAAATCAAATTTGACTATGAATAATTAAAAGTTTGGTAAAGTGAACCATAGATTTAAAAAAATAACTTTTATTACAAAGATGAATTTTTTTGAACAAATATTTAATTTATGTTATCACCCAATCAACTGATTTATTCAAACTAGAAAAAATCAGGCCCGGATTTAAAAAATTAGTTTGTTTGGGTCTTAGAAAAAATTTCACCTTGTATACGTTTTTTGAAAACACTAATATGAATTTTACAAATAAGACAAATAGGCAATTAAAATGGCATGTTTATTTCTTCCCCACACGATTACTTATTTTTTATTAAAAAATCAAATTTGACTATGCATAAAAAGTTTGGCAAAGTTTTTGCATAGATTTAAAAAAATTAACTTTTTTTACAAAAATTAATTTACAAAAACAACGTTTTTCTTAAAATTAAAAGTTTTACCATTTTTTTTCTATAACACGTCTAGATCTAAAACTTCCCATAACACTTCTTTTGGACTCTATAGTTTAACATAGACGTGATCAAATTGATAAATTTTAAATTTTTCCACCTAATTTTTGCAATTTACAAGTTTGCAACTTTTACAAGAAGACTGAAAGTCTACAACACTTTTCATAGTCTTCACAATGGTAAGAGGTATGTGCTGTAAAAATTTCAGAAAAAAAAATATTAAAATTGAACAGAGTTGTAGCGAGTTAAACCGTGAGTTCATTTTTTTTTCAGTTTTAGGTTAAAATTCCGATTTTGACAAATTTGATTTTTTAATAAAAAATTAAGTAATTGTGTGGGGAAAAATAAATATGCCATTTTAATTTCCTACTTGTCTTATTTGTAAAATTCATATTAGAGTTTTCAAAAAGCGTATACAGGGTGAAATTTTTTCTAAGACCAAAACGAACTAATTTTTTAAATCCGGACCTGATTTTTCTCTAGTTTGAATAAATCAGTTGATTGGATGGTAACATAAATTACTTATTTGTGCAAAAAAAATTAATTTGTGTAATAAAAGTTATTTTTTTTAAATCTATGTTTCACTTTAACAAAATTTTAATTCATAGTGAAGTTTGATTTTTTTATAAAAAAATTTAATAATCGTGTGCGGAAAAAAATAAATATCCCATTTTAATTGCCTATTTGTCTAATTTGTAAAATTCATATTAGAGTTTTCAAAAAGCATATACAGGCTGAAATTTTTTCTAAGACCCAAACGAACTAATTTTTTTAAAGCCGTACCTGATTTTTTTCTAGTTTGAATCAATTAGTTCATTAGGTGGTAATAGTGTAACGATTGGCCAAAATAAGAGACACATCCATCTGACCGTTCAAAAATTATGACGAATACAAATTTCTGTCAAAATGCGAAACTCGCCCTGTATATTATTAATCAATGGGAGCAGACACTTTTTAATGGTCATTTGTTATTCCCCATAGGAGCCTCTATACGAGGTAGGAGTATGTACAGTTCCTCATGACTCACCCTGTATACCTTGGACACGAAATAAAGATCACAATAGACAACCAAACATGCGAACTACGAAGAAGAATAGATCTAGCACGGGCAGCCTATGGAAAACTCAAAGACATCTTTAAAAGCGATATACCAATTTCTTTAAAACGTAAAACATTTGACTAATGTGTGTTGACTTATGTGATGACCTATGGTGCCGAAACTTTGGCATTGATACAGCTACAACTTTTAAAACGCTGCAAATAGCTCAGAGGAAAATAGAAATGTCAATGTGGAGTATATCTCTTTGTGACCGAGTTAGAAATGAAGACTTAAGATGAAGAACAGGAGTTACCGATGTAATTTTCCGAATTTCCACACTGAAATGGAACTGGGCCGGACACGTCGCCCGAATCAGTGATGAAAGTTGGACGAAGAGATTACTTGAGTGGAGGCCGAGATTAGACAAAAGAGGTAGAGGAAGACCCTCTACTCGTTGGACGGACGATCTCAAGAAAATGTCAAGAAATTGAATGCAAAGTGCTCAAAATAGACAATGGACAAAAATGAGGGAGACCTATGTCCAGCAGTGGACGAAAAGGGCTGGGTGATGAAGTGGAAGACCACAGGTTAGATGGATAAATAACTTAACAAAATTGCCGGAACAAATTGGAAGTATATTCCTCAAGGTAGATATCAATGAAAGTGGTTGGGAGAAGCCTATGTACAAATATAGAGAAAATAAGAAGAAATAATGTCTTAGATATATAGATAGGTATATAGAACGTTTAACATGAAAAAGTAGAATAAAATTTTAAGTTTTTCTTTTTATTTGTTATTTATAATGTTCATATAATTTTAGAGTAAAACCAGTAATTACTGTTCATGTTTGTTTTGCGTTTTTAAAGAATATCACAAGAAAAGCATGAATTGAAACTAACACTTCTCTATTTCTAAACCATTTTCTGTGATGTGTCGCTGGCCTATTTACACAGTCCAGAGGGTTTCTTCTAACAAAAGTATTAAGAAATTCAACCTTTTAAAGTTAGATGTCGCATCAGTTTTAGAATCTTAAAATTATATTAACAATGGCTGAATCATAAGAAAAGAATTTGATCTGTTATTTTAAGAATCGAGTCAATATTTTTTAAGTGTTTTGTCTAAATAAGCTATGAATGCTTTATATGTAATCAGTGGCGTCGTATCACGCTAGAATTGAATTATTATTAATGATGAATCAAAAATCAGGGGCACCGATATTTAAATTGTTTAGGGATGGTTTAGTTGATCATAATATAAAATATAATATTGATCATATTATCGTCATTAGCAACCCTTTAGAGAGATACCGTCTCCACTAGGCATGACTCCTTTTTAAAAATGTAACTCTATAATTATGTTAGTTGTTTGTTCAAAGGGGTGTAAGTATAAATTTGGATTTGTTATCCAATGATAACAAAGACCACTAGCTTCTTAAATTATTGAACTGTGCCCTGAAAGGGTAAGTAAATATATAATTATAATTTTTTTATTTATTGATTGCATGTAGTGAATAACCTATAATAAAAAATAATTATGAGAAGAACAAGATGAGAATTGACAAAACATAACAAATAAATCTGATGGTTAACTAACCTGTATATGCTACTTTCATGTTTGTCCTCGTTAGGCAGGCAGTTCTCTTCAACTCACATTCTGAAGGAAAGGTTCTTCCATCCCTAGAGCAAACAGGTCTCATAACTGGCTCACAAGTGTCTGCACACTGACAATGGGCGATTCCAAATTTGTTGATGATGCATTCTTCTCCGGCCACACAGTGAACACTTATGCAAGGATTGATACCTGAAAAAAAAATAAGTGTAAGAACGCTATTCATATAAATTTATAATATACTTTTTCTATAATACAATCACAATAAAGATGCTCTAGAAATAAACAAACCAAGACACGCTGAATGTTACGAGGAGCAGTCCCAAATCATGATTTACAAAGTTTATAGTTGTTAAGCAGAATTCGGGAATGCTCCTCGTGACATTCAACGTTTCTTGTTTTGTTTATTTCTAGTGCATCTTTATTGTGATTTTAGTATAGTGTAGGTAATTATTATGGTGGTGGTTTTAGACTGTCAGTGACCTGTCGAGTACTAAGCACAGAATTGACATGTCGGGAATGTGCAGATGATCAGCTCATAGGCGGAGACAGATATCCGCGCCGCGAACTCCGCGCCGTGTGAGCGCCGCGCGTTCTTGGCGCGATTATTGTTCGTTAAAATTTATCATTTTGACGAACCAGAGGAAACTTACGAACGTTTAGTAATTGTAGATAATCATGTCTCTGTCCTGTCCTGTACTTCTACTACATCTTATTTTGGTATTATTCTGAAACTATTTTCTTGTGTCATCTTATGCAATTTACTATTTTATGTGGAATAAGCCACAGTTTGCGAACATTTCGGGAACTACCTTTTTCGCTTCCCGGCGACACAATTATAATGGTAGGGGAGCCCAAGCGGGGATTTTTGCAGTTACTCGAGCGCGTCAGATTATCATATGGGAGAAACGTTGTACCCTGCAGATGTACCTCCACCATCTATTGGCTCTTAACACAGGGGGGTTCGTTCAGGGGGGCCCGAAAAAAAAATTTATCCTTAAAAATACTCGAAATTGTCAGATTAAGATTAGGTAAGTTAAGTACATGCAGAAGAGTCTATATTTCAAAAATATGACGATTTGAGCGGCGTACGGAAATTGGTGAGTCAAAAAGTTTCACAAAAAAAAGCGAATATTTTGCGAAATGAACGTCGTCAGATTGAAAAACTAAAATCTACGTGTTCAATGTTTTTCAAAAATCTATCGAAAAATACCAAACATGACCCCCATGGAGAGGGGGGGGGGTAAATTTAAAATTTTAAATACAAATCCCGCGATCTTTCGCAAAATAAACATTATATCGAAAAACTGCAAAATACACTTTATCAATATTTTTGAAAAATCTATCGAATGGTTCCAAACACGACCCCCCACAGAGGTGAGGTGGGGGGGGGGGGGGGTTACTTTAAAATCTTAAGTGGTAGCCCCCATTTCTTATTGCAGATTTGGATCGTTTGTATAAAAATAAACAACTTTTATTCGAAACATTTTTTCTAATTATGGATAGATGGCGCTGTAATCGAAAAAAATATTGTAGGAAATGGAAAATTAAATTAAAAAATGGGAAGTCCCCACTAAAATGGAAAATTTTACCTAATTTTTTTGGTTTTAGGACCTAATAATCACAGCCCAATAGGTCCCCAAAGCGCTCGAGTGACTGCACATTTAGCATACTTTGCTCCCCTACCATAATATATCTGCTTGTTCCTACAACCAGAAACAAAATTAGAGAACTATAGGTTCTTCCAAGTTGTGCGTTACCTTTTTCGTTTTCCGGTGACACAATTGTAATGTATCTGCTTGTTTCAACTGCGTAGCTTCACCAGAAACGAAATTAGAAAACTATAGGTTCTTCCAAGCCCTGTGTTAACTTTTTCGCTTTCCGGTGACCCAATTATAATCTATCTGCTTGTTCAAACTCAGTTGCTTCACCAGAAGCGGAGTTAGAAAACTATAGGCTCTTCCAAGTTGTGCGTTACCTTTTTCGTTTTACGGCGACACAATTATAACATATCTGCTTGTTCCAACCCCGTTGCTTCACCAGAAGCGAAGTTAGAGAACTATTGGCTCTTCCAAGTTGTGCCTTTTTGGCTTTCCGGTGACCAAATTATAATATATCTGCTTGTTTCAACTCCGTTGCTTCACCAGAAGCGAAGTTAGAAAACTATAGGCTCTTCCAAGTCGTGCGTTACCTTTTTCGTTTTCCGGTGACCCAATTATAATATATCTGCTTGTTCCAACTCCGTTGCTTCACCAGAAGTGAAGTTAGGAAACAATAGGCTCTTCCAAGTTGTGCATTCCCTTTTTCGCTTTCCGGCAACACAATTGAAATATATCTGCTTGTTCCAACTCCGTTGCTTCACCGGAAGCGAAGTTAGAAAACTATAGGCTCTTCCAAGTCGTGCGTTACCTTTTTCGCTTTTCGTTGACACAATTATAATATATCTGCTTGTTCCAACTCCGTTGCTTCACCAGAAGTGAAGTTAGGAAACAATAGGCTCTTCCAAGTTGTGCATTCCCTTTTTCGCTTTCCGGCAACACAATTGAAATATATCTGCTTGTTCCAACTCCGTTGCTTCACCGGAAGCGAAGTTAGAAAACTATAGGCTCTTCCAAGTCGTGCGTTACCTTTTTCGCTTTTCGTTGACACAATTATAATATATCTGCTTGTTCCAACTCCGTTGCTTCACCAGAAGCGAAGTTAGGAAACTATAGGCTCTTCCAAGTTTTGCGTTACCTTTTTCGTTTTCCGGTGACCCAATTATAATATATCTGCTTGTTCCAACTCCGTTGCTTCACCAGAAGCGAAGTTAGGAAACTATAGGCTCTTCCAAGTTGTGCTTTACCTTTTTCGTTTTCCGGGGACCCAATTATAATATATCTGCTTGTTCCAACTCCGTTGCTTCACCAGAAGCGAATTTAGGAAACTGTAGGCTCTTCCAAGTTGTGCGTTACCTTTTTCGTTTTCCGGTGACCCAATTATAATATATCTGCTTGTTCCAACTCCGTTGCTTCACCAGAAGCGAAGTTAGGAAACTATAGGCTCTTCCAAGTTGTGCCTTACCTTTTTCTCTTTCCGGTGACACATTTATAATATATCTGCTTGTTTCAACTGCGTTGCTTCATCAGACATGAAGTTAAAAAACTATAGGTTCTCCAAGTTGTGCGTTACCTATTTCGCTTTCCGGTGACACATAATATATATCTGCTTATGAATGTTTTTTTGATATTGATAACTATTTCCGAATTGAAAGTCTAAAGGTCAAGTAAACTTGATTTCAAACTCGAATTGTGGCTTATTTTTAATACAACATGTTATTTTTAGTACAACAATGAACTAACCTTTTTTACATTGGTCCGCATGTATATTTTTTATTTCAGCTTCTATTTCCGTTCAGATCGGATTTAAGTTGTTTCTTTAAATTAAATGGTTGTTTATTGAGGATCCCACAATAATGATTTTCCACGGTAAACATCAATAAGTTAGATATTTCCTTCCGACAGTTCCGATCATTCCATTACTAACAAATATTCAACTCAGACGCGCCAAAACCAACAAACCACTCGCAAACCCGTCCAAATACGTACTGCGAACCATCAAAGCGTTTGTTGAAAAACCGACAGAATTTAGATCGTGGTGCGCCGTGTGCGTGCCGTTTGTGCGTCACTTGAAAACACGTACTAATCTGATGAATACGCTGCGCGCGAGCGGCTCGCACACCGAGCAGAGCGCATATGTATATCCGCCTTTACTAATGCAAGGCACACGAACAAAACATGTAATTTTCATGATAAGACAACTGGCGAAGAATTAAAAAAAACGAACGATTTTGAAAAAACGATCTTGAAAGTGTATGATTGGGTACTAAGGTACTCAATGTGGTGTGTACTCAATAAGGAAAGGAATAACACGTAGTTCTCTCCTCAATGGAGGTTTGCTACTACAATTGCAAACTCTTCTCCGTCTTCAGCTGGTCTTATTAGCTGTTCAAAATTTAGCCATGTCCATTGTCGGATGTCTCTGAGCCAAGATAGTATTTTCCTTCCTAGTCCTTTCTTTCCCTAGATCTTTTCTTTCACTATGAGTTGAGCATATTGGTACTAATTACTTCTCAGTATGTGGCCTAGGCATGATGTTTTTCTAACTTTCACTGTGTTGAAAAGTTCTCTTTCCTTGCCTATTCTATGCAGCACTTCTTCGTTTGAGGTATGCAATGTCCATGAAATTTTGAGGATTCTCCAGTAGATCCACATTTCAACGGCCTCCAATTGATTTACGGTTAATGTTTTAAGGGTCCATGTCTCAACTGCATAAAGAAGAGTCGACCAGACGTAGCAGACTTTCTATTTTCGATCTTATTTCTAGATCAGGATTTAGGTGCAAGGTTCAGAGGTTTAGGTACGTTTTCGTTGTTTTGGAGTGACATCACTTTGGTTTGTTTAATGTTTATTTTCATACCAAATCACTCACAGGTCGAGTTGGTGTAGTTGGTGAGTCGTTGCAGACCCAAGTCGGAATACGCAATCAACACCGTATCATCGGCGTATCTGATGCTGTTGATATTTACGCCATTCACCTTGATTCCAATCTTGGAATCCTTCAGTGCCTCTTTAAATCGAAATTCGGAGTAAATATTAAACATCAGGGGCGAGAGAACACATCCTTGTCTAACTCCCCTCCTAATTTCTATTTCTGCGGATGTGAAGCCTTCGATCCTAACTCTGGCGTTTGGGTCCCAAGACCAGTTTTTTAATAACAGGTAGTACTTGGAGAGATTTAGGAGCAATACAATGAGTGAAATTTGGTACATGTATTCAGATTTTGAGTTTAGAAAGCATGTCTATTTTCCCATATACTGTAGATTAAATTTATGTTTTTATTTAATAAATAATATAATTTTTCGGATTATTTCCAACAAAATCTGGATGATACACCTTTATCAGTTGCAAATACCTAATCACAAAAAACTATTAATTCGAGATTTTATTCCATTTATTTTATTTTATTTCATGTTTTTTTTGTATAAAGTTTGAAAACAACAGTAATTTTGTATCATCCCACGCGCGAATCAATCTATTTTTTTCATCGATATTACAAGTTTTAATGAAGTTCATAACAACACATTCACTGGAGATCATATACAAACACCAATTCAAAAAGCAAATAAAAACTAATAACATTAAAAGTTGGTTAGTTGAAATTAACTTTATTTTATAAATAAATTGTTGGTGTATTTCGTTATTTCTTTTTAAAAACAATAATTGTAATTGTTGTTATACTGCTTGTTTTATTACTCACTGTCTCCAAAAGGTCCTGGCATGGACTTGACTGAAGTAGCAAAAGTACAGGGTAAATTCTCAAACACACATTCATTCATTCATGAAGCATAACAATCCCTAGGGATTATAGCTAACTCCATGGCGTTCAGAATCCTATTCTTGGGTGAGGTGGATTATTCCTCTATGTCATTTATAGTTTGCTGCGTATCTTTGCTGCAGCCGTGACTCTTTTCCATTTATTCATGTCCTTGCACTGAACTTTCCAGTCTTTAACATTCATTGTTCTTATATCTTCTTCTAAATATTCAAGCCATCTACTGCTAAACCTTACTCTACACCTGGACCATAGTAACGTCCAGTTAGTTATCCTTCTCAGCTTATCTGAATTTGGGCATCTCTGAATACATCCTATTCATTCTAAGCGAAGATATTTAATGTACCTGATTATATTTTTTTCCACCTACCTCTACTGAAAGTATACTTTTCCGGACCTGATTGTAGGGAGCAAAGTTCCTAGGGAGGAAAAGTAAAAGTGATGTCATGGTATTTCATTCATGAAATATAACTTATTGACGCCCTGTACAATATCTATTTTCTATTACATAAGTATTTATACATTTTAACGTTTATTTAAAAACACTCTGTATTTTGCAGAATGGTAAAAAACAGTAAATTGTTAATCTGATTTAACAATGTTTACATTAATAATTTGACTTATATTTGACAGTTGACAGTTATATTGTACCTACTTGTTAGTTTTAGTTCTAATAAATTTTGTTGGTTAGTTACATAAATAAATTAAGTAAAATTGAAAAAATGACTTGTTATTTGAGGAAGGTGGAAAAACCATATGTATAACATGGGAGTAAAGTGCCTTTTCCTCCCTTGAATGATTACGCCGGGCAGTAAACTTCATTCTCGGGAGGAAAAGTAGCACTTTCCTCCCTTCTTATACAAATAGCTATTCCCTCTTCTTATCTTTTGTATTCTTCTTCAATTTTGGTATTTGTTTTCATCCTTTTTTACCCCTCTCTGGTTACATTTTGACCCAGTATCGTTCTTATCAAAGATCAAATCTTAAAATCTACGACGTAAGAGCTTATAGAGGTGCAGTTTGTGGAAGCGATCACCACTTTTTAAAAGCAAAAATAATGTTTTTAAGAAGATGCCAGAAGGAACAACCAGTAGTTCGCTCAGAGATGGCAGAAGATGTAAGATATAATCTTATAAGCCTCGAACAAGATAGTGTAAAAATATTGTATCAAAACAGACTGAACGAGAAGCTTGAAAACATGAATTTCAATAACATCGAAGACCACTACAATTACATTAAAGAAAGTATTCACTCTGCAGCAAAAGAAGCCCTTGGATATTACGAAAAGAAAAACAAAAATACTCCATACTGGTGGGATGAAGAAATAGACACAGCGATAAAACAAAAGAAACAAAAGTATGAACACTATTTAAGTGCAAAAACAGATACCAATTGGTCTAATTACAAAAACCATCAAGCAAAGGTAAGACAAATGATAAGACAGAAAAAAATGAATCCTGGGATCAAAACTGCCAAAAAATAAATACATATATAGGAGGAACCAGAAGTACAGAAAGCTGGAAACTTATTAAATCTCTTAGGACCAACGACAAGAAAAAAGATTTAATCTCACCAATTTCGTTAGAAGCATGGGACATGTACTTCAGTAAACTGTTGCAAGAAGATCGAGGAGAATTCAAAATAAAAGAAAATAACCAAAACATACGCGTCGAAGCATCTCCTATAAGAATCACGAAAAAGGAAGTAAAGGATATCTGTACTTCACTCAAAAACAAAAAAGCACCCGGACCTGGCAATATACCCTCAGAACTAATAAAATATGGAACTGAAAAACTATATGAACACCTGACAATACTCTTTCAAAACTGCATAAACAAAGTAGAGGTTCCAGCTGAATTTAAAACCTCTACCATTTCAACTTTACATAAAAAAGGAAACAAACAAAACTGCGACAATTACCGTGGAATAGCAGTTACTAGTACCATTAGTAAAATCTATGGGAAAATGATCAAAAATAGAATAGAAAGAGAATACACTGATATGGAGGCAGAAGAACAGGCGGGTTTTAGAGCTGGTAGATCGACCATAGACCACCTTTTTTGTATCACTCAACTTATAGAAAAAAAGGTTGCTGTAGATCAAGAAGTCCACTTTTTGTTTGTTGATCTAAAAAAGGCCTACGATAGCATCCCCCAAAACAAGTTATGGAACACTCTAAGACAAACGAACATCAACTCAAATCTCATAAGAGCAGTGGAAAAACTATATGATAACGCCAACGCCAAAGTTAAAATAGGAACGAATGTGTCCAAAGGTTTTGTAGTAGACAAAGGACTGAAGCAGGGATGCTGCCTATCGCCGACACTTTTCAAAATATATCTGGAACAAGCATTAAAACTTTGGAAGCGGAAGTGCAGCGGCATGGGTATACAATTAAATAATAACAACCTGTACACTTTATGTTTTGCTGATGATCAAATTGTGATTGCCAACGATTATGACGATCTGGAATACATGACTCGGAAATTAATCGAAGAGTACAAAAAATGGGGATTAGAAGTTAACATAGAGAAAACAATGTACATGAACATCGGTGGCAACGAACAGAATCTAGTTTTAAACGACGGACAACACATTAAGTACAACAATAAATATTCTTATTTAGGAGTAGAAATCACGGACGACGGCAAATCAGATCAGGCTATAAAAAAACGAAACACTCAAGGTAGAAGGGCCATATCTCAACTAAATAGTATTATTTGGGATCAACATATATCCAAAAAAAAATAAACATCGAATATACAACACTATTATAAAGAGCATAGTAATGTATGGAAGTGACGTGTGGCAGTTAAAGACAACTACTGAAAGAACACTACAAGCCACGGAGATGGACTACTGGAGACGTGCCGCAGGAAAATCAAAACTCGAAAGAATTAATAACGAACGTATACGAGAGATTATGGGAGTCACACATACGATTGTCGAAGATATAAGAGTACAACAACTAAAGTGGTATGGACATGTGCAGGGAATGCCAGAACACCGTCTGCCAAAACAGATTCTAGATTGGTCACCACATGGTAAGAGAAAAAGAGGCCGACCCAGAAAGAGCTGGAGAGAAGGAATAGACAGAGAGATCCGAGAGAGAGGTTTAGACGAAGACCTTTGGGAAGATAGAGATGCATGGAGATTGGGCATCGGAAGACGTCGGAGGACGTTTTAAACCGATTATATATATATATATATATATCGTTCTTATTATTTTTCTTTCTCATTTCAGTTTATCTCTTTAAGACTGTTTATCTCTTTCTTGTTAATTGTCGCTGATTCCATTCCATAGATAACAACAGGTCTTATCAAAGTCTTATATAGGTCTATCTTTATTCTCTTACTTAGAGTCGTGCTTCTCAGCAGATTTATATTCATTTCATATGAAGGGTCACACGGAAAAACAGTGGATGTGAATTTTTGGTCATTTTGCGATTTTTGTACAATCTGTTAAGAAACAGTACTATCAACCTTAGTCCAGAGAAATAAGGTTTTTGTTAGGACACTTGAGCAGCCAGGTTGCAAATGGATTTTTTGGGTACTATATACCTAATACATTATAAATACAAAAATGGCCGTCACACTTCGCACGAGAAACTTAGTTATTAACAAATAAGGATCAAATATGGCAGTTTTTTCGTTTAAATCGCTACAGGTAAAAATAGGGTAATTAAGTATCTTATTTATAATATTTTCTTTTTTTTAGATGAGCCAAGGTTTAAAATGGCACTTTTTGAATTTTGGTCCGATCCTTTTTTATTTCGGAAAGTGCAAAATAAGACTAAAATTTCAAAAATAAAAAATGTGTTATAACTTTTGCGAAAATGACCTTAAGACTTTCATATTACACGAAAAATTGAGTCAAACATTCCACATAATGCACAAAAAATTTTAAGACGATTCGTCAATTAGTTTAAATTTTATTCAATTTGTTTATCGCAAAGAGCTTTTTTTTCGCAATGTTATTGTTCAGAAAGTAATAATCACATAGCAATTCTGTGAAAATCACATGCAAGAATAATAGTTATGTTTTTAAAGTATTGAAAAAAATCATTAAAAAGTCGTTTTTATCAATCCGAAAAAAGTTTAGAAAAATAGAGTCATTTTTGGCTTCTAAACAATTTGAATAATTTTGTTAATATTCACTATAGAGTAAATCTACTTTAGGATTTCAAAAGCTGATATTTTTATACGAATTTTCAGAAAAAAAAACTTTTTGCCTAGGTTAATTAGGTTCAAAGTTAGCCACTTTTATTATTTAATTCGCAGTTGCTCCTATATCATACATCAAATTCTCCTGTAACAGTGTTAGTTACCTTACTACTCCGAAACGGCTTGGCCGATTTTTATAAAATTTTACACGTATATTCTGTAGGACGTTGAAGAGGTTTAAATCTGTTTTTTATACCCATAAGTTATAAGGGGGGTTGCCCCCCTGACATTTTTTTAAATTTTTTTGGACAAAATTATCTACCTTAATTTTATATGATGTAGAATTAAAAAATACATATAACCCTTAATTTTCACTCTTCTATCACCAACCCCTGTTTGTTAATAGCCATCTATATATTTACATCTATAAAATTCTCCTGTCACAGTGTTAATTTCCATACTCCTCCGAGACCGCTTGACCGATTTTTATAAAATTATATATGTATATTCGGTAGGTCTTAGAATCGGTCGTAATCTATTTTTCATATCCCTGAGTGATAAGGGGAGTTCCCCCTAACATTTTGTAATGTTAGGTGGGGTTGTGTGTACATAAAGTACTCTATAAGACTACGAGTACATACAAATTCAAAAAATTATGATCAAAATCCATCAACAAGTTCCAGCGATATTAATGGCAGCGCATGTTTGCAGAATCAGTTTCATTTTTTGAGTGCACGTATTTTAGTATTTCTTCTCCACCGACCACGAATTAATTCCGTTCGGACGCCACTTTTAAAGCTTTGTTAACGACTCTGTTGAGGTTTAAAATTTACTCAAACTTTTACACATAACCTATATATATCTTCAGCTTCAAAATGGCTCTAGTTAGGTTGCTTAATTGTTATAAAACAAAGTAGCCGTCAATTAAATAAAAAAGTGGCTAACTTTGACCATAATTAACCTAGGCGAAAAGTTTTTTTTTTTTAAATTCGTATAAAAATACCAGTTTTTCCAATTCCATTGTAGTTTTAGCCTACAGTCAATATTAACAAAGTTATTCAAATTGTTTATAAGTCAAAAATGACTCTATTTTAGTAAAATGTTTTCTGAGCGATAAAAATTACTTTTTAATGATTTTTTTAATGCTTTGAAAATATGACTATTCTTCTTTCATGTTCTTCTCACATAATTGCTGTATCATTGTTATTTTCTGAAGAATAACATTGCGAAGAAAAGCTCTTTGGGATAAACAAATTTAATAAAATTTAAACCAATTGATGCATCGTCTTAAAATTTTTTGTGCATTGTATGGACTGTTTGACTCAACTTTTCATGCAATATGAAAGTCCTAAATTGATTTTCGCAAAAGTTATAGCAAATTTTTTATTTTCGAAATTTTTGTTTTATTTTGCAATATCCGAAGCAACAAATAATCGGACCAAAATTCAAAAAACACTATTTTAAACATTGGCTCATCTACTAAAAGAAAAATATTATAAATAAGACATTTAATGACCCTATTTTTACCTGTAGCGATTTAAACGAAAAAACTCTCATTTTTGGCCCTTATTTGTTATTAACTAAATTTATCGTCCAAACTGTGACGGTCACTTTTGTATTTATAATGTATTAGCGTTGTATTAGGTATATAGTACCCAAAAAACCCATTTGCAACCTGGCTGCTCAAGTGTCCCGAACATGGTATATTTTTGTCTTATTTCCCTGGTGTACCTGTGAATGGCCAAGAGGAAATAATGATGAGAATTGTCTTAAAAACACGTCACAAGATTGGACGCAAGGGGGAAAACAATGGATATGTAACTTTGTTTCTCATTTTACCGAAAATGCTTCCAGACACACATTCATCGTTCTTCCCTCTGACCCTTCATAATATGTGTTTTTGTCTTTTAGAATTCTTTCTTCTGTTCTCCCTTTTCCATTTTTTCTATTGTTATTCCCAAGTAGCTAAATATGGATAGAGTTTTAAATTTATGATTGTGTGTTGTTTTGTCGTCTTTCCATACCTTCATGTATTGCGTCTTGTGCTGGTTTATCTGTATCCCTATTGTCTAGGAAGTTTTTAGTTCTTTTTGCACTTATTTTTCTGTGAGAATTTCTGCTTCGTCGTTGTCTTGTACTCTTGATTTTACGGATCACCAATTGATCTTATAGATTAATAGTAGCTACGTCGTACTAAATGATCTTACTTCTTCACAACAGTGTATTTCCTCAGTAGTGAATGACATTTTTTCGCAATATTCTTCCCCTATTCTGCTGATCTGTTTATTTTATTTGTCATTTATCAATCTGTTTTCTAGTCCACTTATTTTAATACTAGGCGTCGCTCATGTTTTTTAAAAATTGTTTTATTTTAGATTTTTCTTTAGTATTTACACAGTTGTGCAAAGGTTTACTGAAACTTCTTTTTTGTACTTATGCTGGGTGGAAGCAAAAGAAATATTTTTCAATTTGCGACACCCTGTAGAGAAGACAAGGTACAAATGTGAGTATACACCGGAATCGTATTGTAGTCTTATCTTTTTTGAACATTTTGTTTTTGAATGTGTCTTATATATCTTTAGAAACAAAGAAAATAGACGGTTTGTAGTTTAACATGTGTTTTAACCGAAATGGTGGCACAGAGCCTCCATTAAACAATTTCGTCTCTCTTATGTTGCGCTGTACATACCGTGAATATGGTTGACAACTAACTCTGTCTATAAGAACTGGTGTCGATAAGAACTGCCTACGTTATGTGCCTTTCTGTTTTTAAAGTTGTGTTAGCTGTTATTTTTTATTGTTAATTTTGTTTTGTAGGATCATACGATTCCGATGTATACTTACACTTTGTGTCGCGTCCTCCCTACAGGGCGCCTCAAACTTAACATAAGAAAAATATTTTTTCTTTCACCCGGTATAAGTACAAAAAAAAGTTTGAGTAAACCTTTGCACAATCCGTTATAGTCTAGTCGCAACCTAGGGGGTCCCGTGGGCACGTTTAGCTCGCCGCGATTTGATGGCGGTATTATAGGTTTTTTGGGTCGCTGAATCCAATGGAAGTGGTCTGGGAGCCCAAATGTGGTGCGTTTAATTGTTCTTAACAAATTATAGTAAAATTAGGTTTTTTTCAGGAATTATTAGAAGTCCTGTAAATAAATTGATAGTGTTAAGGTCTTCTCTGGTGTATTTTTGGTTGCTGAATTGAATGCGACTAGTCGCGATTACTCAAAATATGCTCTTATTTTCTTAATAACAAAATAATTGTTTATTCGCCGAAAAGCTCGAAATGCGCTATCTATAGCAAGTTTGTAGTCTTTCTCATAGTATTTTTATACGATAAATCGATTTCCACTAGTCGTGATAGCTTAAACCACGTTCCGACTGTTATTCATAAATTATTGCAAAAATAAAGGTTTATAGTACGTTTACTCACGGTTTTTGCTCTAAATTTTAAAAAACCACTTGGATTGACATGAAATTTGGCATACACGTAGCTAACATGTCAAACAAAATAAGTGATATTGTGCCGATGTCTGCTTTTACGCTCGGGGTGAGTTTCACCCCTTTTCGGAAGAGATAAAAGAAACCTTTAAAATAAGTCCGGAAGTGGATAAACTGATTAATTCTAAGCAACTTTTGTTCTATACAGTTTTTTCAGTAAGTCAATACTTTTCGAGTTATTTGTTTTTTTTTTGAAAAATGAACATATTCACTCGCAAATAACTCGAAAACTATTGACTTAGTGAAAAAACTCTATAGAACAAAAGTTGCTTAGAATTAATCAGTTTATCCAATTCCGGACTTATTTTAAAAGTTTATCTTTTCACCCTCGAAACGGGGTGAAACTCACCCCCAGTGTAAAAGCACACATCGGTACAATATCTTTTGTTTTGTTTGACATATTAGCTACGTGTACGCCAAATTTCATGTCATTCCAAGTGGTTTTTTAAAATTTAGAGCAAAAACCGTGAGTAAACGTACTATGAACCGTTATTTTTGCAATAATTTATTAATAACAAAGTCGGAACGTGGTTTAAGCTATCACGACTAGTGACAATCGATTTAGCGTATAAAAATACTATGAAAAAGACTACAAACTTGCTCTAGATAACGCATTTCGAGCTATTCGGCGAATAAACAAGTATTTTGTTATTAACAAAATAAGAACACATTTTGAGTAATCGCGACTAGTAGCATTCGATTTAGTGACCAACAATACACCAGAGAAGACCTTAAAACTATCAATTTATTTACAGAGCTTCTAATAATTACTAAAAAACACCTAATTTTACCATAATTTGTTAATAACAATTAAACGCACCACATTTGGGCTTTTAGACCACTTCCATTGGATTCAGCGACCCAAAAAACCTATATTACCACCATCAAATCGCGGCGAGATAAAAGTGCCCACGCGACCCCCTATGTTGCGACTAGACTATTAATCTGTTCACGAAAAAATCAACTATGAAAATGAGCATAATTTTCTATATGCCTAACTTATGCCTCGCAGTATATTACATTAAACGCTGGCTAGTTGTAGCTAGGAGTTAAAAGCGCCTACAAATTTTATTTAAAAGTTTAACCTGTGTTGCACTTAAAATCAATATTTGCATCATATAAAGCGTCCAGCTCCAGTGGTATTTACTATCAAGCAAGCAGACAAAAACCACCACCAAAACTATAAAAGTTGATTAACCTGAACTGCATTTTCCCCGGTAAATAATATTCATCGGCTTTCTGGCTCGGCAAGCCTCCTGTCGCAGGGTACACTCATTCGAATAAGTTTTTCCGTCGGAGCCGCATACTGGAGTAAACTCCAAGGGACAGGGGTCTCCACATCGGCAGACGGGGTTGCGGTGCTCATCCAACTGGCACACTTCAGGCTCGGTGCATTGGACACCGGCACAAGGATCTGGAATTAAGCACAGAGTATATTAGTACATGTGAAACGATGTTGCCACATCACGATATTTAACTACCTTTGTTCTTGGCTCAAATAAATGTACATGAATCAAAGACGTTCAATTGAGACTCTGAGACGTTTTAAGAGATTAATGTATCAATATAACGTTTAGAAAACCATAAAATCCTTTATAAATTAGAAAAAACTTTAGGAAAAACTAGGAAAATCCTTTTATAGTTTAGAAAATAGTAAATTTCATATTTAAATTAAGCACTTTTGTTATGTAAAAGTAGATGCAGTTAAATTGGCTGATACTCTGCCGAGATAGAAAATATAGCTTTAGGCATGCTGATCAAATGTTCTCATTGCCCCAAAACTCAAAATTCTCTTTCTGAGTTAACTCAAATTATATATTTTTATAATACACTGCGCGCCAAAAGTAACGCATAGCTTTTTTGCAAATAAATTAAAACATGCTAGTTGTACTTTATTTTCATAGATGTATAGTTGTACTTGACTGTAGTTGTACGCTACAGTCAAGGAAAACAAATGGAAATGGATCGGCCACATTTTGAGGAAAGACCAAAGCAGCATAGCAAGACAAGCACTTGAATACCAACCAGAGGGGAAAAGAAAGAGAGGCAGACCAGACAACAGCTGGAAAAGAACAACAACGAGAGAACACGAAAAAATTGGATTAAGATGGGGCGAAGTCAAAGAGCGAGCCAAAGATAGAAGAGAGTGGAGGTAATTAGTTCACAATTTATCCAGAGAATAAAAACAAAAGAAGATGCGCTGTCCAGGCCAGACAGCAATCTTACACTTTTGGCCAAGAAACGCATAAGCGCCCAATACTCCACAAGGAGGGATGGAACGAGGGAGAGAGTTGTACTTTATTTTAATTTGAATTTAGTTGGTATGGAATCATTATCATTCAATCTTCGCTTGTCCACTGCTAAACATAGATCTTCCTCATAATTTTCCATCTATTTCAATCTTGTGCCTCTTGCCAATTCCTATTACAACGTTTTAGATCATCAGTTAAACGTGTTGGTGGACGACCTCTGCTTAGGTAACCATCATCTCTTGGTCTCCATTCCAGTATCCGCTTTTACCATCTGTTATCTGTCATTACTCTCTACTGTATCAGCCACTTCTGTTCTTTGTCATAGCTGGCAGTTTGGGATCTTGTCTCGTAGTGAAACGCCCAACATAGCACGCTCCATCGCCTTTTGAGACACACGGATCTTTTACACTGTTCTCCCTGTCATGGTCAACGTTTCCGCATCGTAAGTCAACACTGGCAAAACACACTGATTGGCAGATTTTTCTTTTAGGGCATATTCGTATGCCAGAGGATTTGAAAATAGGGTTCAGCTTGCCGAAGGCTGTTTAAGTCAGTCTTATCCAACGGAGAAGCTCAACGGTTTGGTTATCTTTTTCTATGCGAATCTCATGACCTAGGTATTTATAGGCCATTACCTGGACTGCGGATCTTGTTTCTACACCTATATCTTCGCTGAGTACAAGATTTTTCATCATCTGGGTTTTAGATATATTTATTTTCAATCCTTCCTCTAGCAAGGAAAGGTAGAGCTGATTTAAAAGTTCTTTGGCTGCGTCTATCCTATCAGCTATTAGTACAATATCATCTACAAACCTCAGATGGTTAAGCTTTTCTCCGTTTATGTTTATGCCCGTGCCGGTCAGTTTTGCCCTTTTACATATATATTCCAAAATATGGGATGGAATACATTGTGCTGAATATTCAAAGGCGGTTTTCAAGTTTACTAACAGTTTTTCCTTTGAAATCAACCACCAGCAGCAAGAAAATAAAAATTTATCAGAAATGGACTGTATTATTATCGTTACTTTTCGCGAAGAGGGGTACCGTCACGTTGAACTTGCTGAACAGTTTAATGTCACTCAGTCAACCATTTCAAGAGTCGTAACACGTTTTACTGTTACTGAAAGACTGGAGGAGACCCAGTCAAGGCCGGGTTAGAAGGGTTACGACTCCCAACCAAGGCCTGTTTTTGACACTTGGTACACTGAAACAGTGTACCACAAGGTTTGTTACCAGTACTCCTCTACAAAATAAATTTTTTGATTGATATAACTTTAGAAGTAGATTGTATGGTAGTATATTGAAAAGAAGAATTAGAAGAGGAGAATAAATTGAAGAACAAAGCGTCTTCAGAGCAGGAAGGACAACACATTTACCCTTCAACAAGTAATTGAAAAATGAACATCTCGAAACCTCCCTACTCATCTGGTATTTATAGATCTGGAGAAGGCTTATGATACAGTCACTTTACCACTCCGATTTAGTGTCTTGACGAAAACGGACCTTAGTAAAACATATCTAAAAGCACTAGTGAACATCTATAAAAGTCCTCAAAGCATGGTAAAAACAGGAAATACTTTCTCAAGAGTTATTACAGTAACGAAAGGTTTGCGACAAGGATGTTGTCTTTCCCCTACCCTATTAAAAATATATATATCCAAGAAGCACTGCACCAGTGGAGACATAAATATGGGGAAATTGGGTTGAAGCTTAACAACCATTATCTGACAACGCTGTTCTTTGCAGATGATCAAGTACTAATTGCAAGCTGTAAAGAAGATACAGATTATATGCTTAGAAAACTCAAAGATGAATACGAAAAATGCGGGATGGATGAGTATGGATATGTCAAAAACAGAATATATGCGAATGGGCAGTGAAGACAAAGACCCGGATTTGGAAAGTAGCCAAATGAAAAGGTGATACGAATACAAATATTTGGGAAGTATTATCTGCAGTAAAGAAACAATGGAACGAGATATCGATTATAGAGTGCAATAAGGCAGGAAGAGTGTTCACATTCTGAATTCGATACCTTGGTCCAACAGAGCTACTTTGAAAACTAAAATAACAATCTACAAAATAATTATAGACCCATCCTTACATATGGAGCAATGAATGTTGGCAAATGACAGCAAAAGGAAAGAAAAAAGTTGACCCGTTTGAAATGCACTACCTGAGAAGAGCTTGTGTCGTATATCAAAAGCACAACGTATACGTAATACTGAAATTAAAATAAAAACAAATAGAGTACACAAAACTTCGGAAAGAATAAAAACCAGACACGTGCAGTGGATGGACAATTACAGATGGCCAAAAAGAGCTATGGAATATAATTCAAGTAATAGAAGCAAACGAGGAAGACCAGCCAATTCTTGGATACAAGGTTTTATGGAAACCATGAAAAATAGAGCTATTGATGAAGACACCTGGAGAAATAGAAAAGGATGGCGATCGAAATGCGGGAAGCGGCAGAAGCTGCAGGACACTCTATTCTAGGGGGTCTAGGTACTGTCTTTTTTAAAACATTTTTATATACTTGGCTTGGTTGGTGTCACGGACTCCGCAAATTTTGTAATCCATTTTAAAAATAGTTCCAGGCTAATTAGGTACTTGAAATTTTCAGAATATCTCAGAGATGACCAACAATGCAATATTTAACTGCTATTGTATGGATAAATGGATTTTTTTTAATTTTAAACCATTTTAAAAATGTGACTAATGCTATGACATTTGAATTCCATTTTAACGTAAGTTAAGACATCGAGAGATGGTAGCTCAGCAGTGGAGCGTTAGACCGGAGATCGAAAGGTCCTGAGTTCGAAACCTGCCTGCCGCTTAACTTTTTTTAATTTTTTTAATACATAATTAGAAGTTAATATATGTACTTAAAATTCATATTTTATATGTTAATTATTATATTATGCCATTTTAAAAAACCGTGGTATTATAAAAAGTACTTTTTTATACTAGTGTAATTTTTGGAATTATAATCTGGACCTCGGATGTAAACTACACTATCTTATTTCGAGTAACTGTGTTTAGCGTGTATTTGCAACAAAGTTAAAAGCACTTAGGATGTTAATAAAAATCTGATATATCCCATAATTAGTTGGAAGACCATTACCTCCTATTGTATGGATAAATGGATTCTTTGTTAAATTTCAAGCTATTTTAAAAATGTGACTAATGCTCTGACATTTGAATTCCATTTTAATGTACGTTAAGACATCGAGAGATGATAGCTCAGTGGTAGAGCGTTAGACCGGAGATCGAGAGGTCCTGAGTTCGAAACCTGCCAGTCGTTTACGTTTTTTTAATTTTTTTAATACATAATTAAAAGTTAATATACTTAAAATTCATATCTTAGCCAATACTTAAATTTTCATAGATGTTTGGTAACCATTCGTCTAATATTTTCATGTAACTAGCTCTAGCAATTTTAGATATTAGCGCAGCGTTACATTCTGTGGATTTTATGCTGTGACCTTTTTTGCGTTCAATATGCGTGCTCTAAGTTTAATTTTATAACGTAGTGGATCGGAGTTTTCTTTGATTTATATGAGTTTAAAGTCGATTACAAAATTCTTTTATGACATAAAAATTGAAACAAAAAAATAATTTTATATTGGGTCCTATAAATAATAAAAACGTTTTATTATAAAAATTTCTGTTTTATAAAAGTGTAATTTTCTACTACAAATGTTAGATATAACTCAAAAGTATACATAGGTACATTAAAGAGAAACGAAATAATTTTTTAACAGCAAAATTAGATCAAGCGTTACAAAAAACTACAAAAATTGTTCGAAATCTTATTCATTCCAGTGTCAACACCGGTAAAATATACCTGTATAACCAAACTTTATAATAACGCCATATAAATAATAAATTTAGCAGGCAACCCTAAGTGCAATTTTTTTATGGCTCTATATAATCCCGTTATAATTCGCTTACTGAATTAACAACTTCATTTATATATCATATTAATAAAACCAAATATGACATTAAAATATTATTTCACTCTTTTCACTATATTTGTTTGAAACAATCGAAAAACAGATATGGGAATTCTAATAGTTTTTAAACAACTTCATATATTTTATGATTAAAGTTTTTGCATAAAGAGTGACTATCAAAATGTACTCAGGAAATTAGTAGGCAATTATTTTAGACTATAAAATGTTATTTCCTACTTTATGGTAATAGTAAATGTTACAAAAAATGCAATCATATCCGACCCATGGCTACTTGAGCCTCGCTATACGTTTCAAGACACCAGTACACTGTCAACATAGTGATCTACATGTTAAAGACTGATGCCACAGTATAAAGAGGGACAGTAAAACCTCTTCTATGTCGGCACTTTGATCTCAAGAAGTAATACCGGCAGTACGCAATTTGTAATTCACCAGTGGTGGATGCGGATTTTCCCTGTTAAAACCCGTACGTTTCTACGCGACTAGCAAGGCAAGAGTGGTGGTCTAGCGACTGGGAGCCTTGCGCGGTCGCCATGCGCGTTGAAAGATTTTACTTCCAATTTTTCGGAGAGTAGTTCTACTGCCCCTCTTGCCCTCTTGATGTTGTCAATAATGCGATTAATTTATAGATCACTTCATTTTGAGACATGTTTTATTTAACTTCTCATTTAATTATTTTAATTTTTGTTCTAGTTCACTCATATTTATACTAAATAGTATTATATCATCCGCAAACCTCAAATAACTCAATGTTTCAGATGCACACCATCAACGTTTAAACCTTTTTCGCGCCTGTGTGGGACACGGGCCACTCAAGAAGAATATCCCCACAGTTTCTCTCCTGCAATGCTGCCAGGAACACCCTATGAGCAAGCTCTAGGGAAGATACCACAAATAAGAAAACCTAAAATAAAGAGAACGAAAGGAATAAACTATCTTCTACCAAAACTGCTGGGGAAAAACTCAGCAAAAAGGATCCAAGCACCCCTAGCGTAAGAACAGAACAAGTGGGTCGAGGTGGACGTGGAGGTTGCGGTCGATGTCGATATCCATGTAAAACAAATACATTGTAGTGAATGGAAGAAAACAGAACAGGTAATTTAGCGCGATGCCATTCAGGAGGTTAACATCGATGTTTGAAAATAAAATGAGTTTGTTTTACATGGATGTCTACTGCGCGGCCTACAAGGATGCTTCCCTGTGATTGGTCCGTTCGTAGCCAAGTTGTCATTACCTGCGCTACCTGAGTTGATACTTTTTATATAATCCCTTTTTTGTATTCAGTTTATTTTTGAATTTCTAAAGTAATTAAATTCAGTAAATTTTTGAAATATTAAGAAGGATCTGATTATTTACAGCTGACATTTCATCACTATTATCACTTGACTGACACAATATCGCAAAAGCACAGTTTTTTTGGTCATCCAAATTTCATTAAACTACTTCACTTGATAGTGGTTCTAGCTCGACTGACAGCGCAGGTGACCTCCTTGTTATGTGATGTCGACATCGACCGCGACTTAACTACTAGCATCCACCACGACCTACACCTCCACCTCGACCCACTTGTTCTGTTCTTACCCTTAGAGTGCGCAGATGAAACGATACCGAACCGAGGAAACGAATTGCAAATCTACAGCTAGCGAAATCAATGTACAAATAATAGACCGTGATAATGATAATGCATAAGCTTAAAATTGCCAATTGAGGCAACTGAAAGACAGCCCATGGAAAAGAGTAAAATTTAAAGCGACCGAAAAATCTAATCTGACTAAAACTCAGATATGTACTCCATAGATACCTAACTACGAAAAAATACCTCAATGCCTGCTAAAACAATTCTCAATAGACGACTAAGGAACATGAATCAGGACTTGAGGACGCAGGACTGGAAAGTACTCTCCTGCGAGAAATCCGGTCCATGAAATACCTAGAATTTCTCAACAGATGTTTCATATCTTCGAACAAATTAAACTTCAGGCCATTCTTCGGCTTTCAACAGATCATCATCAGACCAAAAATGACAGTAGAAAGGAGACGTCTTCCCCTAAACAATCAAGGCCTAAAGAAATAGAAGGAAGGGAGAACAGTCAAGCTCTCCGGAAAGAGGACCGACCAAAGAGGAAGGGGAATCATCCACACAAGGCCAGCAACCGCGAAAAGGAAAGGAAAGGCAACTAAAAGCTGCTCTAAAGGCCAAAGATAATAGTGGAGCGAAACAAGATGGCCCTACCAATGGGTCAGAGCGTGTATTGTAGTTAGGAAAGATATTCACATTTTACTTTCAGATTTCTACATGGAAGACGTAATTGAATCTCAAATATAGCGGAGGAAATTGACAGATGGGATACAGTCGTATGCTTGGCATACTCACCAAGTGACAGAACAACAAAATATCCCCTCCTATGGAAATTAAAAAAGTAATCTAACACTGTAGAAGGATTGGAACTCACTTCGGAAGCAAAGCGATATATAAACGAGGTG
The DNA here is from genome assembly GCF_917563875.1 of Diabrotica virgifera virgifera. Classification (NCBI taxonomy): domain Eukaryota; kingdom Metazoa; phylum Arthropoda; class Insecta; order Coleoptera; family Chrysomelidae; genus Diabrotica; species Diabrotica virgifera. The sequence goes on from NC_065452.1 coordinate 48,364,218, forward strand.
ACTACCTTTCTAATTACGAGTATACATATCCTAGAAGTCCTTGTCCTTGTCTTTGTGGCCTTCCATAATTCTTTAATACCGTTGAGCTGGACGCAGTCTTGAGTGTTTTACATGTTTGCCGTATCGATTAATTATCAATATACTAAGCTAATATACTACTTATATAATCCCGTATCCTGAATAAAGTACGTGCCTCCTAGTGGCGGGATACGGGCAACAATACATTGGCTTATAGGGCAGTCCTTACAGTAGGGATCCTGGCCTATACAGAAAAATGCAGGCGGGTGTGGGGTAATACTGCACTTTGGTTGCATTGGTGGTGTATTGGCTAAATGTGCAGGGCAGGGTATGGTGCTGATAGAAAAGGCATTCAGGCATCAAATATCCAAAAAATCTTTTCAGGCCATAATAATGAAAAGACCTTCTCCAAACGCCAATAAAAACTTATACTGAAATGATGGCATCTCCTGAGGTAAAATGTTCCGGAAGTAAAATGAGCCTCCGTTCGGATCTCCGGGTGAGGACTATCTCAGGGGGAACACCATTACAGGTTAGAAAAATCAGGATAGGGTCTTGGAATTTTGGTAGTCTTACAGGTAAGAGTCTGGAGTTAGTGGATGCGCTCAAACGAAGAAGAGTTCAAATTGCTTGTATTCAAGAAACTAGGTGGAAAGGACAAAGGGCGAAAGAACTAGGTGATGGATATAAATTTTGGTATGTAAGGAGTAGTAACACTAGAAATGGAGTTGGTATAATTGCTGATGGTGAAATGAAAGATAACATAGTAGAAGTTGTAAGAACGAGTGATAGAATGATGTCAGTGAAATTTGTAATTGATAAAGAGGTATTGAATGTTGTGTGTGTGTATCTCCTCAAACAGGCCTGGGTGAGAATGAAAGAAGAGCTTTCTATGACCAATTAGGAGACGTACTGAGTGATATTCCAGCAGAGGAGAAAGTTATAATAGGAGGTGATTTCAATGCACATGTGGGCCAAGCCAAGACAGGATATGAAACAATATATGGGGGATTAGGCTTTGGAACTAGAAATGAAACTGGAGATGACATGCTAGAATTAGCAACAGCATTGGATATGGCGATTGTTAACACATTCTTTAAAAAGAGAGAAACTCAACTTATTACCTACAAAAGTGGACAACATCAATCCTAAATAGACTACTTCATGATAAGGAAAGAAGACATAAGTGAATCCAAGGACTGCAAGGTAATAGTTAGTGAGACAGTAAGCCAACAACATAAGCTGCTTGTTCTGGACATCGAAGTAAAAAGCGAAACTAAACAAAAATATCGGAGAGGACCACAAAAAATCAAGTGGTGGATGCTAAAAGATGAGAAGAAAGGTCTATTCAGGAAAAGAATAGTAGAAAAAATATGCTGGAACACGAAAGGAAGCCCTAACACAATTTGGAGAAAAATGGCAAATATTATTAGAGAGACGGCTATTGAAATACTTGGGAGAACGTCAGGAAAGAAGTTTGAGGATAAAGAGACTTGATGGTGGTGAAATGAAGTACAAGGAAAAATAAAAGAGAAGGGAAAATTATATAAAAAGTGGCAAGAAACCAGATCGAATATAGATTTTCAAAACTATATGGTCGCCAAAAAGGAAGCGAAAGTAGCAGTAGCAAAAGCTAAAGCAGAAGCGTATTCAAATCTATACGATCAACTTGATACCAGGGGAGGTGAAGCAAAGATATATAAAATAGCCAAACAGAGAGCAAAGAAAGCAAGAGATTTTAATCAGATTAGATGTATCCGAGATGAAAATAATGAAATACTAATTCACGAAAAGGATGTCAAAAAGAGATGGAGAAAGTATTTTGACAGTTTATTAAATGAAGAATTTGACAGACAGCCTGTCGAGTTAACGGAGATAGTAACAGCAATGGTTACCAGAATAACAAACGAGGAAGTGGCTCAAGCGCTTCAAAAAATAAAGAAAGGAAAAGCAGTAGGACCAGATGATATTCCTGGGGAAGTATGGAGAGCATTGGGAGAGACAGGAATAAGTTGGCTAGCAGGTCTATTTAACAGAATTATGGAAGTTGGACAAATGCCAGACGAATGGAGAAGCAGTATAAAATTAGAAATGAGTATATTAGTGGAAGCCTAGGTGTGGCACAAATTGATGCCAAAATGAGAGAGCATAGGTTAAGATGGTTTGGTCATGTTCAACGTCGAGAAGTTAATCACCCAATACGAAGAATAGCTGAAGTGCAGATCCCTGGAAGGAGTAGGAGAGGAAGACCAAAGAAGATCTGGGGGGAGAGGATAAGGCAGGACATGTTGGTAAAGGGGATTAACATTGATATGACCCAAGATAGAATTGTGTGGAGAAATGCAATTAGGGAAGCCGACCCCGCATAGGGATAAGGCAAAGAGAATGATGATGATGACTACTTCTATTATAAAAATGCCACAATGGTAGTGAAGCTGCACGAGAATACCAACGCCATACGAATTGGCAGAGTACGGCAGGGCGATACTACGTCATCTAAGCTGTTTATCACCGTTCTGGGATCTTCTTCTTCAGGTGCCGTGTCCGTATTCAGACGTTGGCCGTCGTCATGGTTACAAGTTCCTGAAACCTCTCTCTACCGGCTGCTGCTCGAAATAATTTTTCCACCGTGGAACCACACCATTATCTAATATTACGCAACAATGAAAGTTTCTTTCGACCAATCCATCTTTTTTCCTCCATTTTTCCTTGTATTATAAGGCGAAGTAGATGGTATCTATGTCCTCTAATTATATGGCCGAAGTATTTTTTTCTCCTCTTTATGGTGCTTATGAGCAGACGTTCTGAATGCATCATTTGGAGAACATCTTCACTGGAAGTGTGCGAAACCCACGATATCTTTAGGATTCGTCGATAGCACCACAATTCGAATGCTTCTAGTTTATTTAGCATTGTGGTTTTTAACGTCCATGTCTCACAGCGTGTTCTGGAATACGCATTTAAAATGCTTGATTAGAGCGAGGAATATTTAAATATAGATGGACAAAATCTAAAAAACTTGCGATTCTAAAAAATCAGAATCATGAGAGACAATCAAACATGCGAATTAAAACGAAGAATTATCCTCTTCTGGGCCGCATACGGTAAACTCAGAGACGCATGAAAAAGTGATCTTTTATGACCTCTATCGGTTATGACCTATAATGCTAAAACTCTAACATTACCAGCCGCATCTGCTAAGAAGCTAAGAATTGCTCAACGTAAGATGGAATGGTCGATGATTCGTGTGTCATTGCGGGACCATATAACAATCGATATATAACAATCCTAGGTTTCATAGATTTTGAGAAGGCATTCGAAAAAAGTCAGACACCAAAAGCTGTATGAAATCCTAAAGGTAGACTTCCGCACCAAGCGACCGAGACAGGAGACCGAGACAGGCGACAGATAGGCGAGGTCTCCCCACGACTGCTCTCAATGCAATTATATCAGGGTAGTTCTGCAGCCCGCGACGGAGACCAGCAACCAACTATCGTCTATCGCGACCTATCTGTCGCGGTCTCCTGTCTCGGTCGCTTGGTGCGGAAGTCTACCTTAAGAAGCAAAAACATAGACAGTCGCGACATTAACATCATATCCAGGTTGTACTGGGGACAAACAGTAAAAATCAAGGTTGATAATGAGTTAACCGAAGAAATTGAGATTCGTCGAGGTGTGCGTCAGGGTTGTGTGCTTTCTCCACTACTGTTCAATATATATATATATATATATATATATATATATATATATATATATATATATATATATATATATATATATATATAAAATGATGTTGGATAATCGAGTACAAATATAAAAATAAATAAGCAAAATCATTGGCTAATACTCGTAAAGTAAATGTGATTTTAGTTGGAAATATATAAAATGATGAAGGGTCATCATTCCATACATTTCTGTGCAACTATATACACCGGTGTTTCGGCCTATTTGGGCTTCGTCAGTATAGTGTAGCAAGTTAAAAAAGTTGTTTGTTAACTTGTAAAAGGATTACTACAGGAGCCAGGTTACCAACTTTGGTCAGGTTGTTAGAAGACCCGCAGTCGCAAGGCTACAACTAACATTGCCAAGGAGGTAAAGCTACCTGAGGAAATGAAAAGCCATAACATTATTAAATAAAATGATGTTGGATAATCGAGTACAAATATAAAAATAAATAAGCAAAATCATTGGCTAATACTCGTAAAGTAAATGTGATTTTAGTTGGAAATATATAAAATGATGAAGGGTCATCATTCCATACATTTCTGTGCAACTATATACACCGGTGTTTCGGCCTATTTGGGCTTCGTCAGTATAGTGTAGCAAGTTAAAAAAGTTGTTTGTTAACTTGTAAAAGGATTACTACAGGAGCCAGGTTACCAACTTTGGTCAGGTTGTTAGAAGACCCGCAGTCGCAAGGCTACAACTAACATTGCCAAGGAGGTAAAGCTACCTGAGGAAATGAAAAGCCATAACATTATTAAATAAAATGATGTTGGATAATCGAGTACAAATATAAAAATAAATAAGCAAAATCATTGGCTAATACTCGTAAAGTAAATGTGATTTTAGTTGGAAATATATAAAATGATGAAGGGTCATCATTCCATACATTTCTGTGCAACTATATACACCGGTGTTTCGGCCTATTTGGGCTTCGTCAGTATAGTGTAGCAAGTTAAAAATGTTGTTTGTTAACTTGTAAAAGGATTACTACAGGAGCCAGGTTACCAATTTTGGTCAGGTTGTTAGAAGACCCGCAGTCGCAAGGCTACAACTAACATTGCCAAGGAGGTAAAGCTACCTGAGGAAATGAAAAGCCATAACATTATTAAATAAAATGATGTTGGATAATCGAGTACAAATATAAAAATAAATAAGCAAAATCATTGGCTAATACTCTTAAAGTAAATGTGATTTTAGTTGGAAATATATAAAATGATGAAGGGTCATCATTCCATACATTTCTGTGCAACTATATACAGCGGTGTTTCGGCCTATTTGGGCTTCGTCAGTATAGTGTAGCAAGTTAAAAAAGTTGTTTGTTAACTTGTAAAAGGATTACTACTGGAGCCAGGTTACCAATTTTGGTCAGGTTGTTAGAAGACCCGCAGTCGCAAGGCTACAACTAACATTGCCAAGGAGGTAAAGCTACCTGAGGAAATGAAAAGCCATAACATTATTAAATAAAATGATGTTGGATAATCGAGTACAAATATAAAAATAAATAAGCAAAATCATTGGCTAATACTCGTAAAGTAAATGTGATTTTAGTTGGAAATATATAAAATGATGAAGGGTCATCATTCCATACATTTCTGTGCAACTATATACACCGGTGTTTCGGCCTATTTGGGCTTCGTCAGTATAGTGTAGCAAGTTAAAAAAGTTGTTTGTTAACTTGTAAAAGGATTACTACAGGAGCCAGGTTACCAATTTTGGTCAGGTTGTTAGAAGACCCGCAGTCGCAAGGCTACAACTAATATTGCCAAGGAGGTAAAGCTACCTGAGGAAATGAAAAGCCATAACATTATTAAATAAAATGATGTTGGATAATCGAGTACAAATATAAAAATAAATAAGCAAAATCATTTTATATATTTTATAACCCTTCATCATTTTATATATTTCCAACTAAAATCATTTTATATATATTATATATATATATATATTATTTAAAATCATTTTATATATATTATAACCCTTCATCATTTTATATATTTCCAACTAAAATCACATTTACTTTACGAGTATTAGCCAATGATTTTGCTTATTTATTTTTATATTTGTACTCGATTATCCAACATCATTTTATTTAATAATGTTATGGCTTTTCATTTCCTCAGGTAGCTTTACCTCCTTGGCAATGTTAGTTGTAGCCTTGCGACTGCGGGTCTTCTAACAACCTGACCAAAATTGGTAACCTGGCTCCTGTAGTAATCCTTTTACAAGTTAACAAACAACTTTTTTAACTTGCTACACTATACTGACGAAGCCCAAATAGGCCGAAACACCGGTGTATATAGTTGCACAGAAATGTATGGAATGATGACCCTTCATCATTTTATATATTTCCAACTAAAATCACATTTACTTTACGAGTATTAGCCAATGATTTTGCTTATTTATTTTTATATTTGTACTCGATTATCCAACATCATTTTATTTAATAATGTTATGGCTTTTCATTTCCTCAGGTAGCTTTACCTCCTTGGCAATGTTAGTTGTAGCCTTGCGACTGCGGGTCTTCTAACAACCTGACCAAAATTGGTAACCTGGCTCCTGTAGTAATCCTTTTACAAGTTAACAAACAACTTTTTTAACTTGCTACACTATACTGACGAAGCCCAAATAGGCCGAAACACCGGTGTATATAGTTGCACAGAAATGTATGGAATGATGACCCTTCATCATTTTATATATTTCCAACTAAAATCACATTTACTTTACGAGTATTAGCCAATGATTTTGCTTATTTATATATATATATATATATATATATATATATATATATATATTGTTATGATCTGCTTCTTATTAATTTTATATTAATTATTATTTATTTGATTAATTATTTAATTGTCGCAAATCATACATAAAAATGAATAAAAAATCTCAGGGTGCCTTTTTATACTATTAAAAAAAATCTAAATTATCTCACGTTATACTTATCTTCTCTCGTGGGTTCAGTATCTCTTAGTTGATCCTAATCGGGATAAAACAGGGAAAAGAAATAAAGCAAAATATTAAAATAAACATACAGAATTGTCTTTTATTTATCAAAATCAATACTCTAAAAATCTATCAAATCTAAAACCTGTGGACACAGATGTCCGAATGAAATTTCTACCATTTAAATTTATTCTAGTTAAAAAAAAAATTTTATCGGTTTGTTCCCGATGACTTTGGTACAACAAAATAAACAAAACCAAATTATGTATTCGCAAGATTAGCTATACTCCCTATTTACTTTCTGAAATATTGGAATTTTAATTCCTACGCTTTTTACTCAAAATTTTAGTTTCCGAACATAAAAATATCTTTTACATAATTTGACTGACCTTTTTCTTCACTCATTCTGATGTCTTCTCGTGACCCAAAAAACAGCTCTCCCTCGTTGACTATGTTAAAGGCTACTCATCAAAGCCCTCTCCGTTCTCAAGCTTTAAAACTATCAGCATACCAGCACCAATTCTCCAACGAGCCAAAGCCTCTTTTGACCAGTACTCGATTCAAACAAACTCCAAAAATTCTCTGCTCTCCTTCTCACAATAATACAGAACCAAAGAGGTATTTCGTCTCAATTTGATCTGTCTCTCGTTCCACTTTTCAACACTATTCTCCACTATCAAACAACCACTGGTACTTGCTAACTACTTATCCACGAAAACGTCGAACTGCTCCTCAGCGATGCCAAAAACATAATAACTTCTTTTTCAAACTCACTCAACATTCAAACCACTTTTCCCCTTCCAACTTGCCAAGAATCAGAAACATTTCTCTTTTCCATTCGACAAACAAACAGTCATTTTCAAAATTATTCCGACCATCCTAATTACTTTCGGGGAACCCTACAATATTTACTCGGGTTGAAACAAAGATATTAAAATTCCAAACTTTCTTTTAAACCATTTTTCTAGAAAATGATAATTACCTCTACCTGTGGATTCTATAGTTCCCGTAATAAACAATCTTTTTCCATTTTAAATCTAAATACATCGTCCTTTTCACTTTAATTATTCACAAAAGTCTTTAATGGTTCATCGGAAAGCTCATTAAAAAAGAAATCCACTTACATCCAAACTAAATTCTAATAAATATTTACAGATCAATATACAGGGTGTATTAAATTTATGTGCCCTCGTTATTTAAAAAAATTTTAATTTAATTTTCATTTTGCCTTTGATTGATAAATTGAAAACACAATAATATATTGCGAAACAATATTTCAGGAAGCGCTCCTAGAGCACAACATTGGTATGAACATTAACGGAGAGTTCATTAACAATATACGATACGCTGATGACACGCTAATAGTAACAGATAACCAAGCAAATTTACAATATTTGATGGAAAACATACTCATACCAATAAATATGGTCTAAAACTGAACATCAAAAAGACTAAATTCATGATTGTAACAAAGAAGCTATATACCAATGTGAATTTAACCATAAATAATCAGCCAGTTGAAAGAGTTGCGTCCTACAAATATTTAGGGGTTTGCTTCACTGATACTAATGACCAGACAAGAGAAATCAAGAGGCGAATAGAGATAGCTAGACAATCGTTTGTCAAAATGAAAAAGTTCCTATGCAGCCAGGACATAAATCGACTCGTCCAACGAAGACTGTACTAACTCAATTTTTGGCGTTTTTGAGTTACACCCCTGACAAATTAGATAACCGTGATGCCTTTCAACGAACAAAGTTCTAAGTTAATTTGTTCACGTTTAGGCAACCAATTTTGCAGTTCGATATTGTACTAACTTGTATATCTATACATTATAAAACGAAAACTATCCTATCTCGAAAGTTAGTATAGTCTTCCTCGGCATTCCGAACGGAAGCGTCGTTGTCTCGTGAGTTAGTATAATTTTCGCATTTTGAGGTTAAGTAAAGTACGCCTACATGAACAACATTTTTTACGTTATAAAAGTTGTACAGCCTATAAATTTCTATTAAAAATAATACATGTGAATAGAAGGTGCATTTTATAAGTATAAATAAGTATTTAGGATGTACTATCCAGGATTTTCCCGATTTTTTCCAGCGAATACTGTACTAACTCATTCAAAAACCATATAAATAAAAAATTGACATGTTCAAAAGCACAAGTGGAACAATACGGTAAACACAATGGATAAATATAAAAACAATTTAGTAAATAAGAACCCCTGATTTTTTGCATCAATCATAACTTTATCTTGCTTTATTCGAAAACTTAAAAAAATGAGTTAGTACAGTCTTCGCTGAATGAGTCGAAATATAAACTTAAGATCGAGAATGTTAAGGTGCTATGTTTTCTCCGTTCTGCTGTATGACATGGAAGCTTGGACACTGAAAAAGATAAACATCAAAAACATTGAGGCATTCGAGATGTGGTGTTACAGGAGAATGTGGAAAATACCATGGACAGAAAGAGTAACAAATCAAGATGTTTTGCTGAAAATGGGGAAGGAATGCGAAGTCATAAAAACCATACAAACGAAAAAGCTGGAATATCTAGGCCACATAATGAGAGTAGAAAAGTACTCTCTGCTAAGACTCATAATCCAAGGAAAAATCTCGGGAAAGAGAAATGTGGGACGTAGGAGGATTTCCTGGTTGGAGAAATTTAAGGGAGTGGTATGGGTGCAATTCAATACAGTTGTTCAGAGCTGCAGCCAACAAAGTTAAGATTGCTGTGATGGTAGCCAACCTCCGATAGGAGAGAAGAAGAAGAACAATCTAAGAACTACGAATGAGAGCAGGAGTCACAGATGTTGTATGTCAGGTGGCTAAACTTAAATGGAACTGGGCCGGTCATGTGGCCCGTCTGACAGATAGGAAAAGGACAAAGAGGTCGTTCGATTTTAGACCTGGAGCCGATAAAAGAAGTAGAAGAAGACCACCAACGCGATGGACGGACGATATAAAAAGAATGACCACAAAATGGATTCAAAGTGCCCAGGACAGAAATTAGGGGAGGTCTATATCCAGCAGTGGATGCAAATGGCTGATTGATGATGATGATGATGATGATATTCTAGAAGAAGGGCTCATATTGAATAATAAAGGTAAAGAACCAATGAACCTATCTTTATCAACACGAAAAATCAGGACCTTATTGATATAACTATAAGTACTGAATACATTAGCGACAAAATTATTAACTAGAATGTGTCAAAAAAGCCATCGAGCTCGAAGCACCGACACATTGACTTAATTAGCTACAGGGATTCGAAATTCACAAATTGCGAAGGATATCGAACAGATTTGGAAGCAAACATAGGAAATACAATAATTAGTAATATCAAAGCAAGTTTAGATGTTGAATAGGCGAATATGAGTATACAGTAGGTACACGTATTAGCAAAATACAAAAAAATAAACCTTTAATTAATTTTCCACAGATGCATAATCAAAATTTAGTCTGTGTCCCAAGAGCTATAAAAATTAATCATTTATTTATAGGTATTCAATTATAAAAATTATTCTACACTCCTGAACAAAAAAATCTAGATACTTGCATTTTGTATGTTTCTTAATTGTGTCAGTGTATAGTGGTTTGTGACCGAGAGAGGTCTTAGACAAGGATGCGTGTCGTCACCTGACTTATTTAACATTTATGGTGAACAAGTCATGAGGATGGGTGTAGAAGGATGGGCCGGTGGAGTAACAGTAGCTGGTAGGAAAATCCCCAATTTAGGATTTGCTGATGACGCTACACTTATAGCAGCAAATGAGCAAGAAATGTTTGATCTTCTGCGAAGAGTTGAGTACGAAAGCAATAAAGTTGGACTGAAAATCAATAAAGCTAAGACAAAAATAATGGTGGTCGACAGATTACACACTATTCAACTGACTAACATATTAAAGGAATACCAGATAGTAAACACTTTTGTCTATCTCGGGTCTAGTATAACTAACAATGGTAACTGTGAAGCAGAAGTTCGGAGACGTATTGGTATGGCAAAAAATGCGAAGTCACCTAACTAAAGTTTGGGAAGACAGATCTATACTCAAAATATCAAGCTGAGACTGGTGAATGCCATTGTATTCTCAATATTTCTATACCGAGCAGAGACTTGGACTCTTCGCGCATACGAGCGCCAAATAATTGATGCCTTTGAGATGTGGTGCTGAAGAAGAATGCTGCGCATACCTTGGACAGCTCATAGGACAAACGTTTCCATT